>NC_056562.1:33684914-33741589 GCF_013358625.1 Macadamia integrifolia
AAAAAAAAAAAAAAAAAAAAAACACTTCACTTACAAAGTTACAACAGCAGCCAACACAGTCACAGAAAGAAAAAAAAAATCATACGCAGAAGGAACAAGCAGGGAGAAGAAAGAAGAAAAGAGAGAAAAAAAAAATTAACTTACAAAGTGCTGTCGAAGTGAAGTTTGTCGAAGGAGATGCTGCCGGCGAAGGAGATGACGCCGAAGTCTGTCGAAGGTGTCGCCGGATGTCACCGAAGGCTGTCGAAGGCTCGCCGAAGGTTGTCGAAGGCCGTCGAAGGAGATGCCGCCGATGGCTGTCGAAGGCTCACCGAAGGATTCGAAGGCTGTTGAAGAAGATGGAGATGCCGCCGGATGTCGCCGGTTGTCGCCGGATGTCGCCGAAGTCTGTCAGAGGAGAAGAGAAGTCGCCGGAGGATGATCGTCGCCTCGTCGGACGTTGGGGCTTGGGGTTTTGAGTTTTGGAGGCAAATGACTCAGAGAGAATGAGAGAGGCACACGGTTTTGAACTTTTGATTGGGTTTTTTTTTTTTTTTTTTTGTTTATGGTAAGGGTTTTTAGTTTTTATATGATTTTTGATCCAATGCATCACATGTGCATCAGATTTTATACACGTCCCAATAATAATATGTAATTTGGAATCTTTAGAAAAACAATTTTAATTTTTATTTTTTAAATATCCAGCACATAAGGCGACCGCCTTGCACACCAAGGCGCTGTAAGGCGACGCCTTACACGCTCCTGAGTCGGCTGATTGCCTTACCCCTACTGGACCGCACCAGCGCCTTAAAAACTATGCCTCGAATAGAATGGATTGGAGGGCTAGGATCCATGTAGCAGACCCCATCTAGTCATGTTCTACTTTGTTACTGTTTTTTCCTTTTGCATCTCCGCACTTCTACCTTTTCTCTCCTTTATCCTTGCTTGAATCCATGTATCCAACCCCATTAAGTTGGGATAAGACTTTGTTGTTGTTATTTCAGTTTCCTAGTCAGTTTTAAGTTACCTTATCAGTTTAAGATTAGTTTAGGCCTTTCCTTTTGGAGTTTGAGTCTGTTTTTGAGTCTTCTATATAAGTTTGTAAAGGGCTACAGCCTTGTACACGACTTCGATGTATGAAGTTGGCTTTTTTCCTTTGGTCATGTGGTGATTCAGACCTCTCTGTTGCGGTGATTCAGTAGGCTTCCTGGTTGTGATACCAAGGTTGGGGTATGCTAGTGATGATGCCAACACGGCAGATCAGGAGGTAGTTCCTGAGTATATATCATATCTATTTAGTCTCAGTTTCAGTTTCAGTTTCGAAAATCCCAAAAAAATCCAATTGCTTTCAAGAGTCCTAGTTTGGTTCTGCTACTTCAAAATCTCCTTTTTTTTTTTTTCTTCCTTTTTTTTTGTGTGGGGGGGGGGGGGGGGGGGAGATCGATCTTTCAATTCTGATTTCCAATTTCAGTTAACGACTTTGTTTACTGTTTAATCACCATATACATTAACTGATTAAGTTCAAAATCCCTAATTTCCTGCTGTTGAATTCTGGCTCCCTGTCAGAAATTTCAGTTTCATATCTTAAGAAGGATTCTAACATATTTTAAAATCTGACCGTTTAGATTGCTTTATACTTTTGATTGTTTGTTCCCTATGCATAACAGTGTATTGCCCAGATCAGATCTTTGATATTCTGATATTTGAATGTTCTAAATACTGGTTTGTCCCTATTCCCTGTGATCCTGTCGCAAGCTAATCTTCTACTGGATTTCATAAATTTGGCATCAGTACTGCATTAACCTGACCCGGAAATAGCAGTACAGATAGGTAAAGCACAAAAAAATATATATATCATTAAGAAAAAGCTTTACACTTTACAGGCACAGTAATAATAACATGTGTGCAAAATCTACAAATTCACAGTAATAATGAAAAGAATGTGTGCACAATCTACAACCGAAACTATAAATTAAGAAGAAAAATAGATATGGCTGACACATGCACTTCCTAGAAGAAAGCTTCCAATACTAGAGAGCCCACAATCAACCTTCCCAGGCTTAATGATTATAAAAAGCTCAAACTGAACATAAATGGAAAGAACTTTTCAAGATCAGCTATGTTAAGTGTTCTTTTTAGTGTTATTAGGTATTACCACTATTCTAAGGGTATATTTTATAGTATGTAAAGGTTTATGGGTAAAGTTGCAATTAGTTTATATAAGTTGTGTGACTTGTGTCCCCTATAGAAATTGCCCTATTACTTTTTTTTTTTTTTTTTTTTTTTTTTTAATATAAGCAATGGGCAAGTATCTCTATCCGGGAGCAGCCCCTGCGCCCAGACACGAGGGGCACAGTAGTCATTGCTTGCCCCCCCTGTGTCTGTACTCTGTAGCGCAGGAGCTGCTCCCAGACAGAAAACTGTCCCATAGGCAATATAGGAGGTCTCTGTTAGACATACAGTCTAACCGAGGCACCATTCTCTCTCTCTCTCTCTCTCGTTTTCTCTTCTTCTCTTATCTCTTCATTTCCTCTTTCTCCTCTCTCCTTCCTTTCTGGTTTTCTAACCTTTGATATCATTACATGGTAACAGAGCAAGGCTAATCAGTATATTATTCAATCCTTGCTTTGATAGTATTCTAAGGATCTCCATTCTTGGTTTGCAGCAGCCTATGCTGCTCTATCTATTCTATGAAACCCTAGTTTACAATTAATTACATGAAAATAAACTAGGGTTTCCCTGGTATATGCTATCTACATGAAAAAGATTACATGCTACAGTTGTTATCTGGAGTTATTTCATTAAGTTTTATGAAGATTGGCTGCTGGTTTATTCCCTGTGGTAATCTGTTTTTTTGGTTTATTCCCTGTCTGAATCGACATCTACAATTACTCCTCTTATAGCCATCAATTGGATCTGAGTTTTTAGGGCCATCGTTATCCCTTCTAGTAAGGTCCTCTACAATACCTTGAGGCTGATCCAAGCCTCTGTTTGATCTAAAGTTTACTGAAGTCTTTTTTCTCTTCGGTGGTACGCCGGTACCCTGTTTTGAGTTTTGAGATTATTTCGTGAGCAAGTGTTTCTGAAATTACATTTAATCTGGTCCTCGGATTATAGTAGTATTTTAGGGAATTATTGGTCTTCTTCATAGGGACCTTTGACCCCAATATCAGGCTGTTCTGAGATCTGATTAATCCACGGTATTAAATCTCTGATTAATCCACGGTATTAAATCTCCTTACTTCAGTAGGAAAATTTTCTGGCAGATTGTAACTCTGCAAGTACTTTTGATATAACCCTTTGATTCAAGGGATATTTTGGGGACTTACTGGCCCTCATTATAGGTCCTTCGACCTCAATAGCAGGCAGTTCTGAGATTTGGTTTTTCTATGATCTGCTTTCTACTAATTCAGTTCGAGATATACCGCTTCAAACCCAGACTTTGGGTTATTTATCTGTACTTTTTTTCTGGTAATATACTGCTGCTGGTTAACGTCTCATGCGCATCATGGGTGACTCAAAACCCCCAGTGGACACCATTACTTTCCAAATTACATATATCAAAATTACTGATGCATCCAACTATCCTCTCTGAGCGCACACAGTTAGAGCATATACCACCAAGTGAAAAATGGATTTTTTTTTACTAAGCCACCACATGCTACGACTGCTACTGAGTATCCTGAATGGGCAATGGACAGTGCTACAGTACTTTTCTGGTTGTGGAATAGAAAGGAGCCTTTTGTGGCTGCCAATGTCATGTTTCATACCACAGCCAAGGATGTTTGAACAATCTCAAAGAAAGTTTCTCACCAGACAAAAACATGTCCAAGGCATTTGATTTATATGAGAAGTTTTTCTAATTCAAGAAAATGGGAAATATGTTGGCGATGAGTACAGTTCTTTAAAGGGCATGTTGGAGGAACTCAACTTCTATTAACTTCAGTCTACTGATATTGAAGCTCTGAAGTCTCAACGTACTGAATTCTTAGTTGCTAAATGTTTGTCTGGTTTAGATACTGATCTTCAACCCGTCAAAAACAAAATACTTGCAAGCAAGATTATACTTTATGCCGGATTCAACGGATTGTGTCCCTCTCTCCTTCACCAAAGCTGAATCAACTTTAAGGCTAATTCCACTCTTATTTCAAACAGTGGATGTCATGATCGTGGTATTGCATTTCCAGGCAGAGCCGCAAAGGTCACAATACATGGGGAGGACAAGGTCATTGTGGTGGTTGAGGCAGAGGACAGCCACCGGATCATGCCATGCGTCAATGTGCACACTGTGACAAGATAAATCATATTGCCAATACATTTTGGGAAAAGCATAGTAATCCAAAGTGGGCTTAACAACTATTTGCTAACACTGTCACTTCTAATCAGAGTTCTACAGCGGTGTCACCTTTTGATGCCAATCTCACTTCTATAGTTCTATATCTAGGGGTAGTCAGCATGTCTCAGTTGGAAATCAAAGAGATTGGGATTAGAGATGAGAGAGGAGTAGGGAATAGAGAAAGGAAGGAGAGAAGTTGAGAGGAGAAAGAGAGTGAAGAAGGCAAATCGTGGGAGAGCATTTTGTTCTTCCCACCTATATTAAGTTCAAACTAATAACTTAGGGAATTACATACTCCTCCCTAGGGAGGTAAAAGAGGGGAAAAAAAAAGAAGAAAGAAAATACAACTTAGGACAACTTAATATAAACACAATTCCTAAAGTACCCCTGTTATATAAACCCCTATATTCCCCCTCAAGCTGGAGAATAAATGTCATACATTCCAGCTTGCATAAGAGGGTATTGAACTGGTGAGGGATGACTCCATTGGTGAAAATGCCTGCCAATTGACCACCTGCCTTCACAAAAGGTGTGCAAATGTTACCAGATTCAATCTTCTCTTTGATGAAATGTCGGTCCACTTCAATGTGCTTTGTTCTATCATACTACACTGGGTTATGGGCAATGCTTATAGCCGCTAAGTTGTCACAGTGGAGTCGCATTCATCCTTTGGTCTCATTTCCTAACCCAAAAACCAACTGATGCGACCAAATGCATTCACAAACTCCATGAGCCATTACCCTATATTCAGCCTCTACGCTAGATTTAGTTACAATAGGCTGTTTTTTGGATCCTCCATATAACCAAGTCACAACCCACAAAAGAACAATAACCAGATGTAGACCGTCTATCAGAGATGGATCCAACCTGATGCGGGAAAAATTGACCGGATGACCTTCCCTGCAGTTCTTGGTGCTCCAGCCGACCTGCACAGAAGGGATGATAGGGGAAAGCCGGGCTGATCCGACAGGGGACTCTCCGATGCCTAAGTCAGATCTTTCCACAGCAGATGCTCAAGAGAGCTTTTCCAGTAAAAGAAGAAATGAGTGATCAATCCCCTCATGATGGAGGCTTACCTTGGTATTTATAGGCTGCTGATGGAGAGAGGAGGGCGTTTGTGGAGAGTTCGATTCAGGCGTAGAGTCCCTGAGGGAAGTGGCTCTATTATTCTGGGAATATTCTGGTTCCAGGGCATATTCTGGGAATATTCCCCATTGATATAGGAGGTGCAAGTCGTGAGAGGGGTGGACGCCTCTGATGACGTGTAGTGGATAGAGTCCTGCCCCCGTGATCAGGGATCACGTCCCTTGAATATAGGAGTGGATGTGTGCACGTTTCTGGGTGCCTTAATTGACTGGTCGGCGTGAGAAGGCCCTGAGGTGGCTGCTCAGCCTGATGGAGGGCCGAGGTGGCAACACGGCCTAATGGAGGGCCGAGGTGGCAGCACAGCCTAATGAGATGCCGAGGTGGTGGTAGCACGGCCTGATGAGATGCCGAGGTGGCAGCACGGCCTGATGAGATGCCGAGGCGAACTGAGCTGAACTAGCAAGTGGCACTGGAAGCGCCAAGCCGAACTAGCGTATAAAGTCCCGCACCAGTGTGTTTGTATCTAACACCTGCAGCTACAAGCTCTGCATCTGCTCTTCCATGTTCAGGTGAGTTACCCAGGATGATGGGACATGGCGAGATAGCTGAGGGTTTTACTGCGTTGATCCCCCTCTCCCTGGGCAACTTGCTCATTAGGCATGGTTTGCTGGGGTCCTCGCAGAGGGGTCTCTGCTGGGACGTTTTCTTGCTCTACCATTGGTGGTGAAGGGGGACGTCCAAGTGGTAATTCAAGGGTGGATCTTGCTCGCGTTGTTATTGAAGAACCGACCTTCTCACTCCTTAATTGCATTGGTCCAAGGCGACTTTTTGTAACTGTTTCCCACATACGGTGCCAATCTGATAAGGTAAAAATTAACTGGATGACCTTCCTTGCAGTTCCTGGTGCTCCAGCCGACCTGCACAGAAGGGATGACAGGGGAGAGCCGGGCTGACCCGACAGGGGACTCTCGAATGCCTAAGTCAGATCTATCCACAACAGATGCCTAGGTCAGCCGAGCCGAGGTGACTGGTCGGCGTGAGAACGCCCCAAGGTGGCTACTCAACCTGATGGAGGGCCGAGGTGGCAACACGGCCTAATGGAGAGCCGAGGTGGTAGCATGGCCTGATGAGATGCCAAGGTGGCAGCACGCCCTGATGAGATGCTGAGGTGGTAGCAAGACCTGATGAGATGCTGAGGTGGTAGCACGGCCTGATGGAGGGCCAAGGTGGTAGCACGGCCTGATGGAGTACCGAGGTGACAACATAGCCTAATAGAGGGCCGAGGTGGCAACACGGCCGATGGCAGGCCGAGGTGCAGCATTGGTCAGGACCGGTCCTTGCCCGCACTGATGTTGCGAAGAAATACCCCCATCACCAGCCCCCCGCTCTAGCGGTTCGGCTCGGACAGCTAGAGCATTAAATTCCGCTGACATTTCTTATCATGCGCCGTCTACTCGGCGCGAAATGCGCTCGTTATGCCACGTGTCTCGGAGCCGTAACCTCACCTCGGGCAGGCGAAGAGACCACTCCTGTCCGTCGTTGATTTCGACAAGATCTAGCCGTTCATTCTCCATCGCCTTCTCCTATAAATAGTGTACATATTTCCCAGAAGTCTTGTCATTCGATCCTGTGGTAAAGTCAGCTCAGCTCGCTCACATCCTCAACGCGGACTATCAAAGGGTTTCAGAGCAACACGGTGTCGTGAACAGTGCTCCTTCTCGCTCATCCTTCCAAGTTCGTCCTGCAACAAGTAAGTACGATTATGGTTGTGACTCGTCGATCCACTACTCAACCTTCTGCACACCCTAGCACTAGCCCCAGAGATCCCAACATGGTGTCCGCGCGTGATCCGGACTAGCCCAACAAACCCCATGACTACTATGAGGCCTGGGGAAAATCACCCTGAGTGCCCCATTTCCGATCCTTCGTCCTCTAGTGACGACACTTCCAGTAGTCAGGGCTCTGACGACAGCTCAGGCTCTAACGACAGCTCGGGCTCGGGCAGCAGCTTGGGCTCTGAGTCTGTGGAGGTGGTCTCGCCAGAGACCGTCCCGAGCAGAGCTAGGTCTGGCTCGACTGCCTTAGCTCAACCCCCTAGTGCCGCGGCAGCAGGTACTCTAGGTGCGGGCCCCTCGGGTGCCAAAGTCCCTGAGGCCGGCCAGGCAGAATCCGAGGGGGAAGGCTCTGCCTCCTCTGGAGAGAAGATGACCGCAGTGAATACCCCAAGCATCCTGACGCCCAAGGTGCTCAACCTGATCCGGAGCCGATACGGCATCCTAGATTACGTGGCGATGCACGTCCCAGACGAGAACGAATGAGTGGACGCCATTAGGGACGAGGTTGCCCTTTACGATGTGGCCTTCAAGAGCGGCCTGAGGATTCCTGTGCCTGAGCTAGTCAGCTCGGTCCTGGAACACTGGTGCCTCGCTCCCAGCCAGCTGACTCCTAACTCATGGCGGACTGTTCTGGCTTTGAGGTGTTTGTCTTGAAGCTGGGTCAGAGCGCAACGCTGGATATGTTCAGGAAGATGTTCTTGGTAAGAGCCACACCTCAGGGTGGTACTACTTCAACAAGAGGGAGAGGGACAGTCCTTACAGCGACCTGAAGATGTTCCTCAACATGCCCTCCTCGGTGAAGAAGTGGAAGGAGAGGTACTTCTACGTGGCGATGGAGGGAAACCCCTTCAAGAGCAGGTGGGTCAAGCCCACCCAATCCGTGCTGAACCGAGCACCCAAGCTCTCCCCAACTGACCTCCAAACATATCAAATGTGTTTGGGTGGGGAGGCTGTGGATGTCTGCATGCTACAGAATGAAGACTTCCTCCAGGAATTTGGGCTGAGTGAAGTCCCTGGTGAGGGTCCGATCGAGTCCGGTCATTGTGGTTTAGCTCAGTTTTTCGATGTTTTAGCATGTTCCAAGTACTGATAAAGCTCGCTTCTTTCTCGTCTTGCAGTGGTTAATGTGAAGGTAGACAATAAGGCCCTGGCCGCGGCGGCAGCGGAAGCGAGGAAAAAAGATACGGCCGACCAGGCTGCCAAGAAGGCCGTTGACAAGGGCAAGGCCGCGGCTAGCCCCAACCCGAATGTGAAGGTCGCCCCTCCAACTGGTGCGGGCAACAAGTCTTCGCCCCTTATTATTGGGGGCAAGCAAGGGAAGGAGATGCCCCCTCCAATACAATATTCAGCTCGGCACAGGGCTCCGGGCTCTGTGAAGGCGAAGGAACCAGCTGGCGCGATAAAGAAGGCGCCTGGGCAAACCGGCACACCTGACCAAGCTGGGGCAGGGTCCAACGTCCAAAAAAGGAGGCGCTCGCCAGTTGACGAGGGGCAGCAAGGAAACCCTCCAAAGGTGGCTCGAACAGGGAAGCAGCCCGCAGACCCCTGGGTGGACCTGTTGGAGAACGGCACCATTCTGGATCCCTCGGCAACTCAGACTTGATGCCGCCATAGCCGTCCTAAGAAGGATGTTATCCGCTTGAGGAAGCTGCCTGACATTGACTTCGCAAAGCAGGTCTACCCCCGGATGGGGGATGTAAATATTTCCCGCCTCTTACCCTTTGTATTTATTCGAGTTCCTAGTATTCATGGCTTCGTTGGATAAATGCAGGCTTTCGCTTATGCAGTGGAGGCCGCCAATCGGTTCGAGAACATGGCCGTTGCCCACAAGAAGTTGGATGATGAGGTAAAGCGCCTGCGGGGGGATCTTCATATGGCCACGGGCCAGTTGGAGAATGAGAAGAGAAAGGCTCGATCTGAGGAACAGAGGGCGAAAGACCATGAGGAGAGGGCTGGCGAGCTGGAGCGCGAAGTGGCTAAGCAGCTCAAGATCAACAGCGGCCTTGTCAAAGAGAAAGACACTCCAGAGCGAGCTGGCGGAAGCTCAGGAGGCCAACAAAAAGAAAGAATTTGAACACTCAGCTCGGATTTCTGAGCTGGAGAAGAAACATCAATCCGAGCTGGCTTCGAATGATGAGGTCACCGCTGAGAGGTGGCTGAACTCTGAAGTTGGTCAGAAATGGCTAGTTGACGTCAACGTCTCCTTATTTCAGGCTGGCTCAGAAGACGCCATTCAGTTCATCCTTGGCAAGACGCCTGATTACGATTTCTCTGAGTATGAACAACGCGCTCCTGCCCCAGCTCCCTCTATACAGCTCGTTGGTCAGGCTGAGGTCGGTGAGGAGGTGACCCAAGCCGACCTTAAAGCTACCCAGTGATCCAACTCGCTCCTTCCTGATCCAGCCCCCCAACTTCTGCAATACTGATGTTCTGCTTCTCCTTTTTGTCTTGTTTCTTTCTTTCTTTTTTTTTTTTTTTTGGTAAAAATCCCATTTGGGAGTTGATGTAACTTTTGAGGTTTCTTCCCTCCATTAATGGAAATTTTTTTTTCTTCCCTCATTGTGTATCTTCAGTTTCTATAAGGTAATTCCATTTTTCAATTGAACTTGATTCGGTCCTGTGTGTCTTTGTATGGCGAAGCATCATGTCTGGACCTGGACTGCTGTACAAGTATGCCTAACCCGGATTTGGGATTAAAGGTGTCAAACCGAAGCTAGTTCTTCATGCCTTAGAGTAAGGTCTTGAGTTACGAAACTAGGGTAAGGTATCGTTGAAGGTGCCGACCTGGAGCTCGGTTTTAGATGCTGTAGAGCTGGAGCTCAGTCTTTGAGTTGCCAAACTAGGGCCTGGTCTTGGTGGTGCCGAGCTAGAGCTAGAGCTTGCATGCCTTAATGCATAAGGTCTTGAGGTGCCAAGCTGTGCTCGGGCTTGCATGCCTTAGTTCGTAAGGGCTTGAGATGCCGAGCTGTTCTCAAGCATATGGTCCCAAGCTGGAGCTCGGTCTTTGTTGCTGCCGAGCTAGAGCTCGATCTTTGTGCCTTAGTTGTTAGTCTTTGAGTTGCCAAAATCGGGTCTAGTCTTGTGGTGCCAAGCTGGGGCTCGGTCTTTGTTGCTGCCGAGATGGAGCTCGGTCTTTGTGCCTTAGTTGTTAAGGTCTTTGAGTCACCAAACTAGTGTCTGGTCTTATGGTGCCAAGCTGGAGCTCGGTCTTAGTTGCTACCAAGCTGGAGCTCGGTCTTTGTGCCTTAGTTGTTAAGGTCTTTGAGTCGCCAAACTCAGGTCTTTGTCTTGTGGTGCCGAGCTTGAGCTCGGTCTTTGTACCTTAGTTGTTAAGGTCTTTGAGTCGCAAAACTCGGGTCTTTGTCTTGTGGTGCCAAGCTTGAGCTCGGTCTTTATACCTTAGCTGTTAAAGTCTTTGAGTCGCCAAACTAAGGTCTGGCCTTGTTGGTGGTGCTAAGTTGGAGCTCGGACTTGCATGCCTTAATGCGTGAGGTCTTGAGGTGCCGAGCTGTGCTCGGGCTTGCATGCCTAAGTTCGTAAGGGCTTGAGATGCCGAGCTATTCTTGGGCTTGTGGTGCCAAGCTGGAGCTCGGTCTTTGTGCCTTAGTTCTTAAGGGCTTGAGATGCCAAGCTGTTCTCGGGCTTGCATGCCTTAGTGCATAAGGTCTTTGAGTTGCCAAGCTAGGGCCTGGTCTTGTTGGTGTCGAGCTGGAGCTCGGTCTTAGATGTGTGCCGAGCTGGAGCTCGGTCTTTGATGCCGACGAGCTGTACTCAGTTTTAGAAAAGCCAGATATTTGGGAGAAGCTTCATAGTATATTGATGTGTCGTATGCACTTGGGACAAATGCATTGCTTCGAAATAAAATCTAATCCGCTCCGTGAATAAAATTGAATAACTAAGATATGGAAGCTAAGGTGCTGACAATATAAAATCTATAAGACTCACACCCAATCGATGGGATTTCATTGCAATGTACAGATAAAACTGTCTACTGATAAGAGTGTCTACTGGCCTCAGTGGTTAGGACAGTAAGCAGCTATTCCACTGGCTCGACCCGGGTCAGGAGGCTTTCATCTCGGCAATCAACAATTTCTTCCGTACATGCTAGGCCCAAGCATGGTTTCTTGACAGATTTTATGAAGTTTGCATAGCATTCCCGGGATTCCTTCTGGCTGGACTTGCATTCCACAACGCCATTGCTGGCGGAGAATTTGACTTTCATGTGCTTAGTGGACACAATCGCCCCAAGGCCATTAAGATCGGGTCGGCCAAGGATTGCATTGTAGGGTGAGACGATCTTAGCAACCATAAAAGAAACCATGGTAGTGGCTGTATGAGCTCCCTGTCCAATGGTTACGGGCAAGTCTACAACTCCTTCCAGCTCTACCAGTGTGCCTAAAAATCCGTACAAGGGTCCTGGAGCTGGCTTTAGGGTCCCAGTGCTAAGCCCTAGTTTTGTAAAGGCTTCGTAGGACATAAGGTCAACGGAGGCTCCTGTGTCCACTAGGACCCTGTGGAAGGGGTGGTTTGCCACCACTAATTGAACTATGACAGCGTCATTGTGAGGCCAGTTCAGCTCTTCCAGATCTTTGTCAGAGAATGTAATGAATGGATCCGTTCTGAGGGCTTTGACAGGTTGTTCCGTGATGTATACGAACCGTGCGTGCTTTAGCTTTTCTGAGTGATTCTGAAGTGGGTCCGCCCATGATTGTTAGGATGGCTAGACCCACGGGCTGGTTATCGTAAGCGTCAGCTCGGTCCTAGGCTGGGTCCTTAGACGGCCCGGTCCGATCTCGGCTTGGCCTGGCATCCTCTCTCCTCGGCTAGGGCCAGTTCCCACCATATTTCTGCTTCAAACACTGGTTAAGGTATCCAACCTTGATGAGCTCATCAATTTCCCTTTTCAGAGACTTGCAATCTTTAGTATCATGTCCATGGTCTCCGTGGTATCGGCAATACCGGTTGGGGTTCCTCTCCTCTGGTTTAGCTGTCATTGGCCTGGACCAGCAAAATACTTCTGATTTTGGATCTCTAAGAGCAGGTTTGTTCAGGAACGATCAAGTTCATATCGCTCAGGTTTAGCTGTGTCAAGCGGCCGATCTATTCTGTTCTTCTTCGGCTCGCGAGAGTCGTCCCTAGGTCTCAGTCCTTTTCTTCTCCTCCGACTGATCACCCTTGTAAACTATTCCTCTGGCGGCTAAAACTTCCTCCATGTTGGCGTATTGATTGCACCGTCTTAACAGTTCGGGCATTGTTTCTGGTAAGTCGAGGGCCAGAGACTGGACCAGACCAGGGTGCATTACCCCATTGCACAACGTGCTATATGCCACTCCTTCCGGTAGGTTTTTTACCTCCAGTGTCGCCTTGGTGAATCGGGCAAGGAACTCTCTTATAGTCTCTCTCGCTCCCTGCCTCATGTTCATCACGTTTTGCATAGTTTGCTTCTACTTCATACTTGCTTGGAAACGTGTGAGGAACGCTCTTGTCAACTCTTCATAGTTGCGGATGGACCGTGGCCACAAGTTCAACATCCATACCAGTGCTGCTCCTTTTAATGAGGCTGCGAAAGCTCGATAGAGAACGGCCTCTGACCTACCATGAACCGTCACGGCCGAGTTGTAGTACAGCAGATGATCATAGGGATCTGTGGTGCCGTCATATCCATTGAAGACGGGTATCACGAAATTTGAGGGCAACTCGGCGTCTATCATTTCGTCGGATAGTCCATTATAGGCCAGAGTTACAGTTATGTCGGTCGGGTGCCCTTGCCTCTACATTCCTTCTACTCGCTCAGTGAGTCGCTGGATGCAGCTCTCCAGGTCGTCCCTTCTCTCCTCGGCTCGATGATCCGGATATCGACCCTCCCTTTCACCACTTCTGGGGCTTCTTCCTTGGCCTTAGTGACCACCGGGCCGTTCCTGACCTTGCCATGGTGCGCCTCTGGTCGGCCTGGTGGGCGAGTCCTGACCCCCATGGGGTCAATCTCGCCGAGCTGTCCTCTAAGAATTTCTCGTTCTTCTTTGTGCGGACGCACGCCTCTAGTGATTCTTTGAGGCGACGGCTGGCGTCTTCCTACCCGGGGGGGGATCTACGAACATCATGTCTGCTCCGGTGACGCGTGGAACGACGAGCTCTCCCATTCTAGGCTGGAACGAAACCTTTCCTGCGCCCCTCGATAGGAGAAGGGTGGTACCGAGTGAATAGTACGTGACGTTCTGGCCGACCCCCTCCTTGCTGTTGATTGAAGGGTGACACTGTGGTCAAGAGATTCATCATTGAGTTGTCTGCCCAGAACCGGCCTAGGCGGCTGAGTTGAACAAGTAAGTGGCACTAGAAGTGCCAAGCCGAACTGGCGTATGAAGTCCCACACCAGTGTGTTTGTAGCTAACACCTGCAGCTGCAAGCTCTGCATCTGCTCTTCCATGTTCAGGTGAGTTACCCGGGATGATGGGACATGGCGAGATAGCTGAGGGTTTAACTCGCACTGATCCCCCTCTCCCTGGGCAACTTGCACATCAGGCCTGGTTTGCTGGGGTCCTCGTGGAGGGGTCTCTGCTGGGACGTTTTCCTGCTCTGCCATTGGTGGTGAAGGGGGACGTCCAAGTGGTAATTCGCGGGTGGATCTTGCTCGCGTTATTGAAGAAACGACCTTCTCACTCCTTAATTGCATTGGTCCAAGGTGACTTTTTGTAACTGTTTCCCACAGACAGTGCCAATCTGATGCGGTAAAAATTAACTGGATGACCTTCCCTGCAGTTCCTGGTGCTCCAGCCAACCTGCACAGAAAGGATGACAGAGGAGAGCCGGGCTGACCGGACGAGGGACTCTCCGATGCCTAAGTTAGATCTTCCCACAGCAGATGCTCAAGAGAGCTTTTCCAGTAAAAGAAGTGAGTGATCGATCCCCTCATAATGGAGGCTTACCTGGGTATTTATAGGCTGCTAATGGAGAGAGGAGGGCGTTTGTGGAGAGTCCGGTTGAGGCGTAGTTCTTGAGGGGAGTGGCTCTGTGATTCTAGGAATATTCCTCATTGATATCGGAGGTGCAAGCCGTGAGAGGGGTGGACGCCTCTGATGACGTGTAGTGGATAGTCCTGCCCCCGTGATCAGGGATCACGTCCCTTAAATGTAGGAGTGGATGTGTGCACGTTTTTGGGAGCCTTACTTGATAGTGCCTAGCCGAGGTGACTGGTCGGCGTGAGAAGGCCCCGAGGTGGCAACACGGCCTAATGAGATGCCGATGTGGTAACACGGCCTGATGAGATGCCGAGGTGGTAGCACGGCCTGATGAGATGCTGAGGTGGAAGCACAGCCTGATGGAAGGCTGAGGTGGTAGCACAGCCTGATGGAGGGCCGAGGTGGTAGCACGGCCTGATGGAGTACCGAGGTGGCAGCACGGCCTAATGGAGGGCCGAGGTGGCAGCACGACCGATGGCGGGCCAAGGTGCAGCATTAGTCAGGACCAGTCCTTACCCGTGATGATGTTGAGAAGAAATACCCTCATCACAACCCAATCAGGATCGGAGTAATATTCTATCTGCAAGAGATTGTTCCTAGCATAAAGTCCTTTTTTCAGAGAGGACTTCAAGTATCTAACGATGCGGTTCGTAGCATCCAAGTGCCCACTCTTGGGCGCATACATAAACTAGATCACTACACCCACTGCATAAATAATGTCTAGGCGAGTCAGGGACAAATAGATCATCTTCCCCACTATGGTTCGAAATTTCAGAATTTCAATTTTTTTTTTTCCAAAACGAAGCAAGGCCCGATATAACATTTGTACAAAATTTCGGTCGAAATTTCGGTATTTCAGCCGAAATTTTGGTCTCGTTTCGGTATCTCGGTCATCTCGGTACCTTCTGTGTTATAAATACCATATCTCGGTTGAAATTTCGGTATTTCGGTCGAAATTTCGACTCTGTCTCGCCTACCTCGGTGGTTTTGGTTCCATTTGTATATTTTGAAGGAAAAACACTCCAAGTCTCCAACAATCCTCTAATTAGCCACATCATCACATTTTAACTTCCATTGGATTCCTACAAGATCTACACATTCAAAGTTTAGAAAAGGTAAAGTTTTTTCTCCAAAACCAGGTAAAATTTTTAGAACAGTTCGACAGTTGCTGACAAACAAAGGTGTAACTCTAAAACAATATCATGTCCTAATATTTTTTTTCATTTTTATGTTCTAAGCATGTTTATTAACCTTAAAATAAATTACCCACCAAGTTTCAGGTCAAAATATGGCCGTTTGACCACCGAAACAGTTAACCGAAATTTCGCCGAAACAAAACTGGTGTTTTGGCACCCACCGAAACGAAACGAGATTTCGAACCTTGCACTAGCCTCATATGTTTCTTTGCATCAACAAGGGAAGGACCACGGTCTTCTCCAAGCTTATGATTCTGCTCAATAGGAGAACTTACCGGTTTATAACCCAGCATCCATATTTCTTTTAACAGGTCTAGCACAAATTTACTTTGGCATATGTCGATTCCCTTCTTAGACCTTGACACTTCAATTCCCAAAAAATACTGCAAGTATCCTATATCATTGATCTCAAATTGTTTGGCCAAATAGGCTTTCAGCGTAGCCATTTTATCATGGTCATCCCCATTCACCACAATATCATCAACATAAACAATCAATGTTGTGATGGTACATTACCTCGCCGGGTAAATAATATGTGGATTGCTGGACTCTGAGAATATACATTCTTCAGAATGGCTTGCCTGAACCTCTCAAACCAAACCTTTGGTGATTGCTTGAGACCATAAAGTTCTTTCTTTAAGAGACATACCTTACCATCAGCTGCCGGAAACCTGAAGCCAAGAGTGGGCTACATATACACTTCCTCCTCTAAGTCTCCATAAAGGAAGGCATTCTTCACATACAACTGATATAAAGGCCAAAATTTGTTTGCCACCACAGATAAAAGAACTTTTTTTGAGTTATGTTTGCCAAAGGAGCAAAGGTCTCCTGATAATCAATTCCATACACCTGATTGTATCCTTTAGCCATGAATCTTGCCTTGTACCACTCAATAGTACCATCTGATCGGTACTTGACTATATAGACTCACCCGCATCCAACTGGAATTCTCCCCCTGGGAACGTCAACCAGTTTCCGAGTAAAGTTCTTCTCAAGTGCCATCATTTCCTCAGGCATGGCTTATTTCCACTTGGGGTCAGATATAGTCTCAGTAACAATTCTGAGGATGGAAGCATAAGAAAGAGCAACTGTAAAAGCAACATCTGTAGGAGAGAGAGCATCATAGGAAACAAATTGGGCTATAGGATTAGTACAAGCTCTCTTACCCTTACGAATAGCAATCGGGAGGTCTAACTCAGAATGAGAAGAGAATATATTACCTGACTAAGGGGGAGCTCAGGATGTGGATCCCAAGAGGACTCTTAGCAGGTCTTCTTTGTCCTTTTTGTGCACACAATATCAGGTGCCTTCTCTATACAAGGTCCACCAATATCAACAATATACAAAGTGTATACATCATCCACCTCTTTATGTTTTCCACTATCAAGGGAAAAAGGAGTAAGAAGCAAGGGAGTAAGAAATGGGATGGCATCAGCAACCTTTTCACTTTCACTTCCATTCTCCTCCTGAAGAGGATGCTGAGGAGAAGCAAAAAAAGGAACAGACTCAAGAAAGGTGACATATTTGGAAAGAAGGTGCCTACAAGAAGAAGGGTGGTCACACTTGTAGCGGAAGAATACCCAAGGAAGAGGCATTTAAGAGCCTTGGGATCAAGTTTAGCACAGAAGGATTTGATAACATGCATATAACAAGCACAACCAAACACCTTGGGAGGAAGAGAAAAAGCTTAAGACTGAGAAGACAAGAGTGCACAGGGAGTTTGGGACCCTAGGATTTTTCTAAGCATGCAGTTGATGAGAAAAGCAGCAACAAGAATGGCCTCAGACCAAAACATTTTAAGAACATGCATGCCAAAGAGAAGGCTCCTACCGACTTCTAACATATGGCGATTTTTCCTCTCAGCTACCCCGCTCTGTTGGCGTGTATCAACACAAGCAAGCTGATGGATAAAACCATTGTCAGAAAAAAAAAAAAAAGGGTCTTGGAGACCACTACACATGTACTCCCTCCTTATTAGACCAGACTATTTCGATCTTGGTTTCAAACTGGGTCTAGACCATTTAATAAAAGTTTTTCAAGGCATCATAAACATCACCCTTCTGATTCATAAGAATGGTCCAAGTACAACGAGAAATATCATCAACAAGTGAAAAAAATATAATGATGGCCAAACAAGGAGGTAGTAGGACAAGGTCCCCAAACATCAGTATGCACAATGTGAAAGGAAACCATAGATCTACTACCATGATAGAGATAAGAACCATAGATCTACTACCATGATAGAGATAAGATGAACGACAATGTTTAGCAAAAGTATATGGTTCACAATAAAATACATGAGAAGAAGGAAAAGATGTAATTAAATGACATAATTGTTTCATCGTAACAAAAAAAAAAGGATGTCCCAAACGTTGATGCCAAAGCATCACAAAGTCTATAGAACTAGTATCACTACGGCCACATGCATAGGACTGCAGTGTAGTAAAAAAAATATAACTGTGGCTCAAGACGGTAGAGGCCACTCTCCTCATGTCCACTATCAATAATCCTCTTTGTCACCAAATCTTAAAAAAGGCAATGAGAAGGGAAAAAAATTGATACCACAGTTCAAGGTATTAGTTAAAGTGCTCACAGACAAAAGATTCAAGGTAAGGTTAAGAACATGAAAAACGGAATTAAGTGAAATGGAAGAAGTAGTGAGGATACTGCCTTTACCAGAAGAAGAGGAGAGAGTACCATCAGCCACCCCAACTTTATCCTTACAAGAATAAATGGAGTAAAAATCATAATAATAGGACATACCAGTCATGTGGTCAATGGCACCAGAGTCAATGACCCATAACAGAGCAGTGGAAGGTGTAGATGTGGAGATATGCATAGCTGAAGGTGAGGTATCCTATGAGGTATATGTGTTGTCAAGCTGAGACATAAGCCAGCAAAGCACTGTAATATCATTTCTAGAGAATGAGCTGGTATCTACCTGTGAGTGTCCTCTAAGACCAGTCTCTGTCATAGCAGCATGGGTTGTAGCCCCTACTCCACGGCAACCACGAGTGCTAGCAGATCCGCCAGTACTAACAGGTCGGCCATAAAGAACCCAACACCTCTCTCAAGTGTGCCCAGTTTTCCCATAATGATCAAACTACCAGGGCCTATCTGTAATACCCTACATCTTAAACCCGGCCTGATTACACGGTTGACCCAGTTTAACCATGCAGTAACCGAACCGGAGAGAGTTAGAGTGGGTTCCGAATGGACTATGATGGCAAGGGTGACTTTAAACACCGGCTGGCCCGACAAGTCCGAGCCAGTGCCAGAAGAAACGGGAATACCCAAGCCATGTACATGCACCTATCATAAGGCCATGTACGGATGAAGCAGTTATGTAGCCGTATATTAAGGTGCATAGGTATATTACATCGTACGCCAAGAGTGAGATTCGTGTCGAGGGCCGAATTCTGTCAAAATCCCAAGTTTTGGCCCTCAGGGGGGTGGACAGGTGGGCGCATCCACCCACCTGAATGACCCACCCATGTGAATTACTTAGTATTTTAAAGAAGTATATATAGCATTTATACTTTCTTTTCTTTTCTCATTTATGACACTCGTACGTTGGTGAGAAGAGTAAAGAGGAGAGAGAAAAGAAAGGAAAGAAGAAGAGAAGAGAAGAGGAAGAAGAGATGGATTTCAGAGGCGCCGAGGCTTGATCTTCCCATTCCGACGCCGGAAGAGTGATCTTCAACACTAGATCTACATTTAGAGGTGAGCAAAGTTTGGGTTCCTTAAACCTTCACCATACCCAAGTAAAACCCTTGATTTGGGTAGGGTTTTTGAGATCTTGTAAATCCCCCTTGAAATGATGAATCTAAGGTTTAATAGATGATTTATATATTGATCTTGAAGGATTTGAAGAAGTATTTACAAGGTTGGAGAAGCATTGTGGATTTGAAGTGATTTTTGGAGTTTGAAGGTGTTCTTGAGCAAAGAAGGTAAGATGGCTTCCCATTCCTTAAATCTAACCTAGATCTAGGTTAGAACCATCCTATAAGACCTTGAAAGTGTGAAGAATGGGTTTGGAAAAGCCCCATTTGAATCCCCCAAGATTGGGGGAAGTTGGGAAGAAACAGCAGGTTTCCCGCCAAGACCAGTGGGCCAAACCGATGGGCCATCTGGCCCGCCTGTGGGCACCCGCCTAAGAGGGCAGGGCCCTCGGGCACAACCGGCGGGCCAGACCGGTGGGCCAACCGACGGGCCTCCCTGCCCACCGTTCTTAGCAGACCCCCTGGCCCAACCGACGGGCCAGACCGGTGGGTCTGACTGGTGGGTCAGACAAGTGGGCTATCCAACCCACCCGAGAGGCTCCGAATGTGATTTTTACGTCCGATTGGACCCGAATCGGACGTGTGACCTTCTTTTAGGATTCTAAACATGATCGTGTCATTGGATCGTGTTAATTTTGATTCCAAAATGGTGAAATACTAACCCCGCTCACTCATGTTAGGTTCACCAAATCCTACGTTTCTCGCACCGGATCTCACCCGTACCGAGCGTGAATCCTTGTACACTACAGGTAAGTGGGGAGAGGACGTTTGGCATTGTTTCAAGGCATTGTTTGGCATTCATTTAATCATATCTAGTCTAGTCATGTCATCATGAAAATGCTATGTAGATTAGTCATCCTCACATTGTTATGCATGAGTGTTGTTTATTTTCTAATTGTCAAGTGATAATATGCTTCTGTGATGAATGTGGACATCATTGTGCATGATGCATAAATAGACTAGATGCCGTAGTCGGCTTGGAAACGAGTGCATTGGTGGCCCGTGGTATGGGACGCGGTGGCACTATGCAATCGTACTATTGTCATATAAGAGCATGCGGTTTAGGATTTTTACCTTCCCGTGCTACGACCCTTCCCAACAGGGGTTAAGGTGTTGGGTTACCATTTGGGGGGAAGCAGTGGACGCTGTTGTCGGGTCACTGTGGCGGTTAGACATAACGCCCGGCAGGTCATTAGGACGGTCGGTAACCCCGGTGGTATATTCAAGAGGGTCAATCATACTGCTTTTAAATTGCTGGAGTCAGCACCTTTTCACTTACTAAGCTAGTGAGCTCATCCCACGTGTGCACCCTCTTTTAGATGATTTTGCAGGTCACCCATCTGAAGAGCACGGGGCGGGTCCCATGGTTGAGTTCCTTGAAGAGGACTGGTGGGCCCCTGAGGAGTTAGAGCACGGCACTGACTGCTCGTGCGAGAGTTATGCTGCAGGACCGCAGTTCTGATGCCGAGCTGAGCTCCACTTCTGATGCTGGGTTGAGCTCCACTTTTGCTGCCGAGCCGAGCTCCACCTTGAGAAGCCGAGCTGGGCTCAACCTTTAATACCGAGCAGAGTTCTAGGTTCTGATACCGAGCCGAGCAGTATACTCTGATTTTGATGATTTCTTTTATGTACTTGATATGGGAATTGTACTTTCATTGTGTAAATATCATGCCTTCGGGCCTACATGTATATAACGATTGTATCACAATTCGGGTATCAAGTATTATGGGGATATTCACAGGTAAACCAAGTCTTCTGCTGATCTGATAAGTTTTTATTAGTTGTGTGTATGTTGTGGTGGAATACAGTATCAAATGATCCTGGCAAGTTTGGGTTAACCGGTATTAACCCGGTCACTGACCCGGTTCAGTGTGAACGGGGTGTGACAACGGTGGTATCAGAGCATGATGCTCTGCTCCACTCACATCATACCATTAGAATCCCGTAGAATCTATAATAGGAAAATGGGATTGGGTTAATGTAAAAGCTTTAAAGAGTTAAAAGCCAAAGAAAGAAAGTATTAAAAATGTTTGCACTTAGATGTTGCATTCATGGCATGCGTGAGAGTAGATAAAAGGTAAATTAAATTGGTGTCATAACCCATCGAGTACAGAGTTTAACGAAATTTCGGCAGCATAACATCGTAAAATGAGATTTCCAAAAATTTTCACACAAACACCTGATAAACAACAGATATATATAATATAACAATGATCAAAAATTTACAAAAACACCACAACTAAACTACACAAGTCATCACAACGAATTCACCACAAAAACCACTATCAAGTACATTATCCCACAAATAAGTCCAGTTACAGAGCAAGTACAAAGAATGAGAAAAGAAAGGAAAAATAAGGAAAAATACAATCAGATGGATAACATGGAATAGATGGGAAGCTGGTGTGGACGAGCTAAGTCCTCACTGATCATCGTCGCCGTCGTCTATTATTACTACATTCGCCGGAGGTCTAGAGTTGACATCGAGGCGATGGTCGTAGTAGTCAAACCTCGCGTTCACCAGCCGTATCTCCCTCCGAAGCCGGCCAAAATCTGCTGAGATGGCGTTGGCCGTGGTGTCCAAGTCCTGGCCCAGTCTGAGGAATGAATCCTCCAAAGTAGCCTGCCTCTCCAGGATCGTTCCTCCCTGGAAGCACTCTCGTCCAGCCTTCTTAGCAGCTGATCTTGGCCATCCTTCAAAGCCCTTATGGTGGACAGCATGCCCTCAAAATCATATGCACCACTCTCAGGAGGTGGGGCTCTATGTCATGAGGTTGCAGCTCTGGTGAAGCCAGGATCGGTACCTCTCGACTCCTGAGGCACCTCCTCAGGGATGTCCTCATCCACCCAATCATCCTCCTCATCCTGAGGAACATAGTCCTCATCCTCCTCACTGGACTCCTCCTCCATGAGAACATCCTCTATAGGGGCAGCCCTCCTATCCCTACCTCTCTGAGCTCCTGCTCTTGGAGGTGTATCCATAAGGGTATGGAGACCCATCCTCAAAAGGTTACCCCTGTCGAACTTGTCCGCCGGAGTCTTCCCCTCCTCACCACTCAAGTCCACTCCGAAGAACTCAAAAATCCTAGTGAGGATCCGGCCATATGGAAATCCTCCATCCTCGAGGTGACAAGTATGGTGCTCCATCGTCTTGAGGATGATGTATGGCAGGCACAAGTGCTCGGCACCTCCCTCTGAGGCCGTATAGATGCAGTAAGCTATGAAGGCTGCCATGAAGCCCACCTGGTTCCGATGACCTCCCCTGGGGAGCAAGTTGAACTGGACCAGTCGGGCAAATACTCGAACCTCCGGGAAGAAGGATGTCTCGGACTCCGGACGGGCATTGCTGCCACAGATAGTCTCGTAGATGTAGTCCGGCGTTTCCAAACTCATGAATGGTCCCAGGAGCTTACTCCTGGGAGGACTGTAGTAACGGTGCCCCGGCTGCTGAGATGCCCAAGATGCTGGCCAAGGTGCCCACGGTCAGCTGGATGTCCACCCCCTTCACCAAGCTGACTATAGTGTACTCCCCGTACTGATAGGAAACCTCCAGGTTACAGTAGAACCTACGAACCAGCTACTCGTAGCACAGACGGTCTACTTGGAGGATGGACTGCCAGCCCAGTGCTGTAAACCTCTCCTAAAGCCGAACCTTGTGGAAGTCGTCGACTACCACGGTCTTCTCCATCATCACCGACCTCTTTAGGAAGGCCGGCCAGTTGGATGCTGCTTCTGCACTGTGGAAGAGCTCCTCATCGTAGTCCGAAGGGTCAAACCGGGCAGGTCGGGTCTCCCTGTGCGGGGGGCTGGAGAGCTAATTCCCGCACTCTTCCACTTAGAAGCGGTGGTCTTACGTCGAGTGCCAGAGGATGAGGGCTCCTTGCCTTTGCGAGATGACATCCTGGCAAGAAAAGAGAAAAGTAGGGTGAGTAAAGAAAAAAAAAAAGGGGGGAATAACAAAACGAATAGAAAGATGGGTGAGCAATAAGAGGAAGCCCCAAAACTCAATTTTCACAAAACAGAAAAGCGACAAGACCGAGAGTAGGGCAAAACAGCGAGGTAACAAGAGGCATATAAGGCATGACAATTAAAGAAGGGAAAACCCCCATTTCTCAAGGTGAAAGTCCAAGCTAAGAGAGAGTGCTAAAGACTCACCACAGAGAAAGCATGAAGCCTACATGCTCATGGATGAAATGCCGTCAATCTACCAATTAGAATACGCAAAGACATCTACTACTATGCTATTGAGGTCCACAAATACCAAAGAATGTGATGAAAAGCAAAGAAAACCCAACACAAAAGATGGATTTTCATGGGAAGACATGGGATTTCACACACAAGGTACTTCTTATGATTTCTACAGCATGTTAAGCACAAATCAAGCATAATGCATCATAATTGAATCATTAATTGGGGAAAAAGGGCAAGAAATGAAGAAATCCCCAATTTTGAGAAAACTAGGGCACGGTTGGGGTTTTTTCTCAAAATGGAGAAGTAAATCCTAAAAACTAGAAATAAATCACATAGAGAACATCACAAGCACATGAAATCACTATTCTATGGAAAGAAATATGGGAAAAGAACCTAGATTGAAGTCTACACATGAGTTCTACCCCCCCAAGTGAAAATTCTGAGAAAAAGAGAAGGAAAACTTACATGGAAGTGGAGGAGATGAAACTTCACAAAAGCGCCGGATCGTTGAGTGGAATCGCGAGTGGAAGCGTCGAAATGCTCTCCAAAATCGCCTGGGAGAGAGAGAGAGAGCGAGAGAGGAGAAATGAGGGAAATACGACTGAACAGAGCCTAATGGGCCCTGTTTAGGTTTTTCACTCGGCCAGGACCGGAGGGCCACCCTGCCCGCCGGTGTCACCCACCGGTCGAGGTTTTGGACCGGCGGGCCAACCTGCCCGCCGATGCAGCCCACCGGTTGAAGAAAACTTGGAAAAATGGGAAATTTTGGTTTTTGTGTTATTTATTTATTTAATATTATTAATATAATTATTATGGTTATTGTTATTACTCTTGTAATTGCCTGTTATGGGTAAGTGGGACCATTGACATGCTTGTTGAAGCACTAACCCTGTATTTTTGGAATCAAGTGGCGGTTAGTTGCAGACTATCATACGCTACCATACCCTGCGTGTTGGCCTATAATTATGTGCTGATATGAACTCTATGGTGTTTAACCAATGTGATGTATGATGTGCTCCAGGTACAGGGATACGATGGCACATACAAGATCCGATAGCAATGCCCGAGGTACCTCGCGTGGTCCTCGTCCGGTCGGTCGACCACCGAATCCTAGGAGGTCCCGCTTTGTGGGGCAAACCTCACCTCCACCACCTCCAGAGACCCTTGGTCAGGGTGGGGCACATGGGGACCCACCTTTGACTACACTCGCGGACCCTCCACCGGTTATTACTCCAGGGGATGTTGCTACCATAATTCAGCAGTCACAACAAGCTTTTCAGCAACAAATGCTTCAGCAACAGCAAGTATTTATGACTGCTATTCAGCAACAATTGGACCTTACTCAATCAGGTCAACCTCCCCGGATACTTACTCCACAGGACCCGCCTGTAAGGTCTTGTACGGGGCCACAAGTGGGAGGTACACCTCCAAATCCACCATTTGGCATTCCTCCGTATGGGGTACCCCCTCCATACCATTACTACCCGGCTTATGCTCCCAATTACCTGCCGGTGAATAATACGTCAAAGGTAGTGGAGTCATTCAAGAGGAACTTACCACCTGTATTCTCTAAGGTGGGGAGTGATCCTCTGGAACCAGACCAGTTGATTCAAGAACTGGAGAAAATATTTGAGGTGATTGAGTGCACGGATGCACAGAAATTCATTTGTGCGGGGTTGCAACTCAAGGAGGCCAACTCCTGGTGGCAAGCTTCTAAGCCCATATTGTTGGCTGCCCATCCAGAACCCACCTGGGAACAGTTCAAGGAGTTGTTCTTGGACAATCATTATCCACACAGCTTCCGAGACCGCAAGGAGACTGAGTTTATGGCTTTAACTCAAGGAGGTAAGACTATCCTTGAGTACCAACAGCAATTTGAAAGCTTGTTCCATTTTGCCCCAAGGCATATGCAGACAGCTGAGGAGAAGGCTGCGAGATTTCTAAAAGGCCTAAAAGCATCCATTGGGTCTGTACTTGAGGTCTTGGATTTGACTGACTATGGCCAGATTGTGCAAAAGGCCAAGACCATGGAGGATAAGCAAAAGGGAGAACAGTCCCTCACCCCTGGACTGTGGAAGAGAACAAACCCATTTCCGGATATGGGTAACTCCTCCAAGGCATACCACGGATCTTACAGTGCTGGGCCTATGTATAGGCAGCCCTATAGGCCATCTGGCAACCCTCCTAGACCAGCTGGTGGTTCGGGCTCCCCATCTTTTCGGCCGAACACTAGTGCGGCACCTACAGTTCCAAGGCCGCCCCGACCTCCATCTTCAACGGGTCAAGTGCAGAGGAGCCCCGCCCCAGTTCCGACATATCAGATTCGTTGCTTTAACTGCCATTCATATGGGCACTATGCAAAAGACTGTCGGGTCAGACCAGCCTTGCCCTCCAGTCAGCCCTCGGCGTACTGACCTCCCTTAACTCGGGGAACCGCATGGGAGGATGTATGCTCTATCAGCTGAGGAAGCTGAGGCCAGTACAGAAGTAGTAGCAGGTACATTTAAATTAAGAATTTCCTTATGTTAAATATTGATGACCTGCTGAAATTACATGCATTGCTACACTAGGTGTCCTACCCATATCAGGCATACCAGCCTATGTTTTATTCGATTCAGGAGCTACTCATTCATTCGCATCAAAGAGATTTGTTGAAAAATTAGGGATGCCACCCAGGATCCTAGATCACGGAATGATTGTTAGTATGCCTACTGGTAAAGTTACTCAGTTAAAGGAGGTGTATGGGCCGTGCCCAGTGGAAATTAGTGAAAAGAATTTTGATGCACAACTCATTAAGTTCAATATGCAGAATTTTGATGTTATACTGAGCATGGATTGGTTGTCGGCTCATCGAGCTAATGTGATGTGTGCTGAGAAGCTGATTAGGGTGACCGATGACGAAGGGAAAGAATTGGTATACCGAGCAGATAAAATGAAACGGGTGAGAAAGGTCCTTGTCTCCGCCCTTCAAGCAGTAAAATTGATGGAAAAGGGATGTCAGGGCCACTTAGCATCGGTACTTGATGTTGATGCAAGGATTACACCTCTAGAAGAGGTAAAGGTGGTTAAAGAGTTTCCCGACGTCTTCTCAGATGATCTAATGCATTTACCACCTGATAGAGAGTTGGAGTTTGCTATAGATTTGACACCTAGAGCAGCTCCAGTATCTAAGGCTCCATACAGGATGGCACCAGCTGAATTGAAGGAGTTGCAGATGCAGTTGCAGGAACTATTGGAAAAGGGGTTTATTCGCCCAAGTGTTTCACCTTGGGGTGCCCCAGTGTTGTTTGTCAAGAAGAAAGATGGCAGCTTGCGTATGTGCATCGATTACCGGGAATTAAATAAGCTAACCATTAAAAACCGGTATCCGTTACCACGCATTGATGATTTATTTGACCAGTTGCAGGGTGCCAAAGTATTTTCAAAGATAGACCTTCGATCAGGCTATTATCAGCTCAAGATAAAGAGCAGCGATATACCCAAGACAGCATTTAGGACTCGGTATGGTCACTATGAGTTCCTAGTGTTATCGTTTGGGTTAACCAATGCATCGGCAGCATTCATGGATTTAATGAATCGAGTATTTCATGATGTACTCGACAAATGGGTAAATATTTTCATTGATGACATCTTGATCTACTCCAAGACAGAAGAGGAGCACACCCAACATTTAAGAATGGTGTTACAGAGGTTGAGAGAACAACGATTGTTTGCCAAATACAGCAAATGTGAATTTTGGCTTGAGCAAGTTGGATTCCTGGGGCACGTAGTGTCTAAGGCTGGAATCGAGGTAGATCCTGATAAGGTGAAAGCAGTAGTAGAATGGGAAAGCCCCAAGAATGTCACTGAAATTAGAAGCTTCTTGGGTTTGGCTGGATAATACCGGCGTTTCATTGAGAATTTCGCCCGAATCTCAGCACCAATGACTAAATTAACCAAAAAGGGTGTGAAATTCGACTGGGTAGAGGAATGTGAGAAGAGTTTCCGGGAATTGAAGAAGAGGTTGGTGTCAACCCCTGTGTTGACCATCCCTGAAGGCACAGGTGGAATGACAGTCTACACTGATGCTTCCAAAGTTGGTTTGGGTTGTGTTCTCATGCAACGCGGTAAGGTAATAGCATATGCATCCCGACAACTAAAGGAGTATGAGAACTACCCCACTCATGACTTAGAGCTAGCCGCAGTCATTTTTGCCCTTAAGATTTGGCGACATTATTTGTATGGGGAGAAGTGTGAGATATACAGTGATCACAAAAGCCTTAAGTACTTCTTCACCCAGAAGGATTTGAACATGAGACAGAGGAGATGGCTTGAACTCATGAAGGATTATGACTGCGACATTCAGTATCATCCCGGCAAAGCTAATGTAGTAGCAGATGCGTTGAGTCGGAAGGCACAGACTGTGTCACTCTCATGCTTAGCAGTCAGCCCATAACTTGTGCAGGAGGCGACACTAATGGATGAAGCTCTCTTATATGAAGGAGCAACCTTAGAGTTGGAACGTCAACCAGAAAACCTTAAATGGTTGACTGTATCCTTGACGGCTCTACAGGTGCATCCGGCTATTAGGCAAGAGGTAATAATGAAACAACCTTTGGATCCTGAATTGCAGCGGATCAGAGTTAAGGTTCAAGATCAAACAATGAACGATCCAGATTTTGTTTTAGCCAGTGATGGGGCATTGATGTTTCGAGGCAGATTGTGTGTACCCGATGATTTGGATATACAAGAGAAGATAGTGCGAGAGGCACATAGCTCCGAGTACTCACTCCACCCAGGAAGTACAAAGATGTACAAAGACCTCAAACAAAATTACTGGTGGTTAAGCATGAAAGTCACAATAGCTCTGTATGTGGCGACTTGTCTCACATGCCAAAAAGTAAAAGCTGCGAGGCATCGACCTTATGGTACTCTTCAGCCACTCCCAGTACCAGAATGGAAGTGGGAAAGGATTACAATGGACTTCGTCACCGGACTACCATGTACACCTAAGGAGATGGACGCGATATGGGTGATCGTTGATCGGCTAACCAAGACGGCTCATTTCATTCTCATCAAGACCAAGTTCTCTATGGCCAAACTAGCACAACTTTACATGGACAACATAGTGCGCTTACATGGAGTGCCAGTGAGCATTGTATCAGATAGGGACCCGAGGTTCACCTCCAAATTTTGGAAAAGCTTCCAGCATGCCTTGGGATCACAATTGAATTTGAATACTGCTTTCCACCCACAGACGGATGGTCAGTCGGAGCGAACCATACAAATATTAGAGGACATGCTCAGGGCATGTACAATGGATATGAGTGGTAGTTGGGAAGAATATATACCCCTTATGGAGTTTTCCTATAACAACAGTAACCAAGCTACTATTGGGATGGCTCCGTATGAGGCATTATATGGCAGGAAGTGCAGAACTCCCTTGTATTGGGATGAGGTAGGTGAACGTCGAATGTTAGGACCTAAGATGATACAGATGACTTGTGACAAAGTCGACGTTATTCGGGAACGGATTAAAGCAGCTCAGTCTCGTCAAAAGAGCTATGCAGACACCCGCAGAAAAGATATTGAATTTCAGTCAGGAGAAAAGGTATTTCTCAAGATCTCTCCTACTAAAGGGTTGCAAAGGTTTCACAGAAAGGGGAAGTTGAGCCCAAGATACATTGGATCATTTGAGATCTTGGCCCGGGTTGGCTCAGTAGCCTACATGCTTGCTCTGCCACCTTCACTTGGGGATGTTCATAATGTATTCCATGTATCCATGCTGAAGCAATACGTTCATGATCCCTCTCATGTATTACCCGTGGAGCCAGAATACCTTGAAGCTGACATGACCTATACAGAGCAGCCAGCTGAAATTTTGGACCGAAAGGTGAAAACCCTTCGCAACCGCTCCATTTCCTATATAAAGGTGCGATGGGCTAATCATTCACTTGAAGAAGCATCTTGGGAGAAAGAGGATGAAATGCAAGCCAAGTACCCTCATCTTTTTTATCAACCAGGTACGCAATTTCGAGGACGAAATTTTTCAGAAGGGGGGCTAAATGTAATACCCTACATCTTAAACCCGGCCTGATTACACGGTTGACCCGGTTTAACCATACAAGACCCGAATCGGAGAGAGTTAGAGCGGGTTCCGTATGGACTATGATGGCAAGGGTGACCTTAAACACCGGCTAGCCCAATAAGTCCGAGCCAGTGCCAGAAGAAACGGGAATACCCAAGTCATGTACATGCACCTATCATAAGGCCATGTACGGATGAAGCAATTATGTAGCCGTATATTAAGGTGCATAGGTATATTACATCGTACGCCAAGAGTGAGATTCGTGCCGAGGGCCGAATTCTGTCAAAATCCCAAGTTTTGGCCCTCAGGGGGCGGACAGGTGGGCGCATCCACCCACCTGAATGACCCACCCATGTGAATTACTTAGTATTTTAAAGAAGTATATATAGCATTTATACTTTCTTTTCTTTTCTCATTTATGACACTCGTACGTTGGTGAGAAGAGTAAAGAGGAGAGAGAAAAGAAAGGAAAGAAGAAGAGAAGAGAAGGAAGAGGGAGAAGAGATGGATTTCAGCGGCGCCGAGGCTTGATCTTCCCATTCCGACGCCGGAAGAGTGATCTTCAACACTAGATCTACATTTAGAGGTGAGCAAAGTTTGGGTTCCTTAAACCTTCACCATACCCAAGTAAAACCCTTGATTTGGGTAGGGTTTCGTGAGATCTTGTAAATCCCCCTTGAAATGATGAATCTAAGGTTTAATAGATGATTTATGTGTTGATCTTGAAGGATTTGAAGAAGTATTTACAAGGTTGGAGAAGCATTGTGGATTTGAAGTGATTTTTGGGATTTGAAGGTGTTCTTGAGCAAAGAAGGTAAGATGGCTTCCCATTCCTTAAATCTAACCTAGATCTAGGTTAGAACCATCCTATAAGACCTTGAAAGTGTGAAGAATGGGTTTGGAAAAGCCCCATTTGAATCCCCAAAGATTGGGGGAAGTTGGGAAGAAACAGCAGGTTTCCCGCCAAGACCGGTGGGCCATCTGGCCTGCCTGTGGGCACCCGCCTGAGAGGGCAGGGCCCTCGGGCACAACCGGCGGGCCACCCTGCCCGCCGGTCTTAGTAGACCCCCTGGCCCAACCGACGGGCCAGACCGGCTGGCCGACCTACCCGCCAGTCCAGACCGGTGGGTCTGACTAGTGGGTCTGACAGGTTGGCTGTCCGACCCACCCGAGAGGCTCCGAATGTGATTTTTACGTCCGATTGGACCCGAATCGGATGTGTGACCTTCTTTTAGGATTCTAAACATGATCGTGTCATTGGATCGTGTTAATCTTGATTCCAAAATGGTGAAATACTAACCCCGCTCACTTATGTTAGGTTCACCAAATCCTACGTTTCTCGCACCGGATCTCACCCGTACCGAGCGTGAATCCTTGTACACTACAAGTGGGGAGAGGACGTTTGGCCTTGTTTCAAGGCATTGTTTGGCATTCATTTAATCATATCTAGTCTAGTCATGTCATCATGAAAATGCTATATAGATTAGTCATCCTCACATTGTTATGCATGAGTGTTGTGTCTATTTTCTAATCGCCAAGTGATAATATGCTTCTGTGATGAATGTGGACATCATTGTGCATGATGCATAAATAGACCAGATGCCGTAGTCGGCTTGGAAACGAGTGCATTGGTGGCCCGTGGTATGGGACGCGGTGGCACTATGCAATTGTACTATTGTCATATAAGAGCATGTGGTTTAGAATTTTTACCTTCCCGTGCTACGACCCTTCCCAACAGGGGTTAAGGTGTTGGGTTACCATTTGGGGGGAAGCAGTGGTCGCTGTTGTCGGGTCACTGTGGCGGTTAGACATAACGCCCGGCAGGTCATTAGGACGGTCGGCAACCCCGGTGGTATATTCAAGAGGGTCAATCATACTGCTTTTAAATTGCTGGAGTCAGCACCTTTTCACTTACTAAGCTAGTGAGCTCATCCCACGTGTGCACCCTCTTTTAGATGATTTTGCAGGTCACCCATCTGAAGAGCACGGGGCGGGTCCCACGGTTGAGTTCCTTGAAGAGGACTGGTGGGCCCCTGAGGAGTTAGAGCACGGCACTGACTGCTCGTGCGAGAGTTATGCTGCAGGACCGCAGTTCTGATGCCGAGCTGAGCTCCACTTCTGATGCCGGGCTGAGCTCCACTTTTTCTGCCGAGCCGAGCTCTACCTTGAGAAGCCGAGCTGGGCTCAACCTTTAATACCGAGGTGAGCTCTAGGTTCTGATACCGAGCTGAGCAGTATACTCTGATTTTGATGATTTCTTTTATGTACTTGATATAGGAATTGTACTTTCATTGTGTAAATATCATGCCTTCGGGCCCACATGTATATAACTATTGTATCACAATTTGGGTATCAAGTATTATGGGGATATTCACAGGTAAACCAAGTCTTCCGCTGATCTGATAAGCTTTTATTAGTTGTGTGTATGCTGTGGTGGAATACAGTATCAGATGATCCTGGCAAGTTTGGGTTAACCGGTGTTAACCCGGTCACTGACCCGGTTCGGTGTGAACGGGGTGTGACACTATCTCCGTCATCTCCATGGGATGACCCTTGGCCTTGGCCGCCTCCATAGTCCACGCCATTCTCTGTGGGTAGTGGAAGAAAGAGTAGAGCGCTCAAGTGAAGATCTAAAATCCATATCACCTTTCCTAGTCTTCTCACTCAGGAGGCAGCTACACACCTCATCAAGGGATGGAAGAGGTGAACGGCCCAAAATCTATATCTTGATTGGCTCATAGTCTTAATTCAGCCCACCTAGTAAAATCAAAACACGCTCCTTTTCAAGAGATCTATAAATCTTGGCTTCATCTTCAAGGTTGGACAACTAAAGGTCTCCGTAATAATCGTACTCCTTCCAGAGTCCTATAATAGTAATATAGTAGTCAGAAATAGTCTTGTTGCCCCACTTCATAGAGAGGGCTTATTGAAGGAGCTGGTAGACCTTCATAGTCACCTATCCTGTCATAGGTCTTAGAAACATTATCCCAAATATCCTCAGCAGTTTCCTTCTGGATAAATCTCCTGTCTATCTCAGGTTTCGTAGAGAAAAACAGCTAAGCCATAACAGTAGAATTCGCAGTTTCCCATTTCTAATAGCCTAGACAAGCGACAGCGGAAGCCTTGATAGCCCCAATAATATACCCTAGCTTCCCTCTACTACCTAAGGATAGCTTCACAGAGTGTGACCAATCCAAATAATTGGTACTATCCAACTTCACAAGAGAAATCTGAGTATTTGGATTATCAAAGACAATCGAACTAGAGTTGGTACTACTCTACCACCCGATGTAGCTTCCGTAGGTTCCGTGAGATCAGACATGATGTAAGGATATTCCTAAAACAACACATATGGAGATTCAAACAAAGGGGAAAAACAAGTCCCAAATAACCTCTTCTCAGAACCCACAAAAAAATTCAGCAAGCTAGTAAACCACGAAAACCAATAAAAGGACACTTCTAACTGTGGAGCTTCATCCCCATAGCATATACAAGCATCGTATGATGCAACGCATTCATCAAAGGTGACCAATAATCACACTACCAGCCATTCCAAACCAAACAACTAACCAACAGAGAAGCTGGTGATATCTGGCAGCAAGGAGAGATTGTGGTTGTGATCCAACACCACACCAAATCACGAACCAAGGTTTGGGCCCCTTGGACGACTCCAAAGAACTTGATACCAACTCTAACCAACCTCAGACCAAGAAGGAACAAGAAAAAAGGTCCAGATCTGGGTATTGTTCACGGAGTCACTGTAGCAGCAGCAGAAAAAAGGAGTTGCAGACCTTGGGCTTCCCTCCTTTGCAATCAAGCTTTTAGGGGCTTAAAGGGGGTGGGCCAAGAGCGACTCCAATGGACCAGGTCCCAGCTCCAACAAAGCCCTGATAAGGAAGAACAAGGGCTGTTTCAAAAATCTGATTACTGTTCACGGAACAGCAGATCAGGTTGAGCTCTTCATGTATGGAGCATGAGTAGCTCCAATCTTCACCAGCATTAGCTTCTATAGAGTGTATTGGTTCATCACTATGGCATGTACAAAGAATTCCCTGCTCCGGAACCATCTATTATTGTTGGGTTCCAAAGCTAGAGAGTCTAGGTTTTAAGATCCTTGATCGACTCTCAACCTACAGCTCGCATACCAAGTTAAAAATCAAAGAGATTGGGGTTAGAGATGAGAGAGAAGTAGAGAAGAGAGGAAGAAGGAGAGAAGTTGAGAGGAGAAAGAGAGTGAAGAGTGCAAATTGTGGGAGATCATTTTTCTCCTCCCACCTATATTAAGTTCAAACTAATAACTTAGGGAAAGGGAGGTAAAAGATAAAAAAAGGAAAATACACTTAAGACAACTTAATATAAAGACAGCTCCTAAAGTAACCCTATTACATAAACTCCAACCGTCTCTTCATTATAAGATGAATTAAATCAATTACGCAAAGAGATTTAGTAAATTGAGACATCTGCGTTTACATCTACTGCTACCCTAGATCACTCAGGTACTAGCGCATTTCTTACCTCCTCTTCCTCCACTCCATGGGTCATTGCCAACTCTGATATGACTAAAAAGTCCCATGTCCTTTACTCCTTTCAGAAAACTAATCAACCTTCTAGAGTCATACTCGTTGATGGCTCCTCTACTAAGGTGTCCGGTTCTGATTGTGTCTTTACCTCCTTTTTTATGTTAAAATATGTTCATGTTCCTAAATTACCCTTAAATCTTCTTCATATACGCTTGGTCATCTCCATCTCATGCCTTAGGTTATAAATTGGACCCCCACGTGGTATTTCGTGGGTATCCCACTTTATTTAACATGGCATCAAAGCAAGGAGGTCAAGTGTTCAATCCTTAGGAAGTGCACCAGATTTCCCAAGACATTCTCCCCTCGGTGCCATGTGATGGTGTTTCCACATGAGAGTATGTCACGTGCAAGGCCGACTGTGTACAAACCTTCATGTGCGGAAGTATAATATATTGTTGTTGCCGTTACTTAACAACTCGAGCTTTTAGGATAAACGGTGTTAACATGATGGTGGTGTCGATATATATTATTGCACCCTTACTTAACAACTCGACCTTTTAGGATAAACAGTTGTAACATAGTATCGGAGCGGGAGGTCTCGTGTTAGAACCCTAGGTGGGAAGTATGGCAACACTTAACCAAGGAAGGTGGTCCGCCAGACCCCAAGTGGGGGAAATACCCCAGAGCATAGGGCCAAGTGGGGCCTAGGATGACGTAGACATAAGATGCTCACAATCTGGTCACTAAGAGTGATATTGTCCCCCCCCCCCCAACCCTTTGCTGTCTTCCCTAAGTTATCTGTCCATCTGTGGAGCAAGTTATGCTGAAGCCATACATGAGTGGGTGTTGAGATGTTGGGTGTTATAAAGGTATAGTCCCAAAAGTTAAGTATGGGACGTGTGTTGTCTTAATATACCCTTGGGTCATCTCCACCTAATGCCTTAAGGTTTTGGGTTGGACCCACAGTGGTATTTCATGGGCTATCCCACTATATTTAACAACCCACTCTACACGTGTTAAATCTCAGTCCAGCAAGACATTGCAACATAGCCCAAAAAATTTGATTTATCTTGAAAAGATACGTGGAGGCAGTTGCACGAAAGTTGTTTGGATAGGATCCCCCATGCAGTCATAAGAGTTTAAGCATAGCTGCCACTAAAAGTCCCCACGAAAGAGTGGAAGATATAGTGGATGCTCCCTTCCGCTAATGTTGTGTGCTCAGAAGAGAAGAAACTCCCAGGTATTAAAATAAAGAAGACGCTCACCAAGTGAGTACTAAGGGATTTTTCAATTCTAGTTCATGATGGGACATTTAAACAGTGGATCCTCTCTCTCTCATTTGCAAATATAATTAAGCCTATACTTTTCGTAACAGTTAAAGCCTATAGGTAAAAAATCCACCCCTTTCATGATCTCCATTGATGAAACTTACCTCTATGCCAAAAAAACAGAAACAAATGTAAATAATCTCATAAAGGAAATATCAACGCAGCACCAGATGTATTATACTGGTCTGTGATGCAAGCTGAGAAGACAGCCGTTATACCACTAAATATTAACTGATAAGTGGATATTGTAACTCACCTCCAATGAACCATCTGAAATGCATGCAGCAACTGATGCCCAAGGCAACAGGTGAATATCATATTCTTCGACAGCAGCAGCAGCAAAAGCACCAATTTTACTTGATCCTGATGCCATTGCCTGCGCTATGAAAAATGTGGCCGTCTTCTTCTCCAACTGGGTCCCAAGAACTGCCTCACTTAAGAAGTCCAATGAGAAGGAATCCACCTCATTATTTGCAGACATAACAGAATTAGATAGTCTTCGTAATGCCTGGCGATGCCAAATTATATCATCATTTGCTGAGCTGACACAACAAGAGTAGAGCTTCCGTGGTTCAGGTGCCCCAGCATCCCATGTATACATTTCAACAGAGAGAACACTCTTAAGAAAGAGCAGGGTGAAAATCCCTTCCTTATAAAGCTGAGCAAACATAGAATAAATGTCATCTTCTGCGTATGCTTGCCTTGAGAGCTTACTAATGGCTCCCTGATCTGAGTTCCTCAAAGGGAAACGGAATAAAGTTCCATGGAAAGGCTGTTTCATGTCACATCCAAAAGCACAATATGGAATGAACTGGTCATTATAAATTGAAACAGCTGAAGAACTAACATACTCAATACGCTTTCCAGGATTTGCCACTGAAATATTTGGAAGATATACACCCTGTGGATCAAATAACACCACATATTTTCCACTCACAAAAGAGGGCAAATCTGTCAAATGGTACACTGAGTTGAATCCAACCCTAGAAAGAAAATCGGTATAAGTCAGAAAGTTATCACAGTGCCCAAACAAAAAATCCCAAATATAACCAAAAGCTGCCAGCGAGGTTTCTAGTCATTTCTTAAAACTATTCAGCCTAACACACTTAGCATATCAATAGCCAGAAGCATTGATGCTGATCATCTGTATGGATAAAATCTTTATTTTCAGTCCATTAAATTGGGATTTCTTACAGGGGAGCACAGTATTGACATGAATTGGGTTTTATTGTATTAAAATTAAAGATATATGAGCTTCAGTATTAGTTTTCTAATTTATGGGTTCTTATTGTAATGAGGTTATAAAGCCCAAGTATTGAGTCCAAGGGGAAGTGGCAAACTTTGTTTAGTTGTGAGGCCCACCAAGTAGAGATAAGTTAGTTGTTTAATTAAGGGATGTCTCAGAATTATAAGTGTTTCCTTTAGTCAAAAGCTATTGGTCAGGTTTGGAAATATGACAAATCCTCTATATATTATCATAAATTGCTTATTTTGAAAGAATGGGATTCATGCTTACAGTTTACGGCAAAGACAGGTTCTTTCCCACAAGGTTTGATGGGCAAACCTAAATCTGTTCATGGTGTACAGATCTGAATATCTTCTTTCATATTATCCTCCTTTTTTTTTTTTTTTTTTTTTTTTGATGAATAAGTAAATTCATAACCAAAACAGAGAAGAATATACGAGGAAAAAGGCCAGAAGGGACTAGCCCAGCAAAAAGATGGAAAACCATCAATTAACAGGAGGAGCGAGCCCTACAAAGAGGATAAGACCATCAAGGGGGTGAATAATGTAAATAGGAAGGCCCCAGCCCGCAGGTGAGCAAATTCCTTGGGGTGTCTCGAACAGTGCAATGGCAGGGAGAGTCGAGATTAGAACATCAAAGTAAATGGCATTCCAAATCTTTTCAAAAGAACAAGAGTTGGAAGTCCAGCTATGGAGATTTCGCTCCATCCAGATATGGTTAATAGTAGCACAAAATGCGAGCTTCCCGGCAATATTACAAATAGAGGAACCAACAAAAGTCACGTCAACCCAGATCTATTCTTTGCTCAAGGGGAGGATACTTCTTCTAGATGGCAAGCAACTACTAAGGACCCTCTTCCAAATGGTAGAGGAGAAAGGACATATGAAAAAAATATGGCTGACATCTTCAATGCCATTCCAGCAAAGACAACAAGAGGAGGGGACTTGAATGTGTCAGTACAGGAGGAAGGATTGCGTGGGAAGGTAGTTGGAGATAACCTGCCAAGCAATGAAACTATGGCGAGAGATGTGGCCATTGAACCAGATAATGCTGCGCCAAGGGGCAAGAGGGTTTTTGTAGGTTTTTTTATTTAAAAAAAATGTGTGAATCATTCATTTTGATTCAGCTTTTCTCTGGGTTAAGTGTATCCTTACTGGGCCCATTACGAGCAGAATTAGGTTTACATGGCTCATATATTCTTTCTCTTCTTTTATTATTACAAGGATCAGGTCATGAAAACATAAACAAACAATGAAACAAAAGAAATCCAAAACATTAGGCAAACAAGAAGATGATAAGAACAGTGTCTTTATAAATCAAACAGTCAATGTAAATAGGTTCCTAAAGTCCTCAACCCATCTTGAGAGATCCAAGTATGGCCCTTCTCAAGGTTGTTACGGCGCCAAGGCAAACCAAGGTGTTTGATGGCTGCCTAAGTGCTTAGGCGACAAGGCGACCGCTTTAAGGCGAACAAGGAGACCAAGTGTTATATTTTATTTTCCCACTTTTCTAACTTTATTTAGTATGTTACATATACCTCGTATCATAAAAAATCAACATTAAATCACATCAAGTCATCAAAATCAACATTAAGCCACATCAAACCATCAAAAATCAGCATTGAGTCATAAAAAAATCAACATTTAGAGAAAATTTCTTGTTCTATAACAAGATTGACTGGTCAAATGATTTTATTTTGCATGAGACTTTTGTATTAGGTACATCACAAAACCAACTTTCCAACAAGTCTAAGATTACTTAAATTTGAGTTGTAATGACAAAGTTATGTTCCGGTCAAACTTATTTTAAAGTGCGCAAACACTGTTAAAATTGCCTAAATGAAAATAATTTTATGGAATTCAAAATAAAAGATTATTTTACCGGACTTTTGGTTTTTAGCAATGATTTACCATGATAAAATTTAAAAAGTTTTCAGAATTGAGAAAAACCCTAGCATTTGAAAGTTGAAAATCGCCTTTACAACTAAAAATCTAGTCTTTATTCTTGAACTGGGGGGTTGACATTTTTCCTCTTGGAATTTGATTTTTAAACTATTTTTATTAGATTAAAATTGGGGGTATTTGTTTTTAATTAATAATACCGTAAATAAATAAGGTGTCAAAATATAAGGCGACATGCAGTGCAATAAGGCGACAGTCGCCTAGAAGCGGTGATGCCTTGACAATTATGGTTCTTATACTGAGAGTTGGAACTCCCAATCACCTTCCAAAGTCACACTTACAGCTCATTGGAAGTACATCAGGGATATTCTTCCCTTAATGGTTACTTGGTTTATGAGAGGGTTGTTAAAGTTGCAGTAACGGTGCTTTTTAGTAACTGTGATAACAGTTTACTATTCATGGTGATGTTTATTATATGTGTTGTTGCAATAGGTTTACCGTAAAGGGTTCTTAAATATCCTTTACTTGTTTTAGTTTGTATTAAACAATGACTCTTTTGAGTCACTAATAATATATATTACTTGCCTAGGCTCATGGTAGACTAATGCACACAACTGTGAGCTAGGCCTTCTCTAGGTCTCTCAATCTTTCTTCTACTCTTCTATTACTGCTTCATTCTCCATACACAAGACTGCTTTGGTATTCCTATAGGGGGTGATTGTTAGAGATATTAGTTATGTTTCACATAATGATCTCTTCCTTGGAATCCCTTTGTAACCTAGGGTTCCAAAAGAGAAAAATAGGAGGAACTTGTAATCCGACTCTCAAACCAAGATGTTGTCCTCTAATACCAAGTTAGAATATGAGAATGAGGGAAGAACAATGAGATGAGGGATGAGGAAGAAGATGGAGAAGTAGATGAGGGAGAAGAAGAGAATCGATTGTACGGTGGAATAATGTGCTATGAGTAAAATCTCACTAACACCAATATATTACCTTCACTAATATATTTACAAGATATTACACATACCTCCCTAAGGAGGAAAAGGAATATAAAACATAACATAACAAATCACTAAACTACCCTTAGTGAAACATAACTAATATATTAAACAGTGAAGTGTTCTTAGGATGAGATTAGTTGGAACCTAGGTTTAACGCATGGTTCAAGAAGTCGGTAATTCAGTAAAAAATTACCGAAATTTTTCAATTTCGCCCTGAACTGGCACAAAACCTAGTGCAGATCACTAGGTATTCCAAGTTTTGGAAATTATGGTAGGTTTTCTTCATGCCGAAATGGTACAACCATTTAGTATATAAACAGAAAGTTGACAAAATATGGACACTGTTTTGACCCATTTTGACTTGCGGTTTTATAGGTATCAACCGAAACCTGCTATTAGCCTAAAAATTTCATTTTTACCATGTTTTTTGCCATTCCACTGCCTACTCTTGGTGGAATTAGTCGTTAGAAGCTTGTACAAGTCATCTACAGCTAACATTTGATAGATTACCTTTCTCCCCTAAAACAATTTTTTGCAAACATAGGGTAAATATCTAGTGATTAGGCTTCTTCTTTTTTTGTTAGGCAGTATTAGCCGATCTACGACTTCACATAGTTGGAATTAATTTTTCTTTCTGATTTAAATTTTTCTTTTCTTGTAACAATTTAAAAAAATGTATATATATAGTGGTTGGAGCTCAATTTTATATAGGTGAAGGTTTTAGGAATTATGACTTGTGCTCATTAAAACCTCTGTTATTTATAATGAAATAAAACCCTAAGTGGGCTTAAGAGTCTGTTGGATATAACCCCTAAACCCTGTTATTACAGTAACTTATTATTTAACATTCCCCCTCAAGTTGGTGCAAGGATATCGCATATACCCAACTTGAACAAAATATAATAAAAAGATTTACTACCAAGTGCATACGTAAGAAAATCTGCCAACTAATCTTCACTTCGCAAAAAAGGAATGCAAATAAGGCCTTGGTCCAACTTCCCCTTAAATGTTTGTCAATTTCCACGTGTTTGGTACGGTCATGTTGAACTGGATGGTGTGCAATGTTGATAACTGACTTGTTGTCAAAGTATAACAACATTGGCACCTGAATGGACATATCTAGATCATGAGGAAGACCCTACAACCAAAGTAATTCACATATACCATGTGCCATCTGTAATGCCCCAAATTTAGGAATCTTAGAACATATATCTTTTTATGCCATTTTCTAAGCTTACTTAAATATTTAAAGTTAGGATTTATTTAGTGACTTAATGAGTTAGCTTAGTGGTTAGTACCTTGACTATCTAGAGGTCCTAGGTTCGAGTCTTGCTAGTAGTAAGTAAAGGGGGGTTTTATTTAATTGATTTCTTTTCTTTTATTTTTAAATAACACTTTGTGGACCCCACCATATTTAGAGAACTGTGGGAGTGTGGAGAGAGAGAGAACCATGGGATTAGAACCATGGGAGTGTGGAGAGAGAGAATCATGGGTGTAGAATTGTGGGAGTGTGGAGAGAGAGAGACGTGATAGGGAAAAGAGGAGAGAGACGTAGAGAAAGGGGGAAAAGAAAGAGAGAGAGAGACATGGTGAAAGGGGGTGGGCTACAAAAAGAAAGAAAAAAAAAAAGGTGGGAAGAAAGAAAGGGAGAGGAAGGGGATTTTGGTGCCTAGTTCTCTATTTTTCTGCTCTGCTCACTCCAGGTAATGAAGCTTCCTCTTATCCTTAGTTTAAATTGTTGGTTCTGTTTAGTTTAAATTGTTGGTTCTGTTGGTTCTGTTAGTTCTTCTCTTGTGACCCAATATGGGTCATTCCTAAGTTGCAGATGTTGTTTTCCTCATATAAATATCCTTTTTGGGACCCAATATGGGATCCAAATCATTTGTTTTTAGGGTTTTGGGACCCTAATTGTTCTTAGGATTTTGTTTTCTTTACTGGATCGAATCTAATATTCTTTTTTGGACCCAATATAGGACCCAAATTACTTGTGACCCAATATTTAGGGTTTTTGTGTCCCTAATTGTTTTTAGGGTTTTGTTTTATGGTTAGGGTCTTCTTGGAAACCATTAAGATTTTTCTTAGTACCCAAATCAAGTGACCCAAATCTAATATTATTTTGTATCAATGCTTAGGATTCAATTCATACGGACCACTTATAATATTCTTTATGGGACCCAAATCTTGGGCGAGATAGTAGATAGTAATTAACATAGGCTATTACTAATTTCAGATTTGGACCTCCTGGACACTTAGGACTCAAACGGGAGGTAACACTTTTGCAAACGGAAGTAAGTGGATTATAGTGGGATTACACCACAACTGTGTAGGTTGATTATATGATGAGATGTTTGGTGTGCTTGTATCGTTGATGTGTGCTGACTTATACCTTTTGGAAAATTGTGTTTATATGCGACATGAGTTTATGGGAGTGATTAATATGTGACTATTAGTGTGATGTATATTGATGTTGATTCTTACGTGGAGATTTTATCTATGTTCAGGTTTTTAAAGAAAGTGATTTTATGAACAGTGATTTTTTGAAAGTGTGAAAAGAAAAGTGTGTGAGGGTAAATAAACTACTCTGTACCAGACCAGAGAAGAGTGTCCCATTGAACCGCGGGACTTATACTCACTATGCACAATGATGTATATTTAGTCACAGAGAGGGTGACGACAATGTGATTGTATGATTGTGGGGGCCGTGTTTCCCTCTCGTATTATAAGCGGTGGTAGCTTATTTCCCTCAGTGCCGGCTAAAGTGTGAAAAAAAAAAGGATATTTTTTTTAAATAATAATGGTGTTTTATTAAAAGTGTGGTTTGAAAAACTAAAACTATTTGTTTTAACCGTTGTTTTTGGTTGATTGTTTGCCTTGTGATGTGTTCATACTATTTTCCCTTACTGAGTTGTTGAGCTTAATTCATTATTTTAACATCACAGATAACTGAGATGAAGATAAGCTTGGAGCAGATTTCAAGGGCGACCTGAACCTTTCTATTAGTTTATTTTCTTTAGTAGATGATTGTAGTAAGTTGTTGTTAAACTCTGACAAAGTGTTTTTTATTTTTACTTTGGGATCACACCTTAGATTGCCACCAGGAGGTATAATTTTGGGATATTTTATCTTTGAGTAGTTCTATTTGTTTGACACTTGAATTTTTATGAGTTCTTATATGCCTGATTTTCTGTGAATGTTTTGGATCATTTGATCATTGCCCTCGAGGGTTGTACCCTTACCTGTATCTGAATTTGGGTCATGACATAATGATATCAGAGCGATAGGTTTAAGACTAGAACCTGGTGGCATAGGGACATTAGTAAAAGATTTGTGCTGAAACATATTATATTGACACTATAGGGTGATTAACTAACTAAACTAAAAATATTGTGATAACTTGGATTATTAGGGAATGTTGTTTATCAGAGGAGACATGATGATGTAGCGAAGGCGATTGAGTAGTTTAGGAAGTTCCGACCACCTGTGTTTAGGGGAACCACTGATCCTTTATCTGCTGAATCATGGCTGCGGGAGATGAATAAGATCTTTAGGTTGATGAGGACTACTGATGCATTGAAGGTGGAGTGAGCCACTTTCATGTTGCAGGGTGATCCTAATTACTGGTGGGAGACAACGAGGCCTGTACTTGGGGGGGATACTCAACTAGTGACTTGGGATGAATTTGTTGAAGTGTTTAATAATAAATATTACCCAGCTCTAGTTCGTCAGGAGAAAGAGAAGGAATTTCTACAGCTGGAACAAGGGACGAGATCGACGGTTGAGTATGAGAGAAAGTTTGAGGATTTGCAACATGACTGGTAAACACGGAGGAGAAGAAAACTAGGCAATTTGAGGATGGACTGAAACCGGAGATAAAGATTGTGGTCGCTACCCACCAATCAACCAATTACAGTGATGTGCTAAAGCGAGCCTTGATTGTAGAGAAGTGTTGCAAGGTGGACAGCCGCTCTGGGGCAAATGAACAAAGGAAGAAATTCAAACCAAATAACTATCAAGTTGATGCTGATGAGGGGAGAAGGGGATTTTTGTCTCAGTAAGAAACCTGCCGAAGATTGCCCCAAGTGTGGGAAGGCCCATTCTGGGGAGTGCCAACAAGAACTAGTGATGTGTTACAAGAGTGGGAGGAAGGGGCATTATGCCTATGATTGTCAACAAGAGGGAAAAGTCTACTTCAAGTGCAAGAAGTCGGGACACATGATCAGAAAGTGTCCTGAAAGGTCCAAGAAAGGGAACCAAGGTATCAAGATGGACAGAAGACCAAGGCACATGCGAGAGTCTACGCACTGACAGAGCAGGATACCGAGACATCACCTGAGGCGGTGACAAATGAGTGAAATTTCGAGGACGTAATTTTTCTTTTAAATAAAGTGGGGGAGGATGTAATGCCCCAAATTTTGGAACCTTAAAACATATATCTTTTTATGTTATTTTCTAAGCTTACTTAAATATTTAAAGTTAGGATTTTTTTAATAACTTAATGAGTTAGCCTAGCGGTTAGTACCTTGACTATCTAAAGGTCCTAGGTTTGAGTCTTGTTAGTAATAAGTAAGAGAGGGGTTTTATTTAACTGATTTCTTTCCTTGTATGTTTAAATCATACTTTGTGGACCCCACCCTATTTAGAGAGAACCGTGGGAGTAGAACTGTGGGAGTGGAGAGAGAGAGAACTATAGGAGTGTGGGAGAGAGAGAGAGAGACGTAAGGAGAGATAAGGAAGAGAGAGAGACGTGAAAGGGGGAGAAAAAAGAGACGCAAAGAAAGGGGGAAAAGAGAGAGAGACATAGAGAAAGGGGGTGGGCTATAAAAAGAAAGAAAAATAAAGAAATGAGGGAAGAAAGCAGAATCACGAGAATGAAAGAAAGAAAGAAAGAAAGGGAGTGGAAGGGGATTTTGGTGCCTAGTTCTCTATTTTTCTGCTTTGCTCACTCCAAGTAATGAAGCTTCCCCTAATCCTTTGTTTAAATTGTTGGTTCTGCTGGTTCTGCTGGTTCTTCTCTTGTGACCTAATAGGGGTCATTCCTAAGTTGCAAATGTTGGTTTCTTCATATGAATATCCTTTTAGAGACCCAATATGGGATCCAAATCATTTGTTTTTGGGTTTTGGGACCCTAATTGTTTTTAAGGTTTTGTTTCCTTTACCTAGATCAAATCTAATATTCTTTTTTGGACCCAATATTTAGGGTTTTTGTGTCCCTAATTGTTTTTAGGGTTTTGTTTTATGGTTAGGATTTTCTTGGAAACCATTAAGGTTTTTCTTAGGACCCAAACCGTGTGACCCAAATCTAATATTATTTCGTATCAATGCTTAGTATTCAATTCATACGGACCACTTATAATATTCTTTATGGGACCAAATCTTGGGCGAGATTGTAATTAACATAGGCTATTACTAATTTCAGATTTGGACCTCCTAGACACTTAGGACTCAAAGGGGAAGTAAAACTTTTGCAAATGGAAGTACGTGGATTATAGTGGGATTACACCACAAGTGTGTGGGTTAATTGTACGATGAGATGTTTGGTGTGCTTGTATCGTTGATATGTATTGACTTATACCTTTTGAATTGTGTTTATATGCGACATGAGTTTATGGGAGTGACTAATATGTGACTACTAGTGTGATGTATATTGATGTTGATTCTTACGTGGAGATTTTACCTATGTTCGTGTTTTTAAAGAAAGTGATTTTATGAACAGTGATTTTGTGAAAGTGTGAAAAGAGAAAGTGTGTGAGGGTAAATAGACTACTCCGTACCAGACCAGAGAGGGGTGTCCCATTGAGCCGTGGGACTTCTCACTGTGCACAATGGTGTATATTTAGTAACAGAGGGGGTGACGACAGTGTGATCGTGTGATTGTGGGGTTGTATTTCCCTCTCGTATTATGGGCGGTGGTAGCTTAGTTCCCTCAATGCCGGCTGAAGTGTGAAAAAAAAAAAAAGGGATATTTTTTTTAAATAATAATCATGTTTTATTAAAAGTGTCGTTTGAAAAGCTAAAACTGTTTGTTTTAACCGTTGTTTTTTGGTTGATTGTTTGCCCTGTGATGTGTTCTTACTCTTTTCCCTTACTGAGCTGTTGAGTTTAATCCATTATTTTAACATCACAGATAATTGAGATGGAGATATGCTTGGAGCAGATTTTGAGGGCGACCTGAACCTTTCTATTAGTTTATTTTCTTTAGTAGATGATTGTAGTAGGCTGCTGTTTTATATAAACTCTAACAAAGTGTTTTTTTTTTTTTTTTGGATCACCCCTTAGATTGCCACCAGTAAGAATGATTTTGGGATATTTATCTTTGAGTAGTCCTATTTGTTTGACACTTGAATGTTTATGAGTTCTTATATGCCTGATTTTTTATAAATGTTTTGGATCATTTGATCATTGCCCGCGAGGGCTGTACCCTTACCTGTATCTGGGTTTGGGTCATGACACCATCGACCGGAACTCGGCTTCTGCACTAGATCGAACCACAACTAACTGCTTTTTACTGCACCATATGACCAAGTTACCACCAACAAATGTACAATAGCCAATAGTGGAACGATGATCACCCAGAGAACATGCCCAATTAACATCAGTAAATACCTCAACCCTCACGATCTGACGGAGAAAATATAAAGTCATTTCCTGAGGCAGTCTTTGAGTACCAAAGAATACGGTATACAACTTCCATATGAGAGGAAAGGGGATCATGCATGTACTGACTCACCAAACAAACTGCATGAGCTATGTCTTGTCTGGTGTGAGATAGATAGATGAGTTTTCCAACCAGCCTTTAATATTGACATTTATCAACATGTTCACCTTCCTTGCTCCCAGGTAAGAGTTAGCCTAAATAAGAGTACATGAGGGCTTACACCCTAACATACCAGTCTTTGAGAGGAGATCCAAGGTATATTTCTCTAAGAGAACAATAGCTTTGATAGATTGTGCCACCTCAATGCCAAAAAAGTATTTCAACCTTCCAAGGTCCTTGATCTCATACTCCTTACCAAGGTAGGTCTTGAGCTTTGAGATTTCTATTCATCATTGCCAGTAACTATAATATCATCCACATATACAATTAGCTCAGCAACTTGATCACCCACCCTTTTAATGAACAATGTGTGATCAGCATTACTCTGACTAAAGCCAACTCCTATAATGGCCATGTGGAACCGACCAAACCATGCCCTATGATATTGCTTCAATCCATACAGGGACTTCTTTAGTCTACACACTTAGTCTTAGGTTTCTGAACTAGAGTAACCTTGTGGAATACCCATTTTCACTTCCTCCGTCAACTCCCTATGAAGAAGTGCATTTTTGACATCCAAATGCTATAGCTCCCAACCTCGGTTCACTACACAGGAGATAATAACTCAAATTGTGTTCATCTTCGCAATAGGAGCAAATGTCTCTAGGTAGTTGATCCCATATTTCTAAGTAAGGCCCTTGCCAAATAGCCTTGCTTTATACTTATCCGCAGTCCCATCAACATTGTGCTTGAACATGAAAACCCATTTGCAGCCAACTGGTCACTTTTATAGTGGAGGAGCAACAGAGTCCCATGTGCTATTTTTGTGAAGATCTCTCATCTCCTCATTAATTGCCTCCTTCCATCTAGGTTCTACATTTGCCACCTACAGGTTTCAGGAATGGAAATAAATGACAAAGACAACATAAAAACACGATATGCTGAAGACGGAATTATATGACACAATATTGGAAATAGGGTGTTGAGTACAAGTCCTATTACCTTTTCTATGAGCAATAGGAACATCAAGAGACTGATCAAAAGTGAGGGGAAAAGGTATACCGGGGAGAGTAGACTCAGGATCAGGAAGCAGTGGTAGAGTGAGTAATGGTGTCAGTTCTCCTTTTCTTGCGAGAGAACACATGTATCACTGGATCATCCGGTGATTCTGTTGAACCTGTAGCTCCCCCTGAATGGGAATCTCTTGATCCTGAATTAGCGGCTCCCCCCTGAACGAGAACATCTTGACCAATAGCCATCTCTCCGGTATCCCTCTAAGTTTCATCCCTCTCATCCGTAGGGTGAACTAAAGGATTATCAAAAGTAAGGATCTGTAGAACCTCTTCACTACGAGAAGTCTCCCCCTTAAGAGGTGAGTAGTAGGTCTCTGTCTCATGAAAGATCACATCCATGGAAACAAAGAGTCGTCGAGAGGAGGATGTTAATACTTGTACCCTTTCTGAGTAGGAGAGTAGCCAAAATGCAACCTGAGACCTCCAAGGTCAAGCGATTTCTAACAAAGCAAATAGATCCAAACACCTTACGCGAGACAAAAAATGTATGTGAACCAGATAACTCAATGGGGCACCTGAACCCTATTATCCGTGAGGGCATCCTATTAATGAGATAGTCAGCAATAAGAATGGCCTCACTCCAATAAGGGGCAGGCACCTACATCCCAAACATCAAGGAACAAGCAACCTTAAGTAGATGTCGATTTTTAAATTCCACCACCCCATTCCGCTATGGAGTAACCACACAACTAGTCTAATGGATGATCTCATAATCAACTATATAGAATTGAAATGAATATCCATATATTCCCCGAGTCCTAATTATGCAATGGACTTCCCTGAAGCACTTGAACACCTCACTATTATGATACAATAAATAAATCCAACAAGCCATCTATATCCAGATACAGAGTCATGGTGGGCAAGGCCCCAAACATCAGAATGAATCAAAGCAAAGGTAACAATACCCCTATTGTCAAAAATAGGATAAACATTCTAAGTTTGTTTGACAAAAACACAGGCATCTCAAGTAAACTGGCCATGAGTACAATGTTTAACTAAAGCAAGAAATAATCTAGATAAAGTGCCCCATGGGAGATGACCCAGACAACAATGCCAACTCAGAAACTCTAAGTGTACCAAATCTGAAGATGTATAAAGATCCCTTAAAGGTCCAGTGTCCAGTTAGTAGTGACCACCACCACTCATTCTACCATTACCAATCGTTGCCCCCATCACCAAGTCTTGAAACACACAGTGAGTAGGAAAGAAAGTGACTTTATAATTCAAATCTTTAATGATACTACCAATTGACAATAAATTAGTGGAAAACTAGGTAACATGTAAAACAGAGGACAGAGACAGATGGAGGGGACCACCAAATGGAACCCAATCAAACAATCGGGGAAAGGGAACCATCAGCTACCCGAAGTTTGGTGTTACATGAGGAAGGGCAATAGGTAGGAAAAAAACATATGCAATCCAGTCATGTGATCAGTAACCCCAGAGTCAATTATCCAAGCCTGGGAAGCAACAGATGCACTATGACCACAAAAGATAATACCTGACTAGACTAAGTGAGAGGCAGTGATGGCTGCAAGAGAAGACATGACAGCAACAGACGAGGATCCCATCTGAGTCAATAGATGACGTAGCATAGTTATCTGGTCGTTAGAGGAGGATCTTGTAGTATTAGGGCATGCAAAATCTTCCGTAGTCTTAAATTGATAAGCCTGAGTGTTCTTCCCACAACCCTGATTACACCCACGAGAATTGGTTGGGTCCCCATAGAGTTTCGAAGAAGTCACCCTAGTGTGACACTCCTTATCACAGTAGTCACATATAAACACGGGTCTGTCTCTATAGAGGAGGAAGCACTAATCCTGGAACCAATACCAGTAGTGTGACCAATAGAGCACTTAGTAGAGACAAGTGCAGAACGATCCTGAGAGGTAGGCCGCAACATCTCAGAACGACGCTAATTCTCAGTATGAATCAAGGAATAGGCCTCCTCAAGAGTGGGTGATGGATCACGATTAAGCACATTGGCCCTAATCTTATCGAATTCCACTTTGAGACCTGCAAGAAAATCATACACGTAAAGCTCCTCCTCACGCTTCATAAAACCTACAACATCAGTCTCATAGACAGGTTGATAGGTCTCAGAATAATCAATCTCATTCCACATACTACAGATCAGAGTAATATTAGACAAGCTCCTTTTGAGTGGCCCTATGCACTTTCTTTCTCAGTTCAAAACATTGGGCATTCTTGCCCACCTAAGAATAAGTGCTCTTCGTAGCCTTCTAGATCTTGGCAGCAGAATCAAGCAACAAACATGTCCTAGCAATAGAAGGGGACATAGAGTTGGGGCATTACCATACAATTGGCGGCGGCCCATTTGTCCTGAGATGAACTAGCAGTAGTGGGGTGCACTGAAGCACCTATGAGAAGTTCGGCATAACCACGGCCAGTAATAGACAGGTAGTAAGAGCGAGACCAAATCAAATAGTTGCTCCCATCCATCTTGATGGAGCTAGTAGGGAAGGTAGGGTAGTAATTATTATTGGGACACTCCCTCCCTCCTGAGGAACTTATGTCTCAGAATCCTCAGTCGCCATAGGTTCTGATCCCGATTGCAATCACACGATAAAGAAACCGTCCAGATCTAACCAATCATATAGATCCAAAAAGAAGTTCAGATGCAGAGAAACCCCCGGAGTGGAAGAAACTCACCACCAAGGAAAGAACCTTTGGAAAACAGAAGTAATAAGTAGACCTCCCTAAAGGAAGGAAAAGGAACCCGCAAAAGGAGTGTGAAAGGAGAGAGAGGCGCTAGAAGAGAAAGTGGAGGCAAGGCGGATAGGGTTAGCGTTAGGGTTTAGGTATGGGGCTGCAGTTTAGGGTTAGGGTTAGCGGCTAGGAATATGGGTGAGGCTAGGGTTTAGGGTAGCGGTGATGGCGGAAGGGCAGTGGCAGCAGCTATGGAAAAGGGCAATGGTGATGGCGGGTAGCGAGAAAGGGAGAGGTAGCGCAAAGGAGGGTGTCACGAGGGAGGGCGTCACGAGAGAGGGAAGCACAAGGGAGGACAACATGAGGGAGAGTGGTGTTCGGCGGTGGTGGTGATTGGCCGAGTAACGTAGACTAGGATAGGGAGTCTAACCAAGTCTCAACTGCAGGAACTTTTAATCAAAGAACAACCAATAACATCCAATATAAGACAATAATTTCCACAAACCAGAAATAATGAAGAAGGATTTCTCAGCAGTCAAATTGATCTCCAAAACTGATCCTTTATCAAATCAGAAAATAGACCAGCAACTAGGACTAATTCAGACACAATAATAAGTCCCAAACACAGCCCAACCAGAATAACAATCAGTGATCAGAAAAGGCTCAGACCAGGATTGAGTTTCTCCTTGAGTGTGAGGAATCTCAGGTCAAAATATCAACCAAAGCTGATGAAGAAATAGGCCCGAACAGAATTCAGAAATCCCTCCACAAGGACCCTATCGCTGGACAGAATAGATGCAAAATAGATCTAAATACCTGGAGCAGAAGATCAGCAATATAACTCCTTGAATACCTTAGAAAAGATGAGAGAACTAGATAGAAGAAACCTCTTGGAGTTCACGCCGCAAAGACTCACCGGATCAAACACCATCCATCACTTTGATCACACAGAAAGCACACTCATAAGAGCAAACAGCAACATAGCTTTTTTCATTCATAAAAATCGTGGGGCTTAATGGGAGTCATCTCCTTTATTTATAATAATGATGGGGGTTACAATTTAGAAACTAAATTGTAGTTACTAAAAGTGAAATAGAAAACTTACAAAATAGAAAGTCCTTTAGTTACTAAAACTGGAGATAGAAATTAGGAAATAAGAAATACTGAAATTAGAAACTAACTAGGTACTGAAATTGGAAACTAATTAACCTCATCAAAGCCCAACTAAAAAAGGAAACTAACTAGTAATCCTATATGCATCCTTAGAGCCCCTCTTTGACTCATAAAAGTGGCTTATTACACTCAAAACACATGGGATCAAAGGCCCAACATGTATGGAACCCAACCCTAGGCTTATTCCTAATAAAACAAACATATTTTGGTGATTAATCTGCATCAGGTTCAACCTAAAGAAGGTTGTCACATTACTAGATCCAGCAGTGAAGGAGTTCGCTAAAACGAAAATAAACCAAAACAGATCCGCACAACACACAGAGATTTAACAAGGTTCACACACCGATGTGGTCTGCTACATCCTCGGCGAAGAAGATGTTTCATTATACAGAAGAGAGATTACACCCAATTAGCGGTGAGAAAACTTGCGCTGAAACCCTAGCTCGAAAAACCCCCAAAATACAATGACTTACTCAAGAAGACGCAGTACATTATATACTCCAAATCGCAGGTTGATCCATCGGGTCGTAGTCAATCAGGTCGAACCCCGAAGACCAGCACTAATCTCAAAAAACTTCCCATTCGGGTCGCCACAAAAATATGTCGGAAATCTTCAAAACAAGAATTCGAGACAAACTTAACAGTGTTGAGGATGGTTAACCTCGGGAAGAAGCCTACCCTTCCACACTTGTATGCTACAGTGGAGATGATGAAGGACCATATGGCGGTGGATATACCATATGGTGGTAGAAGCTATGTCTAGATAATCCAAGATCAGTGCGAGAGGCAACTTATGCCTCCACTGCATGTGGCAGGTAAGTTTTAAATATATAGTTCATATTTTTTACTACCAAAATCAAATTACTTTCCACTAATAACTTCATAAGCATCTACAAGTGTTTTTATGTTATTTCCATAACACCATCAAGATCCCAACTAACAATACAAGCACAAACTTGAAATGAATCAAAAGTTGATAGATGCAGTGGAGGATGTGTTGGCCAAGTTGGAGCCAGACACAAATATCCAGTCAGGCTGCCCTAGTGAGGTATACAATTCATAGTTTTTAAGGCGCTGATAAGGCGGCGCTGATGCGGTCCATGGATGATAAGGTAGTGCTCTGCCTTACGGGAAGTGACTATGGCGGCCACCTTATACTATAAGGCGCTATAAGGCGTGAAAGGCGACGCCTTAAGATGACTTACGACTAAGGCGGTCGCCTTATGTGTTTTTGTTTTTTTTAAAACACATTTTAAAATTGCTTGATGAAGATTCCAAATTACATTTTCTCATTAGCAAGTGTATAAGTTTTGATGCACATGTGATGCATTGGATTAAAAAAAAAAAAAAATTTTAAACACATTTTAAAATTGCTTGATGAAGATTCCAAATTACATTTTCTCATTGGCAGGTGTATAAGTTTTGATGCACATGTGATGCATTGGATCAAAAACCTTACAACTTAGAAAACAAAACCCCAAATCGCATCTCTCTATCTCCACTCCAAATCGCAAAACCCCAATCCAACGGTGAGGTACCTCCTCCTTCAAATCTTCTCCGACGACTTCTCCTTCTCCTCCGACAGCCTTCGGCGACCTCCAGCAAAGTTTCCTTCCACATCTCCAAGTATGTTATCGTTTATTTTTCTAATTTCTGATTTGTGCGCTTTTTTTTCTCCTCTTCTTTCTTCTCCCTTCTTCTTCCTTCTTCTTTCATCATCATCATACACCATACGGTTTTTTTTCTCTCTTCTTCTTTCTTCTCCCTTCTTCCTTCTTCTTTCATCTTCATCATACACCATATGGTGACTCGGTGAGACTTGAGACTTCATCATACATAACAGTTTTTTTTTCTTCCTACGGTGAGACTTTGAGATTCGTTACAGTCGTACAACTCTCATCACTTTCATGCTTGGCTTAGGCAAGGTTCCAGCAGGGAAACAGTTCTCTGAGACCCATTGTTGGCCACCACAATCAAAACCCAGAATTTCATCACTCCAACCGACTCTGTAACCCTCGGACTTTTTCCAGAATTCAGCTTCTGCATGATTGACCTTTATGACATGTTCTTTATTGAGTGGATCAAGTGCAATAAGTTTATCCTTCAGTTCGGTAAATGAAAGCTCATTTATGAATATTGAGCAGCAGCTCCCACAGCTCTGCAAACAAATAGACTGACAATTAGTTAATTAAAATAATCACAGTAGTATTTTCTAATTTTTTCTTCCATTCTTCTCTAATCTGTCTTCTAATTTTTAAACTGAAAACTAGGAACTTGTATTGTTTTTAAACTGAAAACTAGGAACTGAAAAATGCATGTTCTAATTTTTAAACTGAAAACTAGGAACTTGTCTAATTTGTCTTCTATGTTGATTGTTGAGTAATGTTTTTTTTTTTTTTTTTTTTTATTATTCCATCTTCTCAATTTCTCATATCTCTGGATACATAAGTATACATCTGTATTATTTTTCCTGGAGTATTTTTTCTTTTTCTTATTCTGATTTTCCCATATCTCTTTAATGGAGGCATTTGCTTTTATTACCTTATTACCTAATAGGCTAATATTCCCTTATAGTAGTAATATTCCCTTTTATTACCTTTTTCTTATTTTGATTACCTTTTTACATTACAATGTTAGACAAAGAGACAAGTTGAATCTACTCATCTATGGAAACAATTGGTGATAGCAATGGGGGTGAAAATACAAGAACTGTTGCTACTGCACAATCAACGATTGATCCAAGCAAGGATCCAAAACGGAGAGCTAAATCAAATGATCCTGGATGGAAATATGGGTATTGGCCTGAAGTATCAGACAGAAATTGGCTTAAGTGTACCCTTTGTGGGAAGGATGTCAAGGGAGGAATAAAACGATTGAAGCAACATCTTATTGGTGGCTATGGAGATGTAGCCAAGTGTGCGAAAACAACAGAAGCAATTGCTAAAGAGATGAGAGATACAATCTTGAAGAACCAGAGGAAGAGGAACCTTGATTGTTTGAATGATTTGGATGTTAGTGATGGACCTATAGAAGTAACGGGACCACAACAGAATATAGTATCCGATTTGGGGGTCTCATTTCCTATCCTTAGCTATGGGACAACTTCAAGAAGAAATAAAGTTATCATTCAAGCACAATCCAAACAGCAAGTAAAGGGTCCCATGGATAAGCATGTGAGGAGGACTCCTGAAGAAGTGGTTGCAGATAGACGAGATAAAGGTCCATATCAGACAACAATGGAGAACCGTGTAAGAGGAGAAGAAAGAGATAAACTTCGTTCTTACATTGCAAGGTGGGCTTATGAGAGTGGTGTTCCATTTAATGCTTTGAAGTTAAGGAGTTTTAAGGAATTGGTAGAGCCTATTGGTCAATATGGACCAGGTTTCAAGCCCCCTTCAATTCATGACTATAGGGGGCCTCAATTGAAGTCTAAAAAGGATAAAATTGATGAGTTAAAGGTGAGGTATCAAGGATATTGGAGGAAATATGGGTGCACACTTATGTTTGATGGGTGGACAGACGAGAGGAAGGCACCTAATTAATTTTCATGTCAACTGTCCGGAGGGGACTTTTTTTTTTGGAGTCTGTGGATGCGTCTAACCAATCACAAACAGCTGAATGGTTATTTAAGCTACTTGATAGTAAGATTTAAGAGATTGGTGAAGATTATGTGGTTCAAGTAGTCTCTGATAATGCTGCCAACTATATATTGCAGCGGGTCGACTACTAATGGAGAAAAGGAAGAGGTTATTTTGGAGTCCATGTGTAGCTCATTGCATAGATGGAGGAAATAGGCAAATTACGCTCTTATATGTCTGTTATATCGAAGGGCAGGAAATTAACTGCATTCATCTACATGCACACTCGCCTTATTGAAGCTATAAGGCAAAAAACAGGGGGAGACTTAATGAGGGCTGGAGTGATTAGATTTGCCTCTTCCATTTTAACACTCCAGAGCTTATACAAGCACAAAGAATCTTTGAAAAAATTATTTGTTGATGATGAATGGTCCCGTTCTAAGCTTGCATCTACAGAGGCAGGGAAGAAAGCTTCTGAGACTGTGTTTGCTACAACATTCTGGAATGGTGTGATGGATTGTATAAGAGCATCACAGCCTCTTCTTCAACTCTTGAGGATTGTAGATGGTGATGAGTTTCCTGCTATGCCTGAAGTACATATGGCAATACAAGTGGCAAAGAAGAACATCAAAAAAAATTTTGGAGATGATGAAAGGAAATGGAAGAAAATCATAGCGATTGTTGATCACCATTGTGAGACTATGATGAATGGATCAATATATTTAGCTGTCTTTTTCCTCAATCCAAACAAGTTCTTTAAGGCAATAGCAGATAATCCAGATAATGAGTTGGACTTAGCTCAAAAAGCAAGTGATGCCTTCAATGATGTTCTTGCAAGGTTAGTGCCTGATGAGACCTTGCAAGATAAGATCATTGTCCAGGTTGACAAGTATACCACTGTTCAAGGAATTTTTGCAAAGGACACGGCAATTAGACAAAGGGACAAGTTGAATCCTAGTAAGTATATTTCTTTTTAAAGTTCTAATTAGTTTAGAACTTTGTATGTTGATTTTTTACTTAACCTATTTTTTTTATATTATATATTTATAGTCTCTTGGTGGTCTCGACATGGAAGTACTGCTCCTGACCTTTCAAAGCTTGCATTACGCATACTTGGTCTTTGTTGTTCATCTTCTGGTTGTGAGCGCAATTGGATCACATTTGAATTTGTGAGTATTGACTATTAAGTTCTGAGTACTTGTACTTCACTTAATATGGTTTTATTGAAGATAAGTAGATAACCTCATATTATTAATGTTTTTCATATTCACGCCAAGAAGAAGAATAGGTTAGAGCATCAACGGTTAAATGATCTTGTCTACATTCAATATAATCGTCGACTTCAAGCAAGGTTCCAAGAAAGAAAAGAACAATGCAGAAACTACAATCCATTGTTGCTCGATGAGCTTAATTGGAGTAGTGAGTGGATGATTGGTGAATCAGAGGATGAATTAGTTCATCTTGAGAATGATCTCACTTGGAGAGATGTTGATAGCGCAATTGGGGCATCTTCATCATATCAAGGCCACAATAGACCAAGGAGGGCTCCAGCATCTACCAGTGGAACCAATCTTTGCTATACCCAGCGTCGTAGGAGGGTTGAGCTTGAGGATTCTTCAGATGAAGAAGTGGATGAGATGGGTGAAGAGGATATTCGTGATGATGAAAACATTGAGGACGATTATGGCATAGCTCCAAATGATGCAAGCCAACAAAAGAATGCAGATGAAGAAGAAGATTTTAATTTAATTACTGATTTGGATTGAAAGACTTTGAGTCTTTGAACTTTGAAGTATTTTGAGTCTTTAAACTTTAAAGTTTTTTGAGTCCTTGAACTTTTAAGTATTTGACTTTCATTGTTTACTAAATTTTTAGAATTTTAGTTTATTTTATGTTTTTTCTTCATTGAAGTTTAAAGTTTTTTAGAATGATTAAGAATCCCAGGTTAGTCACTTCTCATCCATTTAATTTGGAATCTCGATTTTTACTTTCGATGT
>NC_056562.1:33741609-33928309 GCF_013358625.1 Macadamia integrifolia
ATGCTCCACCATGCTCGTAATTAGAATTTGGAACTTTCACATGAAGCCTACAACTTTTCATCCATGTGGACCATTGGATAAATCTCGAACCCCCGTGATATTGAACTTAGTTGCCAAGGGCTTCACTCAAACCTTACCAGGCCACTTTTGCTTTTGTTTCCAATATGAACTTAATTCGTGCTCTGCTATCATGTGCTCATGGTTTTAAGTATCGGTGCGTATCGTGCCGTATCGGCCGATACGTATCCGTACCGGTAGGCATCGGCACGATACATACCGATTCGCTAAGGGGAATTTTGGGCCTCTTTTTGTGTATCGGCGTATCGTACGTATCGCATCGTACCGTACCATATCAGTACCGATACGTACGATACTCTACGATACGAACTTTTGAAATTTTGAAAATTCCCGAGAGTATCGGTACGAATCGAAGGTATCGAGCCGTATCGTACCGTATCGGTACGATACGGATACTTAAGTGTGAATTTTTTGTTGTTTGAAACAAATACTTCACACTCTCACCAACAGTTTTCTACATTTTGCTTCTTTCTTCCCCTTTGATTCACACACCTTTTTGGAGACTCAAATGGTAGATTGAAACTTTCATTGTGGAAGTGAATGGTTCAAAGAAGGAGAGAAACATAGTCCAAGAAGAACCTTGAAGGCTTGAACTTGAAAGTTGAAACATTTGAATAGTAAGTTCTTGAATCTTTACTCACTTTTTTCAATTTTAACCTTAGATTTTCAAGTTTTTTTTTTTATAAATCTAAGGTTCATCATACTTAGAATCACATTTTGTGCATCATTATTACATGAAATCATTGGATTTAGAAGGATTTACAAACTTTTTTCAAGAGAAAATGAGGGTTTCAATTTTTTTCAAATTTCTTAGATCTCCTCATGTTCAATGGTTAAAAATGTTTAGATTTTTTATATGTTATGTAAAAACAAGTGTTCTACAACTTCCATGGAAATTTTTTATTTTTCTTAAAAAAATATATTTTTTTAATTTTTTTATTCCGAAATTAATTTTAAAAAAAAATCCCCAACATTTTTTTTTTTAGAAATTTAGTTCATTCAACTCTTAAAAATAATGTCATAACTTATAATTACTAAATACATGATTTCAAATGAAACCCACATTTTTTCCCAAAAAAAGTGAATGTTTCAAATTTTTTTTATTTCTTAGATCTACTCAAATATATTGGTCCACACTTTGTTGATTTTTTATATGTTCTTCAAAAACATTTAATCTATAACTTCTATAAAAAAATTTTAATTTTTCTAAATAGTTTGTATTTTTTATTTTTTTTATTTCGAAAATTAATTAAAAAATAATAAAAATACTAAAAAAATACAATTTTTTTATAAAATTCAGTTCATTTTAGTTTAAAAAATATATATATAATTTACTTGGCCAATGACCATGATGTAAAATTAGATGCACAATTTTTTCCAAAAAAAGTGTGCATTTCAAGTTTATGTAAATTTGGAAAAATTAAAAAAAAAATCTTTTTTTTTTTTTCTTTGGATGCATCTCATTTTAGTTTCTAAAAAAATGCTATTATGTACTAAATACTAAATCAATGAATATGCATATTAAGATTCATTATGTATCTTTGTAGGAAGATGGCGCCTAAAGAACGGACTAAGGATATTGAATGGGCTACAGCTGAGAAAGTACAAGGCAATAGGTTATGTACAAAATGCAATTACTGTGATACTATCCACCTAGGAGGTGGAATTACCAGACATAAACAACATTTGGCTGGAGGATTTTCTAATGTTGCCAAATGTAACAAGTGCCCAGATGAAATAAGCAAAGCAATGAGGAAGCACTTAAGGGGAAGTAGAGATAAAGCAAAGAAAGTTGTTGAAGAAGATGATAGATTGGTTGAGAATCTAAGGGATCATGAGGATTATGAAGGATCTGATATGGAGGCAGAGGATGAAGATCAACAGCTTGCACGAGCGATGCATATTTCAAGGGAGGAAGCAAAAGAAAAACAATGGATAGCAGAACAGCTGAGAAGAAGTCAATCTGTAGGACCTAGGCGTGGTGGCCCGATGATTTATGAACAAGGTTCTGGCTCTAGAAGTCGTCCAAGTGTAGATATTGGAGGCACTGTGAAGGGCATGTTTGATAAATTTACCTCCAGTGGTAAAAGTAAGGGGAAAAGGAGCCCAGAAATTAGAGATATGAGAGATGCACCATATAAACATCATGATGAAGGGCAACAAAGGATTGAAGAGGCTTTCCAACCAAAAACATTGAGTAAGAAAATTGGGAAAGCAATCTCTAGGTGGTTCCACAGTTCTATGATTCCACCTCACAAAGCTAAAGATCCGTACTTCAAGGCTATGGTCAAGGAGATTCAAACATGTGGGAAAAATGTGAAGCCACCCACACCCCATGAAATTGCAGGGCCATACTTAGATACTATTGTGAAAGAGGTGGATGAATACATTGAAGAGTTTAAATACAAGTGGCCTGAATATGGAGTGACCATCATGTGTGATGGGTGGAGTGGACCGACGAGGATGTCCATCATCAATTTTCTGATATATTGTGATGGGAAAACAATATTCCATAAGTCTTTCAACGCATCCTCAGATATCAAGGACTCAATGTATTTGTTTAAATTAATGGATGAAGTTGTTCAGGAAGTTGGGCCAGATTATGTTGTCCAGGTTGTGACTGATAATGCCCCCAATTTCAAAAAGGCTGGTACTTTACTTATGGTGAAGTATCCCACCTTATACTGGACACCTTGTGCAGCCCATTGTATTGATTTGATGTTCAAGGACATTGGTGAAATGAACAAAGTGCAGACATTGGTTTCTGATGCCAAGATGATCACCAATTTCATCTACAATCACAGCTGGGTGTTGGCATTGATGAGAAAGTACACAAAAGGTGACTTGGTGAGGCCCGCAGCAACAAGGTTTGCAACAAATTATATTGCACTTGATAGTATTCAAAAACGGAAGGAAGGGCTAGTTAAGTCATTCACCTCTAATGAGTGGTTCAGTAGTAGATATGCAACCACTGAAATTGGAAAAACTATTCAAGATCTAATCACCTCAACAAAGTTTTGGGAAAGGATATACCGATTTACTAAGATTATGCAACCACTATTTGTGATACTTAAAGTAGTTGATGGTGATAAGGCACAGACGATGGGAAATATAGTGCATTGTATGGAAGTTGTCAAACAAAAGATAGAAGAGGAGAACCCAAAGTCATTTAAGGCATTTTTGAAGATTATAAATCGTCGATGGGAAAATAATTTGGTTCAAGACCTTCATCGGGCAGGTATTTTCTCAATTAAATTTATAAGTTACTTTATTAGTAATTTAATATATTTAATCGTTAACAATAAGTAATATGTAACAATGTCAATGTGCAGCCTATTATTTGAATCCGGATCTGCACTACAAGAATAATTTAAGGTTTAGGAAAGATTTGATGGAATCTTTGAAGGATGTTATCAACAAGTTAGCTCCTAATATTGATTCGGCAACAGATGCAATTGAAGAGGTTAGTAGTCTACTAAACTTACATATTGAATCATTGATTAATATTTAATACATTGAGTGGCATATTAATATGTTAATACATGGATAGGTGAAGTACTTCCGAGAGGCCACTCAAAAGTTTGCTGATCATTTAGCTATCCGTGCTAGAGGAACACAACGCCCTGGTAATTTAGGCTTAATCAGCTATCCTTGTATTTCAAATTTATTTCAAACTCCTAATGTTGCAATTATCTTTGTACAGCTGATTGGTGGATGAACTATGGATGGAGCGCTCCAAGCTTGAGGCCAATCGCAATGAAAATATTATCATGCACGGCATCCTCAAGTGGTTGCGAACGTAACTGGAGTACGTTCGGATTGATACACACCAAACCTCAGAATCGTCTGAGTTATGAGAAGCTGGAGAAGCTAGTGTATGTGCACTACAACATGAAATTGAAGATGAAATATTTAGAATTGGAGAAATCAGGGGATGATATTGATGTCAACCCAATTGACATCACCCACATACTCGATGAGAAAGATCCAGTTAGGGGATGGATTGAGGAGACTGAAAATGTTTTAGTGTTGGACAAATTATCTGAAGATCGACGAGAAACCACACCTGATCCCATTATAGATGACCTCATTAGAGATATAAATGAAGATTTTAAAAATATTGTCGATGATGAAACCCAAGCACCATCAGCTATTGAAGAGGATGATGATAGCTCCAATGATGGCGATATTAGGAGGACGAGATCAGGTGCTACATATAGCGTAACTTAACCAGATAGTGATGATGATGATCAAGACAAGGATGGTGTTGCTGCTGATGATGATGATGATGATGATGATGATGGTGGTGGTGGTGGTGGTGGTGGTGGTGGTGGTGATGGTGGTGGTGGCAGTGGTGGTGATCAAACTTATGTACCACTACATTTCACAGAGGAGGCTGCATTTACACATACAACCCAAGATAGTCATCATGGTGCTCGCACACAACCAAAGTCTTATAGTCGGAGGGGTAGGCGATCCCACAATCCGAGTGCTACTAATGCATTGATGAGTAGCATGGAGTCAATGTGCATTAGTTCAGATCTTGCTGGTTCCTCATCCGGACATGGACACCATGTATCTTCAGATGCATCTTCAGCCTATGGATATGGGACTTATGCAGGACAATCATTTGCCAATCCAGAGCAGTACAGAAGTTCAGATCATGCTGAACTCATCCAAACACGGACACGGACACCATATATCTTCAGGTGCTTCTTCAGGCTATGGATATGGGGCTTATGCAGGACCAACATTGGCCACTCCTGAGCAGTACAGAAGATTCTACAATGAATGGGAGACCCACTACCATAAATATTTCGACTGGGGTAAATATTGTGCCTATATTCGACAAGTGCAGAATATCATCGTAGTTTCTCCTATTAAAGAAGAAGGTCCTAGCCAAGGATTTGAACCACCACGACACTCTTCAAGGCACTTATCACAATGGCAATGGCAATGAGGAAAGAAAAAACTGTAAGAAACTCAAACCTCATCATTTTGAACATTTTCAACTCAATATATGTGTCTATCAATACGATACCCTCTACTTAAGTATTTATGCATTCTACATGTTATATATAGCTTTTTTTAACTGCTTTTTTTATGCAAAAGTGTATAAAAATGTGTTCCCTATCTATTTATGTGCGTATCTTTAGCGTATCTCCGATACGTATCTTAATTTTGACCGACCGATACGGCGACCGATACCAATACTTTAATCCTTGCCAATAACTAGTAGGAAACAAGAATGAAAAATCCTTGAAAACTCAAACGAAATAATACACTAAGTGATGTCTGGGCCTGGTTATTTTTTGGATAAGGCGTGCATGCAAATGCACACATACACACGCATATTGTATACTTAGTTTGGATTTGGATCTATTAGAGCGGCTGATCAGTACTCAATGGACCTGCCATAGGAAGACTGGATCTTGCCAGATATGAACCCATCATAAATGTACCCGATTTGGCATCATAATCTGGGCCATTTATAGCCCAACAATTTACAGAGTAGGACTCAAACTACAGAATATCTAAAATCTTCTGCACATACATCAGCAGTGAACATTAATGGAGGACATATCCAGTTTCCATAATGCAGTCATAGATCAGCTGGAAGGAGGTAAAAAAATGAAGGGAGGCATTACGGGCCAACTACAAGAAGCAAAGCCCCGACTAGCTCGGATGGGACTTGATAAGGCGCTTATAGAAGGCCAACGACTACTTTAGTTCAGTAGGGGGAGGGAAGCAAAGCAACACGAGCTTTAGTTGGCCGTTCACTCTGCTTCGGGCCGGGCTGGCTTTCAAGTAGAAACTTCACTCCTCAGCTTAAGAGTCGTTACATGACACCTCTTTGGAGGTTTCTGGCTGAAGAGTTTGTCCTAGGGAAGTTGATACTCTGTGATCTTAGATGTCGTCAAAAGTCTTCTGAAGAGAAATTTGCAATGATCATACATACATTCCTCGCCAAACTAAAGGACCTAAAATGCTTTGAATCACATGAACCCAATTTTGTATGTATAAGGTTACCAAGGTTGCATTCATTCTCTTGTGAATTGCCAGTCTCCCAAGCAAATCACCTGAAAACCCTGAGCACAGATCAGATTAACCACATCCAACAATTGTGGAGAAAACCCACAACAATCCACATTAGGGGGCTTTGCTCTTTGCCTTCAGTTCACCGATCTGAAACCTCCCCAGCAATGCAACAACTAATTGGGTATGGAACACAAGCAAAGCTCAAGTATAACTCGGTCATTTAAAAATTTCATTTGTATACATATAATTTGATGCGATTGAACTCCAACCCCAATCTCCATTTCATAACAACACAACATTGCAATTTTGTATCTAGAGTAAGCTATAGGTAATAAAGAAAGTCTTTATACTAAATAATTATTTCTACTACAAAAAGGAAAGGAAGATGAGTTTCCTGCATAAACATAAAATCATGAAATTTAAGCATACGAATAATAAGAATTCCAAAAAAATTTCTGAGGTTAGGACCATCTCCAAACTTACCCCTCCCAGGACCAGCACTGGGTAATGGCCCTTTTCATTTCTAAATGTTAAAGCAATGCAGTATCGGCTATTACATACATATTCCATGAAATGAAAATAAAGAAATAAATCGTGTAACAGAGCTGTACTCCCCCCCCCCCCCCAGCTCAGAAAAAAAAAAAATAAGCGTACTAATGCAATAGTTCAGATAACAAACCTGGCCATAATTTAAAACTCCAGATGATGGGCTCAATTCAATGTTCCCGAAACGCTGTAATTCACCACTGGAAAATTTACCACCTTTGGGGCATTTGCTGACGTACATATAATCAGTTGGCACGAGACCAAATCCAATGTCATCCCAATTTATATCAGCCAATTCCAATGTTTCACCGCTGATTGCACCAATATTTCAATATTCAGAACAAGTCAACATATAAGCATAAAAGCAAAAAAAGTGGAAATTAATGTAAGTAACAAATGGACTGGAAGATCATGTAATTATTTAATTTCTTGCACCCATGCAACTTAATAACCAGTATGAATAATATGACCATTGTTTTTTGCAATCCACTTAAGTATATAACACATCCAACATGAGAATGATACAAAATGACTGGTTATCAGGAATCCAATATTGATGCTGTTATATTAGTAGCCACTAAACTCAAAGGGAGTTATAATGGCAAACAAAGTGATCTCAGAAGGCACAAACGCATCTGCCGGTGTTTCAAACCTTTCAGTCATGACAGTTTCAGACACAAATGCATATAGTGATCTTAAAATGGCATAAATGCAGCTGCTTTCATATTATGATAAACTGGAGATCTCTGGCTTTTCGTCATGCTCATTCAGGAAGGGACTTTGTCTCCTTACCATTTATATTTTCCACAGGCTGATCTTAACTGCTGAATGACAGGAGGTATGGCTTAATTCAAGGAAGATTACAACCCGGGCCATGTTCCTTTTGCAATATATACAACCCAGGGCACTGTGTTTCCTTTTGCAATATGGACAACACAGTTGTTTTCACCCATTGAGCTTGATGTAAGACTGGATCACAAAGGACCTAATCGCAGGCAGGATCTGAAAAATCTGGTTGAATAGGGAGAAATATGAGATCTCACAAACCGTAGCTCAGATGGAGCTGAAACTTAGAGTAGATGAAGGTCTTATATGGGTCAACAAGCTCTCAAAAGATGAGGCGATTCCGATGGTTGAATTGAGAGTTATGTTGCTGACATGAATTAAGAAACTTTTGACAACTTTCGATATCTTGAGATTTCAGCCTCCGATGAACCGCAAATTTGGAGCAAAGGTGATGCAGATTCTTCACCAAACTAGGCTTATTTTATTAGGAATAAGCTTAGGGTTGGGTTGTATACGTGTTGGGCCTTCAGTCCATGTGGTTTGGAGTGTATTGGGCTACTTTTATGGGTCTAAACTAGGGGTTTAAGGTTGCATACGGGATTCAGTGATTTGTTTCCTTTTTCTTTAGTTTCCTTTTTAGATGGGGTTATTTAGTTTCTAATTTCAGTAACTAAATTAGTTTCTAATTTCAGTACCTAAATTAGTTTCTAATTTCAAGTCATTGTTAGTTTCTAATTTCTGTCTAGACTAGTTTCTATTAACTTCTTGTAATCAATTTTTAGTAACTCTGAGCTACTATTACTTGTAAACCCTCCCCTCATTATAAATAAAGGACATGGCTCTTTTATGAGCCACGGTTTGAATTTAAAAGAAAACTCTCTTGTTGCTGCCGCTGGTATCAATGGTGGTTCCTTGTGTTTGATCAAGGCCTAGGGATTGGTGTTTGATCCAATCGACACTCTGCAGCGAGAAGTCCGAGTGAATTGTTATTATTTTCTGGTTTTCTTTAGTGGATTATCTTCTCCAGCAGAATAGGTAAGTAATCTGAATTTTCTGCAGAAATTTCTGGGTTAAGCTCTCTGTTTCCTATTCTGTCGACCTAGTCTATTTGGAGTTCTAGCCACCCGATGGCTTTGAGTTTCTGGTCGAGTGTTACCCTTGCTGTATGGAAGACTTGATCCAATTTTTAGAGTAATCTGACCAGGGAGTTGTTAGTTATACAAATTATTCCTATTCTGGCCGATTGGAGTTTTTTGCCCAGAACTGCTGTCTGATCTGTGTTGGATGTGGAGGTTGAATGCTGCCCTTACTCTCCAATGGATTGGACCTTTTAACTGGTGATCTAAGTTTATAATATGCTATCTAATATTCTGCTATAGACTTTTCTGAAGCTATTGGGATCGACTGCAAGTCTCCAAAACCTGCAGTCTCAGATTTATTAATATACTGTTGTCTTAGGACTGTGGATCATTATTCTTGTTGATTCGGACCTCTAAGAGTCATATGAAGCTCCTGGTTATGTTTATTTAATTACTGTTGTTCTGTCCTAATCAATACTGTTGGACTGAGATCGATGGACTGCTGATTTATTATTGCTTTTGCTGATTTGTTATTGCTGGTATATTGGGTTCTTGGTTGTTCTTTGGTTTACAAGATCCTGTTGTTTGGGTCTAGTTTGACTTGTCAAACCTATTCCTACATTAAGTGGTATCAGAGCATGGCTGAGAACAACACCCCCACCTTAGCTTCTATTATGGAGTTGATACAAAATATGAGAGCTGAACTAAAGGCTGAATTGAAGGCTGAATTGGATGCCAGGTTGTTGAATGAAGAGACCCCACCCCAACAGCCTACTAGTAGTTCACGTACAACACCCGAAGCGGACACACCATTGAATGTAGTTGCTCAGTTGACTAACAGGAGAGCAAACCCTAATCTGAGAGCACCATAGAGGGTTCCGGTAGCACAACCTACTTTTGAAGAGCATGTAAGAGGATATTTTGAGACTGAGCGTGCAACCAAGGTATTCTGGAGATTCACAGAAGGTCAAGTTCGATCTGAAGGAGTTTGATAGGAGATATGACCCCCAATTGTTCTATGATTGGGTAGTGGCACTAGACGACTATTTTGACTATTATGAGTTACCTGAGGAACTATGAGCTAAAGTTAGAAGACCGTGGTAGAGAACCTACTAGTTGGGAGGAGATGAAGCTTGAGTTATCAGATAAATACTTGCCACGCAACTTCAGAGCTCGCATACAAGACCAGCTGAACTCTCTTCGTCAAGTGTCTATGACTGTTGCAAGTACATGAACAAGTTTGACGCACTTTATTCTCGTACAGGCATAAGGGAGAATGAAAGGCAACTGTTATCTCGGTTTCGACTGGGATTGCAAGCTGAAATCAACAGGGGTATCGAAGTTGTTGAAATGCACTCAGTGAGGGATTGTTTTGACAAGGCCCTACGAGCAGAGGAACTTCTAGCACAATCAGTTAGAAGGTTTGGTTTCCAAGCTGGGGAGGTAAAGAAGAATTTTCCAGCCACTAAACCTAGTAGCTCAGCACCTCCAAAATCCACTTTTCCTCCACGAGCTGATCATAAAGGAAAGGCACCCATGACAGGTAGTAATAAGGTACAGTGTTTCCATTGTCAAGAGATAGGACATTTTGCTAAGTCTTGTCCACATAAGCAAAGGGTTAATGCAGTAGCTGAGGTTGAAGACTCCAATGAGGAGGATGAGTCAGCTCTTTATCCCTACCCATTAGATGATGATGATGATGGTGGATATGACTATGATATGGAAGACACTAATGAGGATGATACCCAGGGAATAAATATTGTCACTCGCATATTGGTGGCTGAAACCAAAGGAGAGGATTGGCGACGTAACTGCATATTCTACAGCCGTATGAAGTCAGGTGAGCATACTTGTCAGATTATCATTGATAGTGGCAGTTGTGTCAACATTGTTTCTGAAGCCTTTGTGAAGAAAGCAACCTTGAAAGCTGACCCACATCCTCAGCCTTATAAGGTATCCTTGCTGAATGGTAATACCTTAGAGGTGAATAAGAGGTGCTCAGTTCCTTTGAAACTTTACCGATATGAAGAGAAAGTTTGGTGCATAGTTGTCAAGGCATCGCCTAGGCGACGCCTTGGCATCCAAGCGTTTTTTTAGGGCCAGGGCGAGGGACGCCATTGCTGAAGTATAAAAGGCGGTCGCCTTTGGTATCAAGGCGTCGCCTTGGCGCGTTGGACGACTTGTTATGAAAGGCGACCGCCTTTGGTTTTTTTTTTTTTTTTTACTTTCACTTAATTATTTGTTTTTTATATTCTAATTCTAAATTTTTCATTTGATGAAGTACAGGTTTTTAAATGGTGTGAGATGCATGGAATCATTTTACTCCTCAAGTGAACAACAAAAAAAAGAAAGAAAAAGGTTTGGTGGTGGGGGGAAATATAACATGAAAGATTTTTTTTAAAACCCTCCATGTTTCTCTGGTTCTCTCTACCGGCCGGTGAACTCTCTCTGCGACTCTGCCATTACAAATTTACAATCGTATCGTAGAACTTTGGATTCAACCAACCGATTGGCTGAAATCGATCGTTCCTTCCTCTGCCCTTACAAAGAAATAGGTATGTTTGTAATTTTTTTTCCCTCCCTGCTACTTCGTCTTCGAGCTACGATTTTTTTTCCCTCTTCTTCCTCTGCTTCTTCTTCGTCTACGTCTTTTTTTTTTCTTCTTCTTCTTCTTCTTCCTCTGATTCTTCGTCTACGACTCTTCTTTTTTTTTCTTCTTCCTCTGCTTCTTTTTCGTCTACGACTTTTTTTCTTTCTTCTTCTTCCTCTGGTTCTTCTTCGTCTACGTCTTTTTTTTCTTTGTCTGCAATTGTGGTTTTTTTTTTCCCTCTTCTGCCCTTGCTTCTTCTTCGTCTCTTTTTCCCCTTGATGTTCTCAAATGCTTTTTTTTTTCCTCTCTTCTTCCTCTGCTTCTTCTTCGTCTGCATCTGGTTTTTTTTTTCCCCTCTGATGTTCTCAAATGCTGTAATCTGTACAGAAAAAATACAGATTACTTTTGATTTATGTAATAACCATGCTTTTTCTGTACAAAACATTTTCCCCTGCAAGTATACATAGACTGTAATCTGTAATTCTGTATTATGAATTTATGATTGCATGATTATTTTTGTTGTGCATTAGTGTTGTGCATTAGTGCATTAGTGCATTAGTGCATTAGTTATTATTTTTTAGATTGTAAAGTGCATTGTAGAGTGATATGCTTTTTCTTATTTTTTGTTACTTAGTTTCTCTTGTTGTTGTTCCTTATGTTTGTGTAGTGCTGTAGTTTATTCAAATAGATATGGCTACTAGTGGTAGTGGCGGGCCATCTGCTAGCACTGGCGCATCAACATATGATCCAAACAAAGATCCAACTAGGAAGGCCAAATCAAAAGACCCCGGGTGGAAGTATGGATATTGGCCAGATCTTAATGATAAGAACTTAGTGCGATGTACACTTTGTGGAAAAGATGCCAAAGGAGGAATCAAAAGGCTTAAGCAACATTTAATTGGTGGGTATGGAGATATATCAAAGTGCCCAAAGACAACTGCAGCAATCGCTAGAGAGATGCATGAAGCTATCATGCGAAATCAGAAGAGGAAGCCTGATGTATTTGATGAGGATTATTCTGTTGGTCATCAGGAGGGAGAGGATTTGCCTGAAGAGATAGAAAGTGGAGGGCAACTCCAGTCTGGTGTACCAAGGCCCCCAACTATAGACTCCTCAATAAAGAACCTTATACCAAGTTCTGGGACATCTTCCAAAAGGAATAAAGCTAATGTTATTACACAAGTGGCAGTAAAGGGTCCGATAGATTCTTATCTTAGACGGACTCCTGAAGAAATAGTTGGTGAGAGAAGGTCTAAAGGTTCTACCCAGACAACAATACAAAGCAGCTTAAGATCAAATGCAGACAGAAAGAAAACTAATGCATATGTTGCAAAATGGTTTTATGAAGCTGGCATCCCATTCAATACTGTCAAGTTAAGGAGCTTTGAGGAGATGGTTGAAGCCATTGCACAGTTTGGGTCAGGATATAAGCCCCCTTCTTACCATGAGTTGAGAGTGCCCTTGCTACAGGATGAAAAAGCTCAGATTGACTGTATCAAGAAGAAATATGAAGATTATTGGAAAAGGCACGGGTGCACTCTTATGTCTGATGGGTGGACTGACAAGAGAGGTAGACACTTGATTAATTTCCTTGTCAATTGTCCATTGGGGACTTATTTTATGGGCTCTGTAGATGTATCTAGTGAGTCTCAATATGCAGCCATGTTATTTCAGCTGCTTGATAGTAAAATTGAAGAAATTGGGGAGGATAATGTGGTACAAGTAGTTACAGACAATGCAACTAATTATGTTGCAGCTGGTAGAATGTTGATGGAAAAACGGAGTAAGCTTTATTGGACTCCTTGTGCAGCTCATTGTTTGGACCTCATGTTAGAGGACATTGGCAAGTTGAAAGCTTATAAAACAACAATAGAGAGGGCAAAAACAATGACAAGTTTTATCTACAGACATTACAAACTTGTTGATGCTTTGAGGAAAAAGACAAATGGAATAGATCTGGTGAGGTCTGGAGTTACAAGATTTGCTACCTCATTCTTGACACTACAAAGTTTGTACAAGAACAAGGATGCCTTGAAGCAATTATTTGTATCTGATGATTGGAATAGTTCTAAGTTGTCCAAGACAAAGGCAGGTAAGAAAGTACTTGAGACAATACTTGCACAAACATTCTGGAACAGTGTACTAGATTGCTTAAGAGCATCCCAACCAATTTTAGTTGTCTTGAGGTTAGTAGATGGTGATGAGAGGCCTGCATTGCCTGAAGTTTATTTGGCAATGGAAATAGCAAAAAAAAAGATAAAAGTAAATTTTGCCAACAAAGAACGGTCATGGAAGAAGGTGTTAGCAATTATTGATGATCGTTGGGAGGTCCAAATGGATCGACCTTTATATGCTGCTGGCTTTTACCTAAATGCTAGCAAATATTTTGACTACATCAATGATGAGAGACTCCCTTTTGAAGAATCATGTAAAATACAAGATGCATTCATGTCAGTTATTGAAAGAATGGTGCCCGACTTAACTGTGCAAGACAAGATCATACGTGAGTCTCAATTGTACAGAAAATGTGAAGGTAGCTTTTCAAGGAGTTTGGCTTTTAAACAACGGATAGCCGGTGAAGGAGCATTGGATCCTAGTAAGTACTAAGTATTTTTTTTTTTTAATTTTAATAAGTATTTAACAATATGTGTATTTAATTTTTTCCTTATATATAGTCTCTTGGTGGCAAATACATGGATCTTCGGCCCCTACGCTTCAACAATATGCAATACGCATATTAGGCCTTTGTTGCTCCGCTTCCGGTTGTGAGCGCAATTGGAGCACATTTGATTTTGTACGTATATTTTGTATATTATTTTTGACTTAAATAAAGAGTATTTATGGATTCAGATTCACACCAAGAAGAGGAATGGACTAGAACATTAGCGCTTGAATGATCTAGTCTATATCCAATATAATCGTCGGCTTCATTCAAGGTTCCAAGAAAGAAGGGAAAAGGGCAGCAATTGTGATCCATTAATTCTTGATGAAATGAATTGGAGTAGTGAATGGATAACAGGGGATCAAGAAGATGGAGATTTAGTCCATCCTGGAGACGACCTCACATGGGGAGATGTTGATAGAGCAGTTGGTGCATTTACATCGGTGGGGGTCGTAATTTACCTAGGAGGGCTCAAGGATCAACAAGTGCAGCCAATATTTGCTACACACGTCGTGGTAGGGGAAGGGCCACTATTGAGGAATCGTCAGATGATGAAGTTGAAGAAGAAGTCCACGATATGGTGCGTGATGATGAAGATATTGAAGAAGACTTTGGTGATGGGCCAATTGATTCTATGAGTCAATAACAACAGGAGGGAAAAGAAGTAGATGTGGATTTGTTAGCTTGATTATGGTTAAACAAGAACAAAGTTTAGCTTGATGGTTTATTTTGTTGTTTTAAAATTTATACTTTAAAGCTTACTAAAGTTTAGCATTTTGGTTTATTTTTATGTTTCTCAATTTCCATTAGGTGTTTTTAATTCTCCCCAGGTAGGATTGGAACCCATAGCCTATCACCTATCATGACTCATGACTCATATATTAAGGAACAAGGTTTCTCTTGTTGCTTAGTGTTTTAGTATCACTAACTTATATGTATTGTTTGACAGGGGGTTAAACATTAAAATATCATGGTTCATGGACTCATGGCCTATGATGGACTTTGTGGATCTCGTTTTGGGCATCATAGAAGTAAGTATATCTAACTACATACTTAAATAGTTAAATATTATATTATTTATAATATTTCATTAGGAATTATATGTTGTTATGCCTTTTGTTTTATTTATAACTTTCTTTTATGAATAATTTTTTTATTTTTTGTTGTGTTTTCTCATGTTAGAAAATATATCACTTTGCAATTTGCATTGATATGAATTTCATGTTGAATGTTGATTCTTGTCTCTTGATGTTGCTTAAAGTGTGTATTTTTTCCCTTGATGTTGCTTAAAGTCGTGCTTCTTGTATTTTGTTATAACTTAAAGGCTTGATTTTTTACAAGCAATTTAAAATTAAGTAAATCATTGTTATACAGTTATACTAGATATTATAGATATATTAAAAAAATAGTAACGTCTTTTTTGGCGCCGTATTCGCCGTAAGGCGGGCGCCTTGGTTCGCCTTGGCGCCGTGACAACTATGGTTTGGTGTGATGTGATCCCAATGAAACTCGCAGATGTATTGCTTGGTCGTCCCTGGATGTATGACAATGATGCCATGGTTGGAGGGAAGAAGAATGTGTACTTTCATATAGAAGGGTGTTCCTACAACTTTCTATCCGGTAAATTTGCCAGCTGAAATACGGTGAAAGAGATCATTAAGGTCAAATCAGAAGGACATTGACAATGAGAAGAAGGTATTAGTTATGCCCACAAAGGAGTTGCTAACTGTTTCCCATAAACAGTTCTTACGCACAAGTCATGAGACTGGAATGGTTGTGGCACTTATTACTAGGGAAGTCACTCCCCAACATGAAGTAACGCATAGTGCACCTATCAGAGAGCTCCTATCTGATTTTTCTGACTTAGTCCCTGATGATCTCCCAGATGAGTTGCCTCCCATGAGAGACATACAGCATGCAATTGACTTGGTACCTGGTTCGGTTTTACCCAACCTTCTTACTTACAGACTTAGTCCTACTGAGCATGCCGAGCTGAAACGATAAGTGGATGGGTTACTAAAGAAGGGCTTCATTGAGGAGAGCTTAAGTCCTTGTGCAGTACCAGCTTTACTCACGCCAAAGAAGGATGGTTCTTGGCGTATGTGTGTGGACAGCCGTGCTATCAACAAGATAACAGTCAAGTATAGGTTTCCTATACCACGACTAGATGATATGTTGGATATGTTGTCCGGGGCAAAGGTCTTTTCCAAGTTAGATCTGAGGAGTGGCTATCATCAGATTCGCATCCGTTCTGGGGATGAGTGGAAGACCGCCTTTAAGACCAAGGATAGCTTATATGAGTGGAAAGTCATGCCGTTCGGTCTGACAAATGCACCTAATACTTTTATGAGGGTGATGACACAGGTCCTTCGTCCCTTCATTGGTCGCTTTTTGGTTGTTTATTTTGAAGACATTCTGGTATATAGTAAGAACCAAGAAGAGCACAAAAATCACTTGAGGCAAGTCTTGAGAGTACTCCGTTCTGAAAAGTTATACATTAATCTCAAGAAGTGTTCCTTCATGCTGCCCAAGGTTGTATTCCTTGGATTTATAGTGTCATCAGAGGGGGTTGAAGCTGATCCGGAGAAGATCAAGAGCATCACTGATTGGTCCACACCTAAGACTCTAACAGAAGTCTGTAGCTTCCATGGGTTGGCTTCCTTCTACAGGAGATTTATTCGGAACTTCAGTGCAGTAATGGCACCCATCACTGAATGTATGAAGTCGAGTAAAGGGAAGTTTGAATGGACAGCTGCAGCGACCAAAGCCTTCGCTCTTGTGAAGAGGAAGATGACCAAGGCACCCATCTTACGCCTACCAGATTTTGACAAAGTATTTGAAGTAGCTACAGATGCTTCACATGTTGGGCTAGGAGGAGTGATAATGCAAGGACACCCCATCACTTTTTATAGCGAAAAATTGAATGAGGCCAAGAAGCGCTATTCGACTTATGATCTGGAGTTATATGCAATCGTCCAAGTGCTACGCCATTGGAGGCACTACCTCATTGGTAAGGAGTTCATTTTGTACACAGATCATAAGGCCTTGAAGCACCTTCATTCACAGAAGTCGATTAGCCACAGACATGCCAAATGGTAGTTTGCAGGAGTTTGTATTTGCTATGAAGTACAAGGCGGGAAAAGAGAATACAGTGGCTGATGCACTTAGCCGGAAAGTGCTCACACTTAACACATTTTCAGCACATGTCATTAACATAGATCGATACGAGGTGAGTATACATCTGATTCTGATTTCAGCACTGTCTTTATGGACTTACAACAAGGTGGGCAGCACCTAAAGTACTCTATTCATAATGGGTACTTGCTCTTTGGCACACGGCTTTGTATCACAAACTCTTCCCTACGTCATCACATCATACGAGAGTTACATGGAGGAGGATTAGGAGGACATTTTGGGAAAGATAAGACTCTTGCACAGGTAACTGATCGATATTATTGGCCATGCATTGCAAAGGATGTCGATCATGTGATCAAGAGATGCCGTGTATGTCAGTTGGCAAAAGAGGGAAAACAGAACACAGGTTTATACTCTCCACTACCTGTTCCTCATGCACCGTGGCTTGATGTTAGCATGGATTTTGTTCTTGGACTACCCCCTACTAAAGAATGATATGATTCCATTATGGTGGTTGTGGATCGTTTCTCTAAGATGGCTCATTTTATACCTGGTCGTAAGACTTTTGATGCTTATCAGGTTGCAAAGCTCTTCTTCAAGGAAGTAGTATGACTACATGGGCTGCCAACTAGTATTGTATCTGACCGTGACATTAAGTTTATGAGTTATTTTTGGAAGACATTGTGGTTGAAGACAAATACAAAGCTGAACTTTTCAACTGTATTTCATCAACAGACAGACGAACAAACAGAGGTGGTGAACCATAGCCTGGGAAACTTGTTGAGGTGTTTGGTTCGAGACTATGAGAAGATATGGCTTTCTATTCTTGACATTGCAGAATTTGCCTACAACAGCTCAGTGAATAGGACAACAGGTCGTACTCCTTTTGAGATCTTGCTTGGAGTCCAACCTAAGCGGCCTATTGACCTTATGTCACTCCCACCCCAGGCTCGAATTAGTATTGAAGCTGATGAGTTCTTACGTCATATCGCTGAGGTGCATGCCAATGTCCGATGGCGTATTGCCTTGAACAATAAGGTGTATAAGGCTTCTGTTGATCGTCATCGGTGTTATGTGGAGTTCAAACCCGGGGACATGGTGATGATTCGAGTAAATCCTGAACGGTTTCAGACGGGTATCAATACCAAGCTACATCCATGAAAGATGGGTCCCTACAAGGTGCTGAAACGTATAGGACCTAATGCTTATGTGCTTGAGCTGCCGGATGACATGACCATAAACAAAGTGTTTAATGTGGCTGATCTTCACCTTTATGGTGGGCATCATTCGGATGATGTAGACATGGAGCAAATGTTGAGGTTGCCTCAACTGAAGCCACCCACTTCTAAAGTTATTGAAGACGTCTTGGATGATAATTACAAAACCTCCCGCCGTGGCACCGGTTATCACACTTTTCTTGTCAAGTGGAAAGGTCGTCCCCATAGTGACTGTACTTGGATTCATGCTGATGATTTCAAGAGGCTTGATCCCGACTTGTATGAGCGCTACATGTCCCTTATCCATTCGTTGGAGTCGAATGTTTTCAAGCCTGGGAGAGTTGATGCAGATTCTTCACCAAACTAGGCTTGTTTTATTAGGAATAAGCTTAGGGTTGGATTGTATACGTGTTGGGCCTTCAGTCCATGTGGTTTGGAGTGTATTGGGCTACTTTTATGGGTCTAAACTAGGGGTTCTAAGGTTGCATACGGGATTCAGTGATTTGTTTCCTTTTTCTTTAGTTTCCTTTTTAGATGGGGTTATTTAATTTATAATTCCAGTACCTAAATTAGTTTCTAATTTCAAGTCATTGTTAGTTTCTAATTTCTGTCTAGAATAGTTTCTATTTTTATTAGATTCTAATTTCCAGTTTTTAGTAACTTCTTGTAATCAATTTTTAGTAACTCTGAGTTACTATTACATGTAAACCCTCCCCATCATTATAAATAAAGGACATGGCTCTTTTATGAGCCATGATTTGAATTTAAAAGAAAACTCTCTTGTTGCTGCCTTTGGGTATCAATGGTGGTTCCTTGTGTTTGATCAAGGCCTAGGGATTGGTGTTTGATCCAATCGACACTCTACGGCGAGAAGTTCGAGTGAATTGTTATTATTTTCTGGTTTTCTTTAGTGGATTATCTTCTCCAGCAGAATAGGTAAGTAATCTGAATTTTCTGCAGAAATTTCTGGGTTAAGCTCTCTGTTTCCTATTCTGTCGACCTAGTCTATTTGGAGTTCTAGCCACCCGATGGCTTTGAGTTTCTGGTCGAGTGTTACCCTTGCTGTATGGAAGACTCGATCCAATTTTTAGAGTAATCTGACCAGGGAGTTGTTAGTTATACAAATTATTCCTATTCTGGCCGATTGGAGTTTTTTGCCCAGAACTGCTGACTGATCTGTGTTGGATGTGGAGGTTGAATGCTGCCCTTACTCTCCAATGGACTGGACCTTTTAACTGGTGATCTAAGTTTATAATATGCTATCTAATATTCTGCTATAGACTTTTCTGAAGCTATTGGGATCGACTGCAAGTCTCCAAAACCTGCAGTCTCAGATTTATTAATATACTGTTGTCTTAGGACTGTGGATCATTATTCTTGTTGATTCGGACCTCTAAGAGTCATATGAAGCTCCTGGTTATGTTTATTTAATTACTGTTGTTCTGTCCTAATCAATACTGTTGGACTGAGATCGATGGACTGCTGATTTATTATTGCTTTTGCTGATTTGTTATTGCTGGTATATTGGGTTCTTGGTTGTTCTTTGGTTTACAAGATCCTGTTGTTTGGGTCTAGTTTGACTTGTCAAACCTATTCCTACATTAAGTGGTATCAGAGCATGGCTGAGAACAACACGCCCACTTATCCTCGTGTGATGCCCAACTATCCTTCAAAAGATGATCCTCAACTGATGGCTGGTTGAGAAGTTATGATTGAAGAATGAAAAAGGAAACTTTATGGAAGTTCTGCAGTAGAAGCAACTACAGGCCTTGGTTGGCCTTCAAACCAAGGTCAAAGGTAGCCATTGGGGGCCTCAAAAAAACCCTAAAAGGGTTTAGCTAATGCCTGGCAGGGCTGAGAGATATTGAAGAAATCGACCAAGCTTCAAAACCCCGACAGCCCCAATCGATTCTGTCCTCTTAAGCTGATTATGATATATGATCTGTAGATGGGCTTCGAATCTTCAAATAGTCTTGCAATGCTCTCTAACACTCTCACAAATTGAAATAAAGAAGAAAATAAAAGAAAGGAAAAAGAGAATCAATGGGAGGTTGAGAAGGGGGAGAAAAATTTAGGGAATGGGCATCTCACCCTCTCAAGTAACAACTATCTCAGCCATGAGTAAACATTCAAATTCATAAACTTCAATCTATCTTTTCATTATGATCAATGGATTTTAAATAGCCTTACAAAACTAGGACATTAAGAAACAACAGAAAATGAAACTAATGGACTGAAATAAGACCTCCTAATTTGTGTCTAACTAGCCAAGTAAGAATAAATTAGAAACTAACAACTTAACACAAAAATGAAACTAGCCTAAGTCACAAATAGGAAACTAAAGCTCCTAACAAAACCTAATAAAAGGGAACTCAAATAGGAGATATGGACCAAAATTACTGTTAATGTGAACAGTGTCACACTGTCACGGGAACAATAACATGAGTTACTATTCATGTGAACAGTATTTTATGACTCTTAGTTTTTTTCCTCTTCTTCAATCTCTGATCTGCATCAAAGCAGGTTGATCCAACTTGCTTATTATCTCACTTTATCAAGTGGGTAAAAGCTGTGAAAACTTTTTTTTTTTAATCATGAAATCGTTTGTATAATTGATTACACAAAATGTACAAAAACCAATAATCATTAAAACTGTCAAGGATAGACTAGATGACAAGATATCTAGCATACCTTATATGTAATCCGTCATCACGTTATAAATAACACTGGCCTCTATCATCTCTATAAGCCAATCCATTCTTAATTATTCTTCTCAACTTGGTATCAGAGCCCAATACTTTGGGTATTTTAACTTTTTTTTACTGCTAAAGGAGTTCGGCCCCACCAGTTGAGGCTTCGGCCTCCCAAGGCCGAGCACCATCATCTAAAGAAGTGTTGCCTCATACCCGCTAACTTCTGACCTTGTTATGGCCCACCGGGCTACTCTAACCATCCCGCCATCAAATTAGTAGGTCCTTTTTTTGCCCAACTCACATGTCTCCAAGCTCCTCGTAGCCTACTGCCAACCCCTCTGCTGCTTCTGCTAGACTTGCTAGCAAGCTATCAATCTCAGACAGGTCACCCAGGCCCCTGTTTCTCACCTGTATTGACCTCCGCTGGACCCCAGCCTCGGTGCAATCGTCGTCATACTCCACAAAAGTCTCTGCCAGGGCCATGCTCTCTCCTTGATTGCCTCCAAGGCTTCTTCGGCCACCGACAAGAATGCAAAGTCTTTAATCCTAATGTCCCTACATTACCAAGAGCTCTATTTGGGAATAATCAAGCTGCTACTCACATGTTGTTTCCCCCTTATCACTGCAAAACTTGAGGTCAAGCTTTTCAATTTGAGAATAATAGATGCATATAAAACACAAAAATGGGCTTATACTAGTGGAAATAAGCCTTAGGTTGGGTTATATATGTGTTGGGCCTTTAGTCCACTGGGTTTTCTTTGTAATTAGCCATTTTAATAGGCCTAAATTATAGGTAGGAGGTACGAGTACATGATTTAATTAATTAGATTAGTTTGAATTGTTTTAATTCATTAAGTAATTATAATTTTCTTGGTTGTTTAAGGATATGATAGAGTCTTGCATGAATAGAACTCTTATTCCTACTTTGGATAGAGTTTTAATTATGTCGGATACCTATTCTAACTAGTTAACATAGAGTTTTAGTTATAAGGGACATCTATTCCTATTATGGATAGAGTTTCATATTTCTTTCTTTCCAAGTTCAAGTACACTTTCCTTTCCTATTGTAAGTACACTTTTAGTTTCTAAATTAACAATGTAAAGCTTAAAGCCTCCCCAGGGTTTTTAATATTGGACAAAGCTTGGCTTGCTCCTATGTTCTGTTTATTTCAGAATAGATTCTGAAAAATGCAATAGCAATCCTTGGCAAGATGCATAGGTTGGGCTGATGGGTTTTCAGTCTAGTTCCAGGTAAATGTTTGGTTCATATCCACCTATATTTCTTCCATTCTTTTTCAAATTATCCATTTCATTATCTTCTTGTGCATAACCTACTTTCTGAATTTCAATTTTTCCATTATTTCCATCTGTGATTCCAAATCTGATTCCATATTTGGTAATCAGATAGTATTCTAAACATCCCCACAATTTCAATTTTTGATTTTGTGTTGATTTCTTAGAGTTCTACTTCAAGTTGGATTCTAGTTATAGTCTATTTAAAGATCAGATTTGATTTTCCATTTCAAGCTAGTATCTTTATATTACTGCTGAAATCTGTTAGTGTTTTAAGGCACTTTTGATTAATGTTTTGAGCCCATTAAGATCTGTTATCAGTAGTCAATTCTAGAATTCTGCTTTAAAGAATCCTATCCCTGATAGGATAACTTTATAACTCTAGATTAGACCATTGGACCAGACTCATATTTTGAGGAGTTATTCTTGCCAATTTTTTTTTTTTACTAGAATTTTAAGCCCAAATGAGTTTCTGAATCTTAGTAATCAAACTTCTCTTGAAATCTTGACATCATGATCTTCTCCAAAGCGGACCCCCTCTCTATCTCTTCCATAATGTCCTCCCTTCATTCCTTTGAATCCCTGTCTGGTCTCTCCATTAACCTTTTCAAATCTAGCCTCTTCCTCTCTGGTGTCACCTCTGAGACTCAATCCCTTCTGCTTGGTATCACTGGGTTCTCCTTGGGTTCCCTTCCAGTCAAATACCTAGGCCTTCCTCTAATCACTTCCAGGCTCTCTGCCCACCATTGCTCCCCTATGCTTGATCTTCTTAGAAAGAGGCTCCAGCTCTGGGAATGTAAGCTCCTCTCCTATGCTGGTCGGCTTACTCTAATCAAATCAGTCATTCAATCCCTTCATCTCTATTGGGCGGGGATCTTTGTCCTCCCTTTCTCTTCTATCAAATCCATTGAAAATCTCTTCTGCTCCTTCCTCTGAAAGGGTTCAGCCTCTTCAAAGTTCCTCCATCCTCTATCTTGGGACAAGGTCTGTCTGCCCAAGTCTGAGGGAGGTCTCGGAATCAGAAGGATCAAAGAGGTCAACTCTGCTGGCATCCTGAAGCTCATCTAGAAGATTGCTTCCAAGCATAGGAGCATCTGGGTTGACTTGGTATATTCCTATCTGCTCACCAAAAACTCTCTTTGGACTTGCCCTTCCCCCTCAAATGCTTCCTGGATTTGGTGCAAAATCGATAGTCTCAAACCCCTTGCCGTTTCTACCTGTTCCTCCACAATTGGAAATGGGCAGTCTACTTCTCTTTGGATGGACCCTTGGCACCCCTCGGGTATTCTCTCCTCTCTTGTCACTCCTAGAGTCATATACTCCTCTGGTCTCCCCATATCCTCCCTTGTCTCCTCCATTATCTCCCCTCAGGGATGGTTCCCCCCCTCCCCCTGCTGATCTTTAGGCCTAACTTCCCCCCATACCCCCAGGCCACCGTGGTAGAGATGACAAATTCACCTGGCTCCCCTCCTCCAATGGGATGTTCTCATCTGCCTCTGCTTGGCCTTTCGTCAGATCTACTGGCCCTGTTGTTCCCTAGCGTAATCTCATCTGGTTCAAAGGTCATATTCCCCGCCATAGCTTTATCACCTGGAGATGTTTCTCCAACTGCCTTCCTACGCAATCCTTCCTTCTTCACCGTCACACCCCCGTCAATCCCTCATGTTGTCTCTAGCTCTCTACCCCCTCGACCATGAGGATATTGCTCATCTTTTCTTTGTTTGTCCCTTTTCCTCCCTAATGTGGAAATCTTTCCTCGCTCGCTGCTGGCCTTCAACTAGGCCAATTCTCCCTTTTGATAGGGAATGGATTTGGGTTGACATGAATTTTGCTAGATCACCCATATGCGATACTATTGGCAAGTTAGTTTTCTCTGCTACTATCAATCATCTCTGGATGGAGCTTAATTTACGTAGATGGTCTCCTAACTCCCGCTCCCCGGACAGGATTTGGAAAGCCATCTACTCTGATATTACCTCCAAAATCCATTCTCTCCATTCCATTCGCTCCCGGCCGATTCCTCGCTACCCTAGAAACGCCCACATAATTTCCTCCTGGAACCTTATGCCTACCTTCACCCCTTAGCCCTCTCCCTTGCTATTGCTTTGGTTGTTGGTTTCTTCTCCTGACTCTGCTGGTGGTTGCTTATTTTGTTAGTTTTGTAGCTTTTGCTTTGCTCCCCCAGGGCTGGTTTTTCCTTGTTGGCTTAAGCCTCCCCTTCCCTCCTTTTTTCCCTTGTATTTCCTTTTTTCTCTTTGGGTTTAAATTTATTTATTCATCCAAAAAAAAAAAAGATATTTTATTGCAAGCCTCACCTCTCAACCACAGTTTGGCTTGGTTTGGAAACTGATCACCTCAGGGTAGAGCAAAAGTTGAACAAATCAGATGATGTGCGGTATGGCACATGACTAGAAATGCCTAACTATTTGGATTTCTCGGTTAATCATATTATAGTGTTCTTTCTTGCCCAGTGTTCGGACTGCCAGAGAAAATGCCCGGGTTGGAGCCTTGAGGGCAGCCACTTTGTGCAAAAATGCCAAAGGTTAGGACGACTCCAAACTCACCCTCCCAGGACCCGCATAGGTGGGACCAACACTGGTTATGTCCATTTTTACAGTGTTCTTTCTTAAACGCAATTTAAGGTATTCCTAAGTCAGAAGAAGCGGACAAAACACTATTGCCTATGAATGTCACCACCATCTGCGCATGTGTTCAATGACTGTTCTTCCAACATAATAAACATAGTTATTGTAGACCACATGACATCCTGTGGAACAGAAGTATTAAAACTAAAGTAATAAACAAGGAATATTTTATCTTCCAATTCAAGGAGATGGACAAAATTCCGGATTGTGAAGAATACACACCTAAGATCAGACAACAGCGTTGCTTCATGACGCGTGGAGAACGTCAATTGGAGAGAGGATTTAAAAGGGATCTGATTCTGAACCTGCAAACACAAAACAAGTTCGATTTTAATCAATGTTCCAATGATAATCCATTATATCCACATGGAACAAAAATGTTATAACTAAACAACGTCCTTGCCTCTCATCACATCTTAAATCAAAGATCCTCATCACAAGCATTCAAGTACCTAAATCGGAAGTAAATTTATTAGAATGACAACGAAACAGAGAGATACCTTTAGAAATGATGAGGAAGGGAACTCTCTTCTGTCTCTGAAGGACGCAGGGACGATGAGCCTCTTAAGATTGCGTGAAGGAGAGAGAAGATGGTTCGGCTGTGCTGCACTTGCATATACGACCCAGCTCTCCATTTCTTCTGCAAACTGCTGCGAGATCTTTAGAGCGAGAGAGGGAGAGAGGGAGAGAGAGAGAGAAACAGGCGGCCGCGAGCGAATGAGGAGGGGTTTAAATGGCGGTGCGGAATGGAGTAGAACCACGGGCTTCCACTTGGTACTGTAACTAAACTTCCAAAAACCATTAGATAAGAATCCTTTACTGTATCAATTGAAAGACGTTGGATTAGAATCTTTTGTATACAGAAATAAGAGAACAAAATCAACAAACGAAGGTGAACGGAAGGCGACAATTTTAGTTAAGTTTGGACTTTGAATCGGACGGTTGAAGGGTGTGACAACTGCACAATGGCAACTAATATTGTCACGTGACTAAAGAGGCTTGAGACTCTCTCGTCACTTTCTTAGTTACATATCCTAAACATCATCCCACCGAGAATGTGTATGTCAGCGGCCACGAAGTTCAACAGGCGGCGATTGAAAAAGTGGTAAGCAGGAGTATAAGGGAAAAACGAGAGGAATGTTCGCAGTAAGGATGTGAATTTGTTATCCAAACTGTTTATCGAAATTGAATCAATCTATTTATATTGAAATCGTAAAATCGTTTAGTAAATGATACGGTTATAGTTTCAAGTTTTAAGCCGATTAGCTAAACGGGTCGGGTCAATTTTAACCACATAACCCGTTGGTTTCAAACCGAATTGAAACCGTTTAAACTGAACTATTTAAAACCTTTTAAACCGATCCGATTAATCCGTATAACAATTAAATAAATAAGGGGCAGTAATCCATAAAACAATTAACAATTAAATTAAGTGTCTATCCTGCTTTGGTATGATTTATTGCAATTCAGTTCAACTTTAGGCTTTAGATCGTGAACTTGTAATCCATATATGTTATTATAGATGGGGTGTTTTGGCTAAACCACCTATCATTTTAATATTTTATGTTGTAGAATGCTAGAATTGGATGTTGTATGATATTAGTTATAAATGTTTGAGATGGGTCATGAAAAGAAATAGCACTAGATTATCAAATTAAGGCATTCCATCCTTAATATAGAATCTCTTATTTGTGGTTGCCAATTATTTTTTGATAAGCTTGTGATCTTCAGTTTAGAGATGATTGCAAGTTATAACAAACCGATTGTAAACCGTTTTACAAACCATATGGAATAAATCGAAATCGAAACCGTTTAAAACCGTGAAATCGACACCGTTTAGAAATCGTGGAAATCGAAACCGTTTACTAAATGGTCACGGTTTCAGAAAGTGGAACCGTTTAGTAAATGATGCGGTTATGGTTTTAGTCAAATAAATGTGAACTGAACCCATCCGCACCGTTTAAACCGAAATCGAACCGATTAACACCCTTAGCTAGCAGGATACAAAAGTATTAGAAATGCTAGCATTTATTAGCCTTTAGATTAGATAGATCAAATCTATGCCAATGATTAAATATAGTGTGTATCTAATCTATCTATGCCGCTCTCTTGCAGCTACTTTCCTTTTCCTTCTTCTTCCTCTTTGTCTCCAGCTCTAGCTCCAGTTCCAGTTCCAGTTCCCTCTCCTCCATTAATAATTAATTTTGGTTGCTGAAACTGAGGTTGCCCAGACCAAGTAGGTAGAAGCTAGAGAATCTAAGCTCCAGAGATTGAAAATTGACCTAGAAGAAACCCTTTTTGTTGTTGCTAACATGAAAGTTCAGCTCAAAGACTCTAAAGAATCCGAAGCTCAGGCCTAGGCACTTGTTAGTGAAACTCTAATAAAAGTTGTTTTTATTACCGTCGTCTTCTTCTTCTTCACAGCAGGCGGAGAGCATATTTGGGCCTTTCTTGGAGGGAAATCAAAATGGATGTTTCTGACGGGGACGGAGGTGGGGCTGGTGTGACGATGTCGGATTTGTTCTTCAGAGGTGTAAAATAGTGGAATGGTGAAGCATGGAAGAGAGGGACGGGCATGCTTTACACAATTATCTGTCCATTTTAGTAGACAATAGCTTGGATTTAAATCATAATTGAACAAAAGCACAATAGAAGACAACCTGAACAGGCCTACCATGTCGGTAATCTAACTTGTTCACTTAGTCCTCAAAGTAGCCAGAACAAACCTCCATTAACAAATTTTGAACTGGGAGAGAGATGGTGTCCTCGGCTCAGAAGAAGACTCTCTAGTCGATTCTGGCAACCAAGCTCAGTCACCTTAGTATCCCACCCACATCCGATGAAGATTTAGATTTCTCCAACGTATTCGGTCCTTAGACCACCCACGCTTCTTCTTCTTCTCCCTCACCTTTCCTTGTTGGTTCCCAAAACTCTAATGGAGAGGTAGACAATGAATTGTTCTGATGGCGTCTGGTGGCCGGCGTGGCATGAATCGTTAGACCTTGGGTGGAGATAAAATTAGGGGAGAGATAAAGTGTAGCAACGGTGGATTGAAGCTTTAAAACTCTTCTCTCAATCCAACGGTTATATTTATGATGAACAAATCCTATGGCTAATATCCCGTTAGCATTCCTAATACCTTTGTATCCCGCTAGCATTCCTATACCACTCCCGAATAATAATTATTTTTTAAATTACGAGCACGGGAGATAAGCAACTATCAACTGTTGGATGGGAATCCAAAGCATTAATCCAATGGTTAATAAAGAATCCACAACAACTAAATGAGACTCTTAAGCGAACTTATAGGAGAAAGAACGTCGTCAAACTGCGTAGTGTATACTACCGCATCTTCTATCTATCACTTGACTCCCTCTAACCCTCTTATGAAATGGTATATCTTTTTTTTGGTAGAATTATGAAATGGTATATCTACCTGTTATTATGGGAGAAGGAAGAAACACATAGGAAGGCGTTACCATACATTACAAGGCAACAACAACAACAACAACAACAATCATAACCTTATCCCAACTGAATAGGGTCGGCTACATGGATCCAATATGAAAAACATAAAGTAAAGAAGCATAAAAGAGAGGTTAAAAATAAGAAACTTGGGGATAATAGAAGAAGGGACAACAGTATAGAGACGCGTCATGGAAACATCCCTTATAGGGGTCGGCAACACGGGTCCTTATCCTCTACAACACTCTATCCAAAGTCATGCTATGGTTGAGCCCTACTATTTGCATATCATTTTGAACCACTTCATTAATTGTCATCTTTGGCATGCCCCTACATTTTCTAGCTCCCTCCAAATGAATCTGGTCACTTTTTCTTTATGGGGCCTCCATAGGTCTCCATTGGACATGGCCATATCACCTCAATCAGCTCTCACAAAGTTTGTCATGGATTGGTGCAACCCCCAACTCATTTTTAATAGGCTCATTCCTTATCCTATCTCTCCTGGTTTTGCCACACATACCTCTTAACATTCTCATCTCTGCTACACTCAGTTTATTCAATGTACTTTTCTTGACTGCTCAACATTCTGCTCCACACGCCATAGCTGGTTGTATAACTATCCTATAAAAATTTTCCTTGAGTTTAATAGGCATTATTTTGTCACATAACACTCCCGATGCACCTCACCACTTCATCCACCCTACTTTAATCTCATAGGCAACATCATCCTCTATATCCCCCTCTTTGTCAATGATAGACCCAATGTATACGTTACACAACATGAGAGAGAACTCAATCCCCAAACTTATACCAGACATAAATATCCTGTGATGACTCATGAGCTTCTTTTTTCTTTCTTTCTTTTGGGGTGCAATGAACATGTCCATTTAGTAACTCAAATTTGAGCATTTTTTTTTAGGTGCAAGGGGACCACTAGGAGCAATATAAATGAACCCACAGGGAAATCAAGGAAACAACCCCATAAGAGGCGAATTGGGGGCCCAAGAGAGCCACAACCTTCTTAGAATGCAAGAAAAATACTAATAGTTATGTGACTAGATGTCATCAAGGGGAGTTGATCCACTGACCAAAACCTCGAAGCACTCTCATATTGGAGAAGTGCCAACTATCAAGGTAAGCCTTGGAATTAAGGATGTGAATTTGAAACTGAAACCATTTACTGAAACCGAACCAAGCCGTTTACATTGAAACAACAAAACTGTTTAGTAGATGGTTCGGTTCTATTTTAAGTTTAAGACCGGTTAGTTAAACAGGCCGGTTATGTTTTAACCATTTAATCCGTCGGTTTCAAACTGAATTGTCACCGTGAAAATTGAATCATTTACACTGTCAAAACCGATCCGTTTAACCTATACAACAATTAAATAGAAGAAGGGGTTAAGGGCATTAAGGCAGGGGTAGAATTGGTATATACATCACTAACTCGTGCTCTTTAACTTTAGAAAACTAACGATAAGTTGTGTTCATTAGCAACTTTGTATTTCGCTTTCTCCATATAATATTTTATTTTGCTTAGTTGTTTGGTTGTTTTCACAAAACAAGATGGAATTAATTTAGGGAAGAATTAAGGACTATAGAGGTTGTCCAACAGTCTATTCAATAATTTACTCCTATTATATAGTTATATAGTTAAATCATTGCTTGTTCAATGCCTCATTTAATTTGATACAATATTAAAGTGTTTATCAACAAAAGTAAATTTCAGTAAGCATGCGAATAAACTAGCAAACCAATTACTAACTGTTTAAAAATCGTATGCATTAAACCATGATCAAAACCATTTAAAACCGTGAAATCGACATCGTTTAAAAATTGTGAAACTGAAATACTGTTTACCAAATGATTTTGGTTTTAAAAAGTACAACCGTTTAGTAAATGTTTGGTTTTGATTTCAGCCAAATAAATGTGAATCAAACCGAACCACACCGTATACACCGAAACTGAACCAATTAATACTCTTACTTGGAATGAAGTGACGCCAGCGCCTAGACATAAAGAGGGTGAAAGCGAACAAGTCACTTGTAAACACCTATTGAAATAACAAGTAACTGTGAGAAGGAAAATGTTCTTTGTGGGGAGCACCCCATTTTTTCTCTCTCTCTCTCTCTCTCTCTCTCTCTCCTTTACCTTTAACCATCTATTGCTGTCAAAAATTCGTATGAGGCTGGCGTCGATCCTGCACAAGCACAGAAGGTAGAGCCCTGAAGGTATCTCTGGGATTAGTCCTCCGACGCCCAAGTTAGAGATCGGCAGAACACTCTTTTTTCCTAGGAGTAATGGTATGTGTTTCAACTTACCTCTTCTGTCTTTTAAGGTTTCCTCTTATAGGATTACCCCCTTTCCCAGTCCTACCATGATACGTCTTCCTACCTTCGTAGGGAATATTCCCTCTTCAGGTATCCCCTCCTCCTTATGTGGTTAGAGTCCTTCGCGTGCCCCCTCCTTCTGCTCTCAGAGTCCTGGTCGTGGTGGACGCACCTCGGCTGGGTGCCACGTGTCCCTACCTGGGATGCCACATGCCTTTGTCTTACTGGGTGGCTAATTTGAGGGTACCAGGAGCCCCTTACTGCCACTAAGAAACCCTTCTAGTGGGAGTAACCACGCCTTTCTTTTACCTTCTCTCTCATGTGCTCCTTCAGCCTTCTTCCTTCGTCTTCACCTGTCGTCCTATCTGAGGTAGGGGCCTTCGGTCAGGTCTGCTCAGCCTTGGCTTGAGCCCCCAACCGAGGTAGTGACCTTCGGTCAGGTCTGTTCGGCCTTGCCTGAGATCCCAACCTAAGAGAGGACCTTCGGTCAAGCCCGCTCGACTTTAGCCTGAGCCCCCCAATCGAGGTAAGGACCTTCGGTCAGGTCTGCTCGGTTATGGCCTGAGCCCCCAACTAAGGTGAGGACCTTCAATCAGGTTTGCTCGGTTTTAGCCTGAGCCCCCAACCCAGGTGAGGACCTTCAGTCAGGTCTGCTCAGCTTTAGCCTGAGCCTCCAGCCTAGGTGAGCACCTTTGGTCTGGTCCTCTCGGCTTCAGCTTGATCCCCCAACCCAGGTGAGGACCTTCAGTTAGGTCCGCTCAACTTTGGTCTGAACCCCCAACTGAGGTGAGCACTTTTGGTCAAGTCCGCTCAACTTTTCCCTGAGCCTCCAACCCAGGTGAGGACCTTCGGTCTGGTCCGCTCGGCTTTAGCCTGAGCCCACAATCGAGGTGAGGACCTTCAGTCAGGTTTGACCGGCTTTAGCCTGAGCCCCCGATCGAGGTGAGGACCTTTGGTCAAGCCACTTGACTTTAGCCTAAGCCCCCAACCTCGGTGAGGACCTTCGGTCAGGTCCACGACCAGTACAAACCTTGGGAGTAGCTATTGATGATGTGGCGGCATCATTAATACTCAGGCAGTTGTATCGTTTTTCTTCCTTTTATAAGGAATGGGGGTCCATTTGTAGCCCGCTTTCATTTTTCCTTCGGAGAGTTTTCCTTCAGTGCTTCCTTTGGAGAGCTTCCCCTTGGTCCCGATTTCCTTTCCCTTATCTTCTCTTGTTCATAAGTAAGTACCATGTCTAGTTCGTTTAGGTATAGTCCCTCATCCTCCGAGAGGATAATGTCCAACCAAAGGGGTCGAAGCCCCGGGGGGATCCAAGGGATGTCCTTGGGCTCTTCCCCCGATTCGCCCTAGTCTTATGACTCGTCGTCCATAGCCTCACCATCTGGGTCCAAGGGTGGCTCAAACGGTGAGGGTTTCAAGGAGAGGGTGCTTGAGTCCAAGTCCCGAGCCCGAACCCAGGACTCCCTTGAGGTGGAAGCTCTCAACATCGTTTCCACTATGGACGAGCTTGAGTTGGGGGAACTGAGGGCCTCCTGTAGTATGTCGGATGCCTTTGTGCTCCTACTGCCAAAACTGACAGATCGAGCCAGCTATCGGAACCCCAAAGAATTTTGCTTGTACAAGGAGGCTTTCAAGGCCAGCCTTTGGCTCCCTTTCCACCCTTTTTTGGCCTGAGTGTTTCGACACTACGGGATTTATCCGACCCAGTTGACGTCGAACGGATGGCGGCAGATGTTAAGCTTCGTCGTTCTCTTCTCCAAGCACCAAAGGCCCCTTTCCCTCCCCCTCTTCATCAATTGCTTCCTCCTCCAGGCCAGTAAAGGGCTTTCGGGCTGGTACTACTTCAACCCTCGGAAAGACCTTCGACTGCTGAATAGTTACCCCACATCGATCCACGATTGGAAGGAGAAATTCTTTTTTGTGAAGTTGTCAGAGGGGGTGCCCTTCGGCACTGTCTGGGACATCCCCGATCTGAGGATGGTGAACTCCACTCCTGCCCTTCTTGGGACAAACGCGGATTTGATGGCGATGGCGAGGCGACAAGACACTTATCCTCCTGTTGAGTCCGACAATCTTAAGTCGGACGCCGTCTTATTCAGATTTGGGCTTAGCCCGGGTGAGTCTTAGGCTTGTCTAAGTACATTTGGCATCGGAGCCTCATCCTTCGTACTAACTTCTTTCGTGTCCTTTTGCAGTACAAATCTCTAGGGCCGAAGCTAGGGCCACTGCAGTAGAGATGCAGGCCCAAATAAGGGAGGCCAGGGCGCTGGACGCGCAGCAGCAGCAGAAGCAGAAGAGGAAGGAGAAGAAGAAGGGGGCTCCCACCTCCGAGGATCCCCCTTCCAAGAAGAGGGCTAGGGTCGAAGGACCCAACATTGATGCAGTCAAGGCCCTCGCTGCTTTGGGCTATAATGTTTCATCTGCCTGGGATACTTCTCCGATGAGCGACTTCTGAAGTCTGAGGGTCACCCAGGTTTGAGCCAAGGTTGACTTCATCCCCCACTGGTCGGTTAAGGAGGAAGACACTCTATCCATCGGGTGTGTAGCTTGAGAGTTGGTACAAAAGGACAGCCTTCCCCGAGATGCTACCAAAGCTCAATGCCAGGGGACAACAGCTATGATAACTAGCACCTGCATCTTTATGGCGGGGGTAAGCTTCAGCCTTTGGCCTCTTATTTGTTATAATTGTGATGTTCTGACTATCGGTGTTCTGCGCAGGCTCAGAACCAAGTGGGTCAACTGGCGATCCGGGCCGAGGCCTTGGCCCAAGACCTTGAGGCTTTCGAACATGAGAAGTCTACGCTTGAGAATGAGTGTTCGGTTCTCCTTAAGAAGGTGGAGCACCTAGAGGCCAACCTTCTTCACACTCGCCAAGAATGCAATCGGAAGCTTGCAGAACTGAAGGTGCAGATTGCGGTGAGAGTTCAGGAGGCCAAGGTTCGAAGGGCTGATAGGTACAAGGCCTTTGAGGACTTTCGGGAGGAGGTCAAGCGTGCCATCGCCCCCGGGTTCACGATGGGTGCTACCGAGGTCTGAAATTGGGTCCTCGAGCATTACCCGAAGGTCTCCTTCCAGGACAACGGGCTAATTTTTGAAGAGGAGGGTGTCGAGGCTGCCCTAGCTGCTACTGAGGTGGCCAATGATGAGGGCGGTAGAGAGGAAGAAGTGGTTCAGCTCGAAGTGCCTCTGACTCCTGACCACGATGGCTCTAATCGGGAGACTCTCCACCATGCCGAGGACGAGGCCCTGAACCCAACGGATGCCCCCTGAGGCTGCCTCTTTCGTGTTCCTTCCGACCTTCGGGCTAAGCTTTGTATTTGGGGGCTTCTCTTTTTTGTTTGTGGCCTTAGGTCCTTTTTGTGAAATTTCAGCCTTCGGGCTTTCTAATGTAATCTCAGCCCTCGGGCTTTTTTGATGAATAAATGCCCTAATTCCTTCGGATATCTTTGCTCCTCGCCCTGTCTTCTTTTTTTTTTTTTTTTTAAGCCCATTAAGGGATCTTTAGCCCGAAGGTTGGTGCACGAAGGCCGAGAGGCCTTATACTAGTACTTTCTCCTAAGCGTAATATATGCCTCGACCTGTCTTAGTACAAGGCTTGGTCCTATTACATCGGCCAGTCCGAGGGTAGGAGCCTTGAAGGGGGGTGCACAAGCAGGATTTCACCAAGTATTAGTGTTTCCCTTCATCTCCAACCGAGGGAGCTTTCCTTATGCGCAGAGATTGGGGGTGCCATTGACCTGTTCAGCCCTGGGCCGAACTTCCAACCGAAGTAACATCCTTCGGGTATCAGCTTTGTCCTGAGCTCCCAATCGAGGTAATGACCTTCGGGGAAAGGACCTTCGGTAAGGTCCGCTCGGCTCGGCCTTAATCCATAATCGAAGTATGGACCTTCGGTTGGGTCCCTCGGCCTTAGCCTGAGCCCCTAACCGAGGAATATTCCTTAGAGACTTGTCCAAAATCAATTGTCGTGAATCAACTTATATATTTTTTGGAATAAAAATCCTTCGAAGCGCTCGGGGGTGGAAAACTACAAACTGAGACTGTTTTAAAAAGCAAAAAAAAAAACCTAAGTAAATATGCATGCTACGACTACTGATAAAATTTCCTCAGGTTCTTCGAGTTCTATGATCGGGGTACCATTTCTCCCCCGGTAGTCTTTAGGTGATAGGACCCTGGTCGTATTATCCTGGTGACTCTATAAGGCCCTTCCCAATTTGGAGCCAACTTTCCTTGATGCTTCGGGTCTAATATCCCTGCCCTTCTGAGGACGAGGTCACCTATTCTGAACTCGTTTCTTTGAACTTTAGAATTGTAATGCCTCGTAACCTTTCGCTGGTAGGCGGTGATCCTTTCTTGCGAGGCTTCTCGTACTTCATTCAGGAGGTCTAAATTAGCTCGAAGCCCTTTATCGTTTTCTATTTCATCGTAGTACTGAACTCGAAGGGTCGTGGCTCTTACCTCCACTAGGAGCACAGCTTCGGTGCCATAAGTTAAATCGAAGGGTGTTTCTCCAGTGGCGGATCTCTCAGTCGTTCAGTAAGCACAAAGAAGTGTAGCTCTTCTGCCCATAACCCCTTGGCATCATCCAACCCTTTCTTTATTCCTTGAAGTAGGATATGATTGGTTACCTCTGTCAACCCAGTGGTTGACGGATAACCAACGAATGTTTTCTTGTGGTCGATGCCAAGGGCTTCACAAAACGAGTCAAAAGTGGGATTAGCGAACTGAGTTCTATTGTCCATTACCACCACCTGGGGGATCCTGAACCGATAGCTACTGCCCTCTAGAAGGAGATCCTTATATCCAGTGCTTCGGCTTCTGCCCACTTCGTGAAGTAGTCTACCACCACCACAACAAACTTTTTTTGCCTCGTGGCCAGAGGGAACAGGCCCAGGATGTCCATTCCTCATATGGAAAACGGTATTGGGCTTGATAGAGAGGAAAGCTTAGTAGCATGCTGCCTAGGGACAAGGGCGAACATTTGACACTTAACGCATTTTCTGACGAATTCCTCTGCATCTTTCCTTATGGTTGGCCATAATAGGCCCTGCCTCAGTACTTTGTGGGCTAAGGTCCAAGCTCCCAGGTGTTGGCCACATATCCCTTCGTGTACTTCTCGGAGTGCATATTTGGTGTCGACAAGGTTCAGGCACTTAAGGTCTAGGTGGTGAACCCTGTCTTGTATAATATCTTGTCCTTCAATGGGAACCGGGCTGAACGCATTGACACCTTCCTCGCCTCATCCCTGTCTTCAGGGAGGGCTCCTTCCTTCAGGTACTTGATTATGGCATCCATCCAGTTAGGGTCGTTCTCACCAATGGGTAACACCTCTCGTGCACTTTCGGTGCTTGGTTGAAGTAACACTTCAAAATACACCGATCGTCTGAGGTCTGTGAAGTCAGAGGTGGCCAACTGTGACAATGCATCTGTTTTGGCATTCTCCATCCGCTACACCTGCCTTACCTTAAACTCCTTGAAGGCTGCCACATTCTCTCGCACCACCTTCAAGTATTAGGCCATCCTCTGTCCCTTGCCTTCATAGTCTCCATTTACTTGCCGCACCACGAGCTGGGACTCACTATGCACCACCAACTCCTACACCATCAAAGCCTATACCAAATTAATTTTGACTATTAGTGCATCATACTCAGCTTTATTGTTGGAGGCACTGAAGTCGAACCGTAGGGTGTACTCGATCTTGAATTCTTTGAGGCTGACTAGTATGATCCCTGCTCTGCTTCCCGCTAGGTTGGATGCACCATCCACATATAATGTCCAAGTTTTTTCTGCCCGAGCCTCGATAACCTCCTGGGATTCATCTGGAAGCATTGTCTCAGCTATGTGTAGACACCGAATTTTGTCACCCCCCGGCAATGATGACATTATGAAGGATTACACGTTGGATATTTTAGACTTGGAGAATTTTCAAACTTGGAGTAGAAAATGACCATATTTTCCTATAAACTTTCAAGAGAAAATGTTTTCAAAAATTAGAATTTGATGTTGTGGATTATTGTTGTTTGTCCCCTCAAGTCGGACATTACACTTTGATGCGAGAACTATGCGAATCGACGCCTGATTCTCTCTTTCATTATATGATTCGGGTCCCTACTTTATGCATATTTTCATAAAGGTTCCCGATCGAGACTACAATCGTGTCTCACATCATTGGATAGTGCTCGGACTGAGCTTTCTAACGACATATTACACGTCGAATTCCGATAAACGGTTTGAAAGATATGACCCCCGAAAGTTGACTCCAAAGTTCGGTATCAGATTCCATTCCGAGCAACCAAAGGGTGCCACATAGCGCCCAAACCCCTTTGCCCAAAAGCAAACCTTTGTGGACAATTCTCTCTAGTTTTTTAGTCCCACATCAGAAATATGAGAGAATTGTCCTAAGTCCCAAGGCTATAAGAATAGCCCTTCCCCTCTTCCAAAGGGGAGGAAAAAAATTGAGAAAAATTTGAGAGAAGGAATATGGCCCCATGAAGGTTTTTGCTAATTTCCTCTCTCTAAATAAATAATTCCTCCAAGTAAAAATTTTTGAATATGTAATCCTTCCTTGAGCCGGGAGACTTAGCCCTGTTCGGTTCGATTTTGGTCTTGAAGCACAAGGGTTATCTCCCCTTGTTTCTTGATTAAAACCGGTTTAAGGTATTTTTCTTTTCCTAATTGTAGTTTAGAACTAGCTTATCTAATTTATTAATATTTGATTTATTTAGATTAATTATGTTTAATTAGTCTCAATTTGGTTTAATGTGATTTATTAGATGTAAATTGATTTATTCCGGTCAAATTAATGATATTCAGGTTTAATTGATTCTTTTAGCTTAGTTAAATTTAATTGTTTTTTTTTTACATGTTTACCTTTATTTGGTTTAGTTTTTTAAGTTACTTTTGTTCTTTTAATCTGGACCCTCGGATCAGAATTTTTCATATAACCTAATCTTCCTTTTCTTCTTATTTTCTTCTTCTTCTTCTTATCTTCTTTTCTTTTTACTCTTGCAGCAGCAACCGAACCCCTCTCTTCTTTTCTTCTTCTTCTTCTTTCTCTTTTCCTTCCCTGCTGCTGTAACTGGCAGCAACCGAACCCCTCTCTTCTTCTTCTTCTTCTTCTTCTTCTTCTTTTTCTTTCTCTTTTCCTTCCCTGCTGCTGCTGCAACACCCAACCGGCAGTAACCGAACACTCAACTTCCCCTTCTTTTCTTCTTCTTCTTCTTCTTCTTCTTCTTTTTGTTTCTCTTTTCCTTCCCTGCTGCTGTAACTGGCAGAAACTTCTCCTTCTTTTCTTCTTCTTCTTCTTCTTTTTCTTTCTTTTTTCCTTCCCTGCTGCTGCAACCGAACCGCAGCCGCACCTAACCTCTCCACTCCCTTCTTCTTCCTCTTCTATTCCTCCTAACCGAACTCAGCCTCTCTTCCATCTTTCTTCCCCATGGCTACCACCACCACCGCACCACCTACTGACTCCGAGGTTACCTATTTCAGTTTTCAAATGCCGAGAGGGGAATCTTCTACTCTATTGTTTCTCAAAGCCTGAAAACCTCAAATCGGAGCTTCTTTGCCCTATCAATGGCGGATTGGCATTCAAGTGGTTACCGTCAATGACCAGATTGGCAAGACATCGGATTTTTGTCCGCCGTTATCACTTCCTGGGAACTCAAATCTCCCATCTTCATGGCCACCACTGCTGCTCCTCTTCCAAGTTATGCTTTTGAGATCAGAGACGATCCAGCCGACAAAGAGGATTTCGCGGACAGCAAATGTGCTTTCTTAATGGTAGCTCTCTGTCCTTGCCTTGTCATGGTTATTATCCCCCTCATCGTCTTGTCGATCGTTCTCATAGTGAGGTTCATATATTCTGTCACACACCTCTGCACAGTCTCTCAAGTCTGTTTTACAAGAAGCATTGCAAGTTTGAGTTCCATTGTTTTAGATTCTAGGAGTTTCTCTAGGGTTTCAGAGGCAGATCCAAGAACCGAGGAAGACATTGACAATGATGCAATTGGTCATGTCTCTGTTCCCTTCTCCCTTCGTGTACACTGTTATCCTTGTTGTCTTTTTGATAGCTCAAGCGGTGAAGTCACATTTCGTTGGCTACACCTCTCTCTGCTGCCTCCTCACTCTAGTCTGCAACAAATAATGCCAGTTTGAATCATTCCGGGGTTTCAAATGGGAAAACAGAAACAGTTGAAGAAATGGAACAAACTTGGTTTGATGATGATGAAAGCAACAATGAGAGTGGTGAAAGTGTTTGCAAGGTGATTGAAGGTCTATTCGCATCAGATCAAAACAACGAAGCGGTTCTTGATCAAAGTGGGATCGATCTCCACCAGACTTACAAACCAATGCAGTTCTCCTCCTCTTCTGTTCTTCCCTGCCCTTCCTTGCTGCTGAGGCCGAAACCCCATCTCCTTCTCTATCTCTTTTTTATTTTATTTTCTTTTTCTTGTGTTCATTTTATTTTGTTTATTCATTTCATTATTTATTTATTTATTTATTTTTGTAATTCAAATTGTAATATGCTCCCAACCCCTATCATTGTGTGACATTTTTCCCATTTCACTTTTGCCTTCGCCGTGTTTTAATTAATTCGCCGTGTTTCAATTAATATTTTTAGGGACTCCATGTGGAGTCCTAGGGTCACTCTGATCCAGCCCCTTAGGATCGAGGGCTGAAACCGATTGGGTTTTGCTCATTATTTTTTAATCATATGATAACCATGGGGTTTCACTAATTTCTATTAAGTTAGGGTTTTGAATCAGCAAATGGATATATGGGACGTAGTTTAGGGCGTGTTTAGTTTAGATCGGGCGTGGGTGGCCCCTTTCAAACCGGCTCGTAGCATTAGGTGCGTATTGGAGATTTAGGTTTTCCTACTATCTCCTATTTTTTGTACTCCAAGCCTCACTCGTATTAATGTAGTACTAATTTAGATTGATTAAAGTAACTTAGTTAATGTAATTAGTCATTTCAACTGTTGTTTATTTAATTGTGGTTTGTTAATTTAGCTTTTTAAATCATTGCATTTGATTTCTTCATTCAATTCAATTTATTAAACTTGTGTAATTACCAATCTTTTTCCCTCCAGTGGTTTGTTTATTTTAATCAATCAACTAATTAGTTATTTAATGTAGGATAATTAACTAGATTAATTAGTTAAAAGATTCTCTTCTCATTAGATTAACTAGGGTTTTGAAAAATGTTTAACTCATCTTAGGATTAGCTTAAAGTAGACATAATTAGTCCAATTAGGTTTCATAATTAATTTAATTAAACCTTAGGTTTAGTTTAATCCTCCTATACTAGATTAGGTAGATTAGAAAAAATGCATTCATTTAATGTAATTAGCCCATTTAACTTTTCTAATTTAATTAGGCTCCATTTAATTTAAAAATCTTTTTTACCAATTAGATTAAGTAGGATTGCAATAATTTATTTCACAAATTACTAGGGATTAGGTTTAATCACTTTAATTAATTCAATTTAGGATCTCACAAATTCATTGATCATCCATCTAGGTCAGGCTCAATTAATCGAATTAGTTTAATTTAGGATTTCATAAGTTGCTAAACTATTCCTAAGTCTAGGTTTATTTCATTAGATTAATCTACGACTCATAATTCATTGATTAAATCATTTAGGGTTTTTATTTTTAATTAGCGTAATCATTTCATGATTTGCATCATAACCTAGCTAGCATAATTTAGACACTTGGCTTAGGGTTTGCACATGTCATACTTAGATACCTAGTTTAGGGTTTTCAATGACCTAGATTTAGGACTAGTTAGTAGGGTACAAACAAACTTTGGTCAAACAAAAAGAGACCGACCTTAGGGTCGGGCAGATTGGGTGCCTAACACCTTCCCAGTCTGTCACTTGACACTTGTCCAGAATCTTGGTACAAACCAGCCTTATCCGTCAGAGTCATTAGTCCCTCTCCCTTGATTGGGGGAGACATTTATGGGTCCTAGACCCTTTCTAGGTGGCGACTCCCTTTTACCCATAACGTGTATCCCCCCTTGGCATTTGATGACCAGGGGATACCATCTCATTTCAATAGGGTCAAACCCTAGCGTGTGTACACGCGCTACGCGCCATATCGTGATCTCGCGCGGGGTGGAGGTCCATGGTACCTACACAAATGGATATATGGGACGTAGTTTAGGGCGTGTTTAGTTTAGGACGGCGTGGCTGGCCCCTCAAACCGGCTCGTAGCATTAGGTGCGTATTGGGGATTTGGGTTTTCCTACTATCTCCTATCTTTTGTACTCCAACATTCACTTGCATTAGTGTAGTACCAATTTAGATTAATTCAAGTAACTTAGTTAACTTAATTAGTCATTTCGACTGTTGTTTATTTAATTGTGGTTAATTTATTTAGTTTTTTTTAATCACTGCATTTGATTTCTTCATTCAATTCAATTTATTAAATTTGCGTAATTACCAATCTTTTTCCCTCTAGTAGTTCGTTTATTTTAATCGATCAATTAATTAGTAATTTAATGTAGGATAATTAACTAGATTAATTAGTTAAAAGATTCTCTTTTCATTAGCTTAACTAGGGTTTTGAAAATGTTTCACTCATCTTAGGATTAGCTCAAGGTAAACATAATTAGTGCAATTAGGTTTCATGATTAGTTTAATTGTAGGATAATTAACTAGATTAATTAGTTAAAACATTCTCTTCTCATTAGCTTAACTAGGGTTTTGAAAATGTTTAACTCATCTTAGGTTTAACTCAAGGTAAACATAATTAGTGCAATTAGGTTTCATAATTAGTTTAATTAAACCTTAGGTTTAGTTTAATCCTCCTATACTAGATTAGGTAGATTAGTAAAAATGCATTCATTTAATGTAATTAGCCCATTTAAATTTTCTAATTTAATTAGGCCCCATTTAATTTAAAAATCTTTTTACCAATTAGATTAAGTAGGATTGCAATAATTTATTTCACAAATTACTAGGGATTGGGTTCAATCACTTTAATTAATTCAATTTAGGATCTCACAAATTCATTGATCATCCATCTAGGTCAGGCTCAATTAATCGAATTAGTTTAATTTAGGATTTCATAAGTTGCCAAACTAATCCTAGGTCTAGGTTTATTTCATTAGCTTAATCTAAAACTCATAATTCATTGATTAAATCATATAGGGTTTTTATTTTTAATTAGCGTAATCATTTCATCATTTGCATCATTTTCAGTGACCTAGATTTAGGACTAGTTAGTAGGGTACAAACAAACTTTGGTCAAACAAAAAGAGACCGGCCTTAGGGCCGGGCAGACTGGGTGCCTAACACCTTCCCAGTCTGTCACTTGACACTTGTCCAAAATCTTGGTACAAACCAGCCTTATCCGTCAGAGTCATTAGTCCCTCTCCCTTGATTGGGGGAGACATTTATGGGTCCTAGACCCTTTCTAGGTGGCGACTCCCTTTTACCCATAACGTGTATCCCCCCTTGGCATTTGATGACCAGGGGATATCATCTCATTTTATTAGGGTTGAACCCTAGCGTGTGTACACGCACTACGCGTCGTATCGCGATCCCGCGGGGCGGAGGTCCATGGTACCTACACTATGAAGTCGGCTAGGGCATGTGCTTTTATCGCAGTTCTCAGTTTGTATTGGATGTCAAATTCTCCCAACTCTATCGCCCAGTTTACCAGGCGACTGAACATATCCGGCCTTTGAAGTATCTTCTTCAGGGGTTGGTCCGTGAGCACGCATACCATGTGTGATTGAAAATAGGGCCTCAACTTTCTTTCCGCTATCACCAGTGCGTATGTCAACTTCTCCATCTTTCTGTATCTTATTTCTGCGTCCAAAAGGGTTCGGCTAACTTAGTATATTGGCCGTAGTTGTCTTCCTTCTTCCTTTATCAGTACCGCGCTTACTGCCACTGTCGATATAGCTAGGTATAACTGTAAGGTATCCCTGGTGTTTAGCTTCATCAGTAGTGGGGGCATCGCTAAGTACTCCTTCAGTTGTTCGAAGGACTTCTTGCATTCCTCCGTCCATTCAAACTTTTTAGATCCCTTCAAGGCTTTGAAGAAAGTAAGGCACTTGTCAGCCGATCGAGACATGAACCGTCCTAGGGCAGTGACTCTGCCTGTAAGCTCCTGGGCTTGCTTCACATTCTGCGGTGACCTCATATCTCGAATGGCTTGTATCTTCATCGGGTTGGCTTCGATCCTCCTCTCCGAGACGATGAAGCCAAGGAACTTTCCTGATGCTACTCCAAATACGTACTTTGTTGGGTTCAGCTTTATGCCGTATTCCCTCAGTACTTGGAACGCCTTCTCTAAGTCTAAGATATGGTGTTCTGCCTTAAGGCTTTTCACGAGTATGTCATCCACATACACCTCCATAGTATTGCAGATCATCCCCTTGAAAATCTTATTCACTAACCTTTGGTAAGTGGCCCCTACGTTTTTCAACCTGAAGGGCATTACTTCATAGCAGTACAGCCCCCCGGTCACGAAGGATGTCTTCGAGACATCGATCTCACACATATTAATTTGATTGTACCCTAAGTACGCATCCATGAAGCTCAGCGCCTCATGTCTTGAAGTGGCATCGATGAGAAGGTCTATCTTCGGCAGGGGGTAGCTGTCCTTTGGGCAGGCCTAGTTTAAATCCGTGAAGTCGATGCAGATCCTCCACTTCCTGTTTGCCTTCAAGACCATAACCACGTTGGATATCCATTTGGGGTATTGAATTTCAAAGATGAACTTGGCCTTGAGCAACTTCTCTATCTCCTCATCTACCTTCTGCTACCTCTCGGGGGTGAAGGTCCTCTTCTTCTGCTGTACCGACTTCTTGGTCGAGTCGACACTCAGACGATGCTCTATTACCTCTAGAGCTAAGCTAAGCATGTCCGAGGCTGACTAGGCGAAGACATCAGAGTTGTCTCAAAGGAACGAGATGAGCTTTTCTCATTGTTCACTTGGCATTAAGGCCCCAATTTGGAATTGACGAGTATTATCCCCTTCTTCGACATCAACTTGTATCAGCTCTTTCGCTGGTTCCCCCCTCTGATAACTGGTGTCATCACGCAGATCTTCTATCGGAAGCACCTCGCCTACCTTTTCTTTTCCCCATAAGGTGGTGGCGTAGCACTTTTGGGATGCCTCCTGATCACCTTGACACTCGTCGACTCTGTTCTTGGTTGGAAACTTCATCTTGAGGTGTGGTGTGGAGACGACGGCCTTTAGTAAGTTTAAGCCGACTCTCCCCAGTATGACGTTGTACACCAAGGTGATGTCCACTACCAGGAATTTGATCATGACTGTTACTTGGAGGTCTCCGATGCCAGCCCTTATTGGGAACTCGATCGTCTCCGGTGCCGGCCCTTACTTGCAGCTCGATCGACCCCTCTACTTGGATCAGGGCACTCGAGAACCCTTGCAACGGGTGTTCGACCTTCTTGAGCTTTCCTTTGTCTAGGCCCATCTTCTAGAAAGCTTCAAGGAACAGGATATTAGCTGAGCTGCCGTTATCCACCAAGATCCTTTTTACTCTACAATAGGCTATGATCATGGTGATTACCAGGGCATCGTCATGTGGTGTCTGCACCCCTTCCAGGTCGTCATCTGAGAAGGAGATAACTGTCTCCGTCTTTACCTTCTTGTTTGACCATTCAGCCACATGCACGCTTTTCGCATAGGCTTTTGCTTTTGTGGCCGAGATAGAACTTTCTCCAGTGGCCAAGCCTCCACTGATAGTTGTTATAACCCTAGTTGGACTTTTATGATTGTCCTGGGGGTGAGGGTCAGTTTCCTCGGGTGTCCGGTCCCTTTGCTGTTCCTGATTGCCTCTGTGGGCTGGCCCTCTTCTTTTACGGTGACCTCTACTGTCTCTTTGGCTGTTGTCCTTGCGGTCATCACTGTCTTGGGCATCCTCCTTTTTGCAGTCTACGAATTGACCTAGATATCCTCATTCCCTCTATTTCTCCCTTCAGGTGCCAACAATCTTTGGTGTCGTGGCCGTGGTCCCTGTGGAAGTGGTAATATTTTTCCATGTTGTGTCTCTCAGGATGTCATCCCATCTTCCCTGGCCACTCCATGGATCAGGCATATGGGGAGTCTTTTATCTGCATTAGCACGTCCGTCCGTCTCCAGTTTAGAGGCGCATATCTTTCAAACTACTTCGACAGACTGAGTGCTCGATCACGTTCGGACTTTCTTCTTTTGCCTTTGGGAGGCTTATCATTACAATTTGAGGTCCTTTTCCTCCCAGCCTTCCCTTCAGCTTCTTCCTCAGCCTGGAGGGTTTCTTCCATCTGAATATACTTATCACACCGAGCCCTTAACTCAGCTAGGTTCCTCGATGTATGCTTCGCCAAAGACCTTTTTAGCTATTTATCCTTGATGCCTCCCAACAGGGCCGTGAACTCTTCTTTCGGGTCCGGACCTCTAATCGTGATCTTCTCCTGTTGGAAGCGCTTCATATAGTTTCGCAATGACTCTCCTTCATGCTATTTGACATTGGTCAAATTCAATGTGGTCTTCTGAAGGGGTTGGCTACTGGAGAATCCCTTCACGAAGAAGTAACTCAATTCACTGAAGCTGTGAATTGATTTCGTCGGTAGGTGATTGTACCATAGCCTTGCCGCTTCTCTGAACGTCAAAGGCAAGGCATGACACATAATGTATTTCGAGACTCGGTGGAACTGCATCGTGACCTTGAAGCCTTCCAGATGACCGATAGGGTCCCTAGACCCGTTATAGGTGTCGTATTTGGGCAGACGAAAATTGACTGGGAGCGGATCCCTCATGACCTCATCAACTAGAGCCGTGTCATTAGTGAGGTCAGGCTCGCGAGTTCCTATCTGGTTTTCTGCTACCTTTCGGATCTCGTCCTTCAGATATAGGATCATCTACTTCAACCCTGAGTCTTCATGTCTCTAACCGTCTCCTTGGCGCGGTTCCTCATGCCTAGCCCCTGTGAGGCACCGCGTCTTTTCTTTGGGTGCGGGGCTTTCCCTTGTGGCTCGATTTCGAGGGTTCCGACTGAACCTTATCGACCTTGAGCTACTCCGGTCCTCGTCCTAAACTTGTTCTAGATGGACATGGGAGCCTCACGCTGCCCCACCGGTCTTCTGAGAGACAACCTTCGAGAGCTCCTTTATTATCTCGGCCATTCAGTCATACTTCTCCTGAAGGGCGTCGAACTGCTCCCTAGTCACGTAATCCTGCGCCCTGGGAGGGGGTAAAGGATTACTGTCTCTACGTACTGAATGTCTGATAGAGCGCAGGTCCCTTGCAGACCCTTCCTGATCATCGTTTCCCCATTCTTCATTGACGTCCACAGAGGGGGGAGAAATTATGAAGGTTCCCCCTGTTGTTTTATGGTTGTCCTTGTTGTCAACCCGTCCACGTGGCGGTGATGATGTGGCCAGTTTGGGTGATGTGGATGGAAATGATGACATGGCAGTGTCCAGTGTTACCGATGAGATAACAGAGCCGCTTGGTATATATGAAATGGTTTGATACATCCTTAGTATGTGGTGCGGGTTTTTTGGTCAAAACCAGTAAAATTCACCTATTTATGCTCGGGGGCATTTTTGGTAGTGAAAATGACATTTTTGGAAGATCGTTTCTTCATGAAAAAGATAGATTATAATTTATCTAGTCCAGTATATCTAATTTTGTTGCATTTCGATACCGTATGAAGAAGTTACAGCATTGGTGACAGTCGAGGTTAGTTTCGATATTGAAGATGAATTTTTTAAAGGAAGTGTTCTCCATGTAACGATACGAAAAAAATTCAATCTTTCCAACGGTTCTGATTTCATCGTGTTTCAATTCCATATGAGAAAGATGTGTTATTAGAAAATTCTAGGGGCATTTTAGTCTTTTACATGGATGAGTCAGATGATCGGGTCTTCTAGAAAGTCATAGAGCGTCTAGTCACAGTTTCAACTCACTTCGTTTCATCTCGATCGGATATTTTATGAAAAAGTTATAAGTGTTTCCATGAATCAGGTTCAAAAAAATTCATCAGTTGCTCTCGGTTAGGGGTGTCAATTCCTAAACCGAACCGGTAAAACCGGTCGGATCGAACTGATAACAACAAGGATCGAACAGAACCGAGGCCTTATTGGTTTGGTTCGGTTTGGAGTATTGCAACCCCAAAACCAAACCGAACCGCATCGAAAACCGGATGAACCCGAAACCAAACCGAAATCGGCTCAAAACCTGGACCGAAACTGAAACCAAACTGGTAAGAAACCGAAACACTCCAAAATTTATTAAAAAAATCAAAATTTGCATAGTTTTGTATACATTTGTATGGAAAGTCGAATCCAAACTAGACCAAAAACCAAAACCAACCCGGTTACAAATCGATTTAAGAAACCGAAGACAAATCGAAACCAAACTGCACTAAAATCGAAACCAAACCGAAACTGGAATTTTCTTATTGGTTCGATTTCGGTTTCAACTTTCCCACACCGAAACCGACTCAACCCGGACCGAAACCAAGCCGGACCGACCGATTGACACCCCTACTCTCGGTGTTGGGTGAATTTTTCAGAATTTATTTTTGAAATTTAAAGGGCTTTTGTGTAATTTCAAGATTTTGAAGGTCTGAGTTGCAGGGGGTCTTTAATCACTGAAATATCTGAAGGCAGGGGCTTGATTGTAATAAGGAGGAGTAAAGGGAAGTGAAATGGATGATCCAGATTCGACCACGTAGGCTTAATGTCCATCCAAAGCTGCTGAGATTTTGCGCTGACACGGACGAGATAGATGCTTGCGCATGGGATTTGATTGGTTAGGTGCATAAGCCTTGATGTACTGGCGCTATACCTTATCAAGGTATGTTGTGCTATTTCGCACGTGCATAGAAGATACAAAAAAGATTATGATCTTAAGATCCTCATGAGATCTGATTAAAGCCATCTTGAAGGATTCGGATCCAATGGTCAATAACCCTTTCATTTTTGTGAGTGGGAGACAAGCTCCCTTAAAATCCGGAAAAGTAACCAATCAAAAATTGACAACAAAAAGTGATTACTAACCGTTGACGTTAGCATGACGTCATTAGTTGACTCCCTTATTCAAATATTGTGGGTGAGATTTACTATCCGTTATTTTAATCGGACGGTCTAGATTAAGAGATTCTCTTTGATGAGATCTATGGCCAGATTTGCGCCCCTGTTGCACGCGCCGCCAGGGTAGCCTACGCCACTCCTACGAAGATTTCATTTCAGGCTATCTCATTGCTCCAACTTCAAATGGTTATATCTCCCTCATTTTAACTCGGATTTGGGTGAACCAAGTTGCTAATTCTTCATTATTTCAAGCCCTACACTATGGAAGTAAGAAAAATGAGTTTTGAGATAAGGAAGGCTACGATTTTGGCAAGAGAATCTTCCCCCTCTTTGTTGGTCATTGAATGAACATAAATACTTGATAATAAATGTTCTTAGGTCATTAAAGGGGGTAAAAGAGGTGGTTGAGGTGTGTTAATGATTCATTAACTCAAAGCCAAGGAGGAAGAGAAGAAAGCAAGGATGTGTTTGCTTTGAAGAGCAAGAAGCCAAGGAGAGAGAAGGTGTGAGCACCAAACTTGTCAGTACAAGTTTCCAGTCATCCCAGGCAATCAGTTGTGAGTTTTTCTAACATTTGATTTATATTATATGCATGTATGTATGTTAAAGTTTGTTATGGATGAATGTATACATGCTAGGTTAGTTGTGGATGAACTGTAAGCATGCTAGCTAGTTGTGGATGTATATGATAGGCAGAGGTTGACTGTAGGGCATTGATATAAACCCAAATTTACTGTATTATTTATTGAGTGCTTAGTGGGTGCTAAGCACTGGGAGTGGGTGCTCTTGTGTAGTGGGTACTATACATTGTATCGGCACTACTAGTGCCATCTCAGATTCGGCTTGAGAAAATTGGGTGTGAGTGCTCTCGACTGTGGGTGCAGTCAAAAGTAGTGTATTGAGTAGGTATGAAGCCTTTACAGGCACTACTCCAGGGATATAGGCAAATTGTCGAACCTCGTAAAAATGCTATGCTGTGGGTGCTTGTTTATATTTTATATTGAAGTGCGTGGAATGTGGAATGAGTGTGCACACTTGGAAGTGCCTATAAGAGGCTGAATGTGCATACGACTGTGTTCAAACAGGGACAGGTATATCAGGTTTTTCTTGGCCAGACATCAGATATGTTTTTGGGGATGGGAATTAGACTCACTGATTCAACCCCCTCTCAGTGACTACCGGGTTACAACACCCCTTCATTCATATTCATACTTGGCACTGCTCTTGTTTTCTTACGATTGTAGGTTTTCCCCACCATTACTTTGTTGTTCCCATGGACGGCACCAATATGTTGTTATCGAAAATTCGTATGAGGCTGGGGGCCGATCCTGCACAAGCATAGAAGGCAGAGACCCTGAGGTATCTCCGGGATTAGTCCTCCGATGCCCAAGTTAGAGACTGGCATAACAATATTTTTTCCCAGGAGTAATGGTGTGTGTTTCGACTTACCTCTTCTATCTTTTAAGGTTTCCTCTTATAGGATTACCCCCTTTCCCAGTCCTACCTGGATACGTCTTCCTACCTTCGTAGGGAATATCCCTCTTTGGGTATCCCCCTCCTCCTTACGTGGTTAGAGTCCTTCGCGTGCCCCCCTCCTTCTGCTCTTGGAGTCCTGGTCGTGGTGGACGCACCTTAGTTGGGTGCCACGTGTCCCTACCTGGGATGCCACATGCCTTTGTCTTACTGGGTGGCTAATTTGAGCGTATCACCATCATTTCACATGGAGAGGAAAGAGACAAAGAGAGGGGGCACTGGCAATGGGTGTGCTCCCCCAACAGAGAACACTCTCAACTTGTGAAAATACCGAATTAAGAAGCATGGATTTTCAAACTATTAGGCTTTAGTGAAAATGGGAACTTTTTTGAACAGTTACCAAACTATGTACTTTAATTTGGAAGATTGAACTATCAAATTATGCAAGACGAAACAAGGTAGATCTTGTGGATCCAGTGTATAGTGCACTGGTTGTAGCCTCTGCTTGTAGAAGCAGGTGCCAGGAGTGTGGAAGGTCTAAGGATCGACTCTTGTCACATGTATTCCCCCCCCCTTTCCTAGCATCTCCCTTCCCCTCTAGTGTGCGTGAGTAAAGTCCCCCTTAGACAGTTCCTTAAAAAAAAAAAAAAAGTAGATTATTTATTTATTTATTTATATTTAGTTAAAACAAGATCAGTAAAAAAAAAACTTTGTCTCCAATATAAATGTGGAGAGCTTATTGGACTAATATGAGAGTAGATAAACCCAATTTGATATAAATTGATAAAGTGTAAATAAGCCCTTGTTTACTATCTTGAAAGCACAAAATTCCCCTTCAAATGAAAATGGAGGATCCAGCAATAATAATGCGGGCCCACAGTTTACCAACCTAAGAACATACAAGCGTGGTTTATATATTGGAGGACCTACAAAATTATGGTGGGTTCTCATAGTGAATATTTTGTTAATTAAATACTCCAAAGTGCATAATTTCATAAGTATTGAAACTGGCTTCCCATTTTAATAAATCTGAATCATTCTTGCTTAAGCTTTCTTTGGTTTAATTTCTATTTTAATTATGGCCTGTTTATGAAAAATTAATTATGAGAATACATTATAGGCTATACATAATAGTATGGTTGCCACAAATTGTGAATGAAATGGATGGGTGGGCAGAGTTGGGCTTGGTTGGGTTATCGAAGTTGGGCTTAGATGGGGTAAGCCAAGATAGGCTGGGCCGCTGGGTACTTTGTGACAAGAAGAGAAAGAAGTTTTTTTTTTTTTTTTTGGGTGGCGTGGGGGTGGGGGGTGGGGGAGAGACTTGGATTGGGGGGCAAAAGAGACAACTGGAGAGTGCTCATAACCAGGAGAGGTAAAAAAGCATGGAGGCTCTAATACCATGTGAACTGGTAAAATATTTGTCCTAATCCTTATGGAGAGGAAGAGAGCTTTACACGGTAAGAAATATTACATAGAATAAGAGATATAAAGCATATTACAGCTAACATAACTATGCTGCGTTTGGGAACGTTTTGTGTCAAAAACAAAAATTTCAGTTTTTATGTCAAAATGCCATTTTTAAATGAAAAAAGGGTGTTTGGTGAATGGAACTGTTTCAAAACACAGGTCTTCTTTCCTCTGTCGCAAAATTGTGAAAAATGAAGAGTTAGGACGGCAGACAAGTTTATCAAGAACGATTTCCCTAAAATCCCCCAAATAGTTCCCTTTTTTTTAGGCGAAACTGGGAAGACGGAACAACTATTTGTCGTTCAGTCAATTCCAGTTTCTAATGTTCTTTTTTCATTTTTTGTTTAAAAAAAAAGGAACAATAGAACGAAAAAACTCTAGAAACGTTCAATAGAACGTTACCAAATGCAGCCCTAGTATATTACAACTAACATACGCAACATAATTTGAGCTTAAGATGCTCCTGTATCTCAAAGGCTAGCATATACACAACAAGGCGGTTTAAACCCGAAAATTAGTTTCTTCCCTAATTATTGCATATGTTTAGCAGCCGGTAGAGTTGTTGAGAAAGTATAAAAGAATTTAGGCAAGCGAAATGGGAAAAAAAATATTTCAGTTCTGAGGAAATCTCAACCTCCAATCAAATGTTGGGTGAAGTTCTGACATTTGATTGGAGGTTGAGATTTCCTTTGTGTAATGGATTCTAATATTGGGTGAAGTTTGGGTAACCCTTCATCTCCATTTCCATAACTTTCTTGGTTTTTCGCTTCTGGTTTGGATCTAGATCTAACTTTTCTCTTTCAGTTTTGTCTATGTGTGCTTCAAGCTCCAATTCAGAGTCCAACAAGCAAAGCCTATGATCCTTGGCACAGTGTAGTTGCATTTGGGGTTTCTCCACCTTTTGGCCTTCATCCTTCACTAGGATGGCTATTTCGAGGAATCCAGAGGCCCATCTCTCTGACCTATTCCTCCAATCGGCCCAATATCCAGTTAACCTAGAGATACTCAAAGTTGTGTGGGAAAACTTGCAAACAAATTGAGTCACTTTTCCAGCCTTGGAGAGAGACTTCAAAATAAATTGGTTGGTTGGTTGGTAGGAAAGTCTTCTTTCAAAGGTGGTAAGAAGGTAGTCACCAAATATGTTGCATAAAAATGCCCATGCTCACTGGGAGGTCTCAAGTTCGAGTCTTTTGGCTGTTACCTATTTCCCTTGCTACCTATAAAAGGAAAAAAACATTCTTACTTAAGCAATGTCTTGCCAAAAAAGGTTGGGAATTGTTACACCCAACTACCTCTTTATGGGCTAAAATCATGAAGGCAAAATATTTCCCTACTTCATCCTTCCTCACTGCAAATTGCCCATAGCCTCTTGGGGATGGAAATCCATCTGCTCTTCAAGAGATCTCCTTTGTGCAGGAATTTTCTTCCAAGTAGGTGATGGGAGTTCAATTAACCCTTAGACAGACTTTTGGATCCCCAACATTCAGCCTTCTGCAGCCCCTTATCTGGTCCCTCTGGATTGGCCCCTGTCTATACAATATTTTATAGATCCTACATATCATTGTTGGAAAAGAGACCTTCTCTTTCAATGGTGGCCTCCAGATATAGTTTTCCAGATCATTTCAATACCCTTACCCATCTTCCCTTCTCAAGACAAAATTATCTAGGCAGCCACAACTAATGGTGTCTTTACTGTTACATCGGTCTATAACATTGCTACAAATGGTTTTTCAGTAACTCAGGGGACGACATGGCTTAAAGTGTGGCATCTTCTGACTGTTCCAAAAGTTCTACAGCTTATGTGGAAGTCTTTGCATGACAAACTTCCACTTCCTTGTCTTCTTAATGGTAAAGGCTTTAATTTTAATCTTTCATGCCCTCTTTGTGCTTACCATTCTCTAGACACGGATCACCTTTTTATCACATGTCCCACCATCCAACCAATTTGGCAATCCGTTGGACTTATTTCCATGATATCCTCAAACTCCTTGACTCACTCTATTCTCAATCTCAATGCTGCCCATTGTCATCGTCCATCAAACAGAACACGGACTCTCTAGATTGCCCTTTTTTGTAGCATCATATGGAACATTTGGGTCGCATTTTGGGATTGGATTTTCAAGAGAAATTGTTTCCGAAACAATTCTATTTTTCTGAAGGCAGTCAGAGAAGCAAAAGAAGTTTGTGCGCTGCATGTTCTGAAACCTCAAAGAAATGTCATCTCAGTGTCTTGGAACTCCCCTTGGTGGGAACGTTGAAGTTCAATGCGGACAGGGCAAGTAAAGGGAACCCAGTACCGGCTGGAATTGGTGGTATTTGCCGGGATCATAATGCATCTCTCATGTGTTGCTTTTCTTTGGGTATTGGAACATCTTATGCAATCACAATAGAAGCGTTGGCAATCAGGCAAGCCCTTCTTATTGCTTCATCTCACAATTGGAAGCAGATTATTATTGAAAGTGACAACGATTTGGTCATCAAGCTCCTTAAGGGGTTGTCTGTCGCTTGCCCTTGGAGGATTAAGTGTAATTATACAGGATTGCCTACAACTAGTCAATCGTTTTACTGATGTGAGCTTCACTCATATCTTCAGAGAAGCGAACTCTGTTGCTGACTCTTTGGCCTCTTCTACTGCATCAGCTCAGTCTTCCTTTTCTCTTTTGTATGCCCTTCCTGCTTGTATTCATTCTCTGCTATTGGCTGATTGAACTGGTACAAGGTTTTACCGTTAATAAAGCCTTTTGTTTAACAAAAAAAAAAAGAAAAAAAGAAAAAAAACACTTAAGCAATGTCAATGTTTCTTCTCCCTGCAAGTGCACATAAAGTCTTAAAACAAATTAGTTCAACACTTCTGGTGGAAAGACAATTAAAATAAGGAGACCTTTTGGATGCGGTGGAATAACTTATGTAGAGTAGAAAACGAAGCGGTTTGGGCTTTCCGGATTTTAGAAAGTTCATTTTGGCTCTTCTAGTTTGGCAATGCTGGTGAATAATTAATTTTGATGTTACTTGGGATTAACCCCAAGTTGGAGTTGTGGAGATTAATCTTGATTTTTATTTTATTTTATTTATTTATTTATTTTTTTATGATAAGTAGATCAAATACGAAGTATATTGTGTGTAATTTTAGCCACACTTGAACGGCTATTGAAGTGATGAATATTGATGAGAGGATGATTTAGCAAAGTGACTATTTTAGGTATCTGGGTGCTCAATAACAAGTAAAGGTGGTGATTTAGAAAATGACATTAATAATAGAATTAAAATATGTTGGTCGAAGTAGAGAGGTGTGCCCAAAGTGTTGTGTGATCATCGTATTCCTTCAAAGCTTAAAGGAAAATTTTATAAGATAGATATACGATTGACTATCATGAATGGTGTAGGATGTTGAGCAATTAAGAGTCATATAGATAAACTAAACGCACAAAGATGAGGATGTTGAGACGGATGTTTAATAAAGGCCTTTCAGATGCTCTAGTCCAAATGAGTGATATGATTCAAATTGAAAGAGCCAAAGAAAGCCTAAAATAACTTAAAAAAGATAGTGAGGAAAGACATGCATAGCCTAAACCTTCTACCACGTATGAATATGAAGTAGAGCCTCTGTTAGTTAAAACGGGAAAGGCAAAAAAACATTGTTCGGTTTGGGCATGTTTTAAACGGATCAAAACATGAACGGGACCGTAAAAAATACGGTCAAATACGGTAAAAACGGGGGGTGGGGGGGAAGGACAATATATAGACATAAATTGGCATAATAATTCTCTAAATACCTAGATAACAATCAAAACAAATATAGATAATATTCATTTGAAGTTTTAAACGCGTTTTAAATGCGTATCCATTTTTAATATCCGTTTTTTTACTATAAAAAAAACGGATACACGTTTAAAACTTCAAATAGCCCTGTTCCCATTTTTTACCGACTTTTTGTGAAAAATTCGACAAACGGCGTTTAAAACGGCAAAAAAAGGGGACGACATTTTAAACGCGAATAAACTAACAGAGAGTAGAGCTGATTGGAGGACAACGATCCATGTAACCGACCATTTACTTGGGATAAGGCTTTGTTGTTGTTGTTGTGATACTTTATGGGTGCGAGTTTTGGAAGGCAAATACTTAGGCACCGTTTGACAACGTTCCCAGAAACGTGTTTCTGCCGTTTCTGGACACAGAAATAGAACAAAGAGCGTTTGACAAAACAGTTTCATTTCACCTGTTTTCAGAAATATAAATTGAAATTTCTACCTATTTACGGTTCTAGAAACGCCCCAGACAAAACAAGTTGAACTTGTTTCTGTGTTTCTGGAAACGACAACCATTGACGAAATCCAGTGCTCGCGTTCGGGATAACTCATCCTAGAATGACCTCAGTAAAGAGACCCTGTACTCTGCATTCGATGGGTGTCTGCAACTCCTTCGCGAGCATTTCCTCAAGGCGGCATCATCGGAGCTTCATGATGCCGATCAGATTGCACGTCAGGCAGGCAACCTTCATTGGATTCTAGACATCATGATCGATCGCCAAATTGCAGAGGATTTCTTCAAGACTTGGGCATCTCAGTGGGATATGTCAGAAGCCCAACCTAGGGTTCCTGCGGTTCACCGGTACGAGGTGAGCAGGGTAACTACAAGACTCTTCGTTGGGATTGGGAACGGACAGCTCTGGTGACAATTGCCCAATATACAAAGAGGGTTCGATTCGTAGAGCACTTTCAACTTAATCATCACCGGATTTGAGGACGGAGTTCGATTCGCAGAGCGAGTTCGGTTCTTGCTGCAAGAGATTCTGAGGTTTTTGGACGGAGAGCACCTGAGGTTTTTGGACGGAGTCCGATTCGCAGAGCATTGACTCAAGCACCATTCCTGCTAGAGGAGTCTCCATCGACAGTCCTCGTAAGAACTCTTCTGGTAAAATCGTCTTCCAGACCTTGGGGATAAGCTCGAGCAACTTCAATGGCGATCTGAAGATTAAGCATAGAGGAATGGAAAGAGATATTTTTCCATTATATGGTCTATAAAAATAAAAAATTCTACAAAAACGTTTCCAGAAACAAAGTTTATCAAACACCTAAAAATCCGATATCTATTCCCAAAAACATGAATCTATGTTTTTGGCGTTTCTGGACAGAAACATTATCAAACAGTGCCTTACATAATTCACCATTCCTTAAAGCTTGACTTCACTCTTCTTGCTCTTGGGATTCACATAGTCTTCTCAAGGGGAGATATGTTTAGGTGAAAAGCCTCTTTGTGAGAAAATTGGAGATGGCACTTCAATCTCTGTCTATAAAGACGCTTAGGCACCATTTGACAACGTTCCATTTCTACTGTTTCTGCATTTTCTTGTTTCCAGAAACAAAGAAATTACCTAAAAAACGTTTGATAAAGTTGTTCAATTTCACCCATTTCTAGAAACATATATCAAAATTTATACCCATTTACAATTCTAGAAACGAATTTGATGAAACAAGTCCAATTTGTTTTGTCATTTATAGAAACGAATTTGAGAAAAAAAAAAAAAAAAAAACTTCTTGTGCCCGATAAATCTCTCAACTGTTTAAACCTAAAGAGGCAACCGAACCCTTTCTTCCTTTTGGGCATCCAATAATACTATTAAGTTTTTTAATGACATTATGACTGCAAAAAAAATTTCCAAAAACAAGTTTATCAAACACCAAAAAATCCATTTTTGTTTCCTAAAACGTGAAAAACCATTTCTGCTATTTCTAGACATAGAAACAACAAAAACGTCATCAAACGATGCCTTAGGTTTCTACTCTACTTGGTGGTAGAATCTTCCATCCACAAAACCCCTCACATCTTGCAAATTGTTGATCTTAGCAACCCTACCTTTAACGGACTCTCATCTATTATTTTGCCCTTCCCACCTAGAGAGGCTCAAGCTATACTTCAAATCCTACTTCTATTTTTTTTTTTTTTTTGCTACTCTATCCTACTGAACACCATTGGCCAATGCCCACCTACTCATACACTCACACACACACACACACACACATGCATACGATAACATTCAATCTCACAAACTCTTCCCCTGAACGCCAACTCTTCAAGCCAAAGCTGCCACCACTAGGCTAAGCTACTTCGTATTGTAGCTCTCATTCCCCGACAGTAAACCAACATATATTCCTCATAAATCTCACCCCCTCCCTCATTTGCCCTTTTTACCATAGGGAAGACTCCATCACTCGCACCTTTTTTTTTTTAAATGCTCATTTGCTTCATGTTGGTTAGCGTCTCCTTTTAGTTTGACACCAAACTCTTCCATGGCCAGCACTTTGGATAGGCTTCCTTTTCTTTTCCCTTATCTCTTGACCTACATGACTTCCAACATTCAATGGTCCTCCCTTCTTTGGAAAATCTGGAAGTGGAGAAATAAGTCATTTTCAACCATGCGCACTAAGATACGACCGCCACTTTGGCTAACTACCACCACTCCGTGGAGGAGACTCGTGGGGCTGCTCCAGCGGTCTTCACAGGTTCCATATGAAGCGTCTAGGCTGCATGAATTTTCAAGAGAACATGATAGTGCATGGTCCACCATCTAGGGAAGTTTGTTGCAGCAAAGTGTAAGCACAGCCTTGGCTTCTCTACCTCAGCCATGGAGGCAAAGGCAAGAAGCCATTATCTCTCTCATATGATCAACCACTTGGACTGCAAATCAGTAATAAATGGTCTAAACAAATCCTCACCTTCTCTAGATTGGCCCTCTTCTTTTATTGTTGAAGATATTTCCTTGCTTTCTATGTCTCTTCTTCCAACTTCATTTTGTTTCATTCTGGAGCCCCAAAGTTGAAGGTGTCACATGTTTGGTGGCTTCAACCACCAATTTTTCTTGTTGGGAGTTCCGTTAGATAAAATTTTACTCTGTCCAAAAGAAAATTATAGAAAGAAATTGAACAAAGTTTATCTGCAACATCTCAGACACTGGATTATTGCATAGAACCAAACCAAAGGACCTGTAATGGTATTAAAAGCAAAACCAAGACATGACACAATCCAACAACAAAACATGAATGTGGAAAAAAAACATGGAAAATCAAGAAAGACAATTTCAATTTGCATATAACGCAAGAGCATAATCAGGAGATTGGTTCCATACAAGGACTTAATTACATTTCCAACCTACTCCAGTACCCGCATCATGGTTTGAAATTGAAAACCATAGCAGAGATTCTGGACAGAAGGGCAGGGGTTTGCACTAATAAGAAAACATGCTCATATCCAAGTAAAAAAAGAATCCATCAACAAACAAACAGTTGTTGATCTTATAGGCGGGTTAGAAACTATAACTTAAAACAGAAAGAAAGGTATATTTGATTATTTCCTCTTTGCATATCAAACAAAAGAGGAGTCCCCTTAGCTTCAGCTTCCACATTTTATATTTGATGAAAAAAAAAAAAAAGGGGGGTGGGGGGGGGGGTGGGGGGGGGGATGGGGCTACAGAGAGAAAGGGAAGGGTAATTTCATTAAATTTGTGAGGAGAATGATTTCCATATGTTTGAGAAACGATGCCATTTATTTTCAGTAAAACCATCAGAAAGACAAAGGGCATCAGTACCATAACATTAACCACATGTAGCATGACTTGTTAAAGACATTTCTTTGGAAGGGAAGCCATCACATGTGAAAGCAGTTAAGGAAAGGAGGTAACAGTCCTGAAAGGAGAGAAAGAGCTGGTCACTTTTTACCCTTGCATTAAGATGTCACATGAAATATCAAGCAAAAATATTGAAATTTGTCTCAATGATGCCGCAGAAACAAATGAAATATCAACTTTACCAGAAAAAGAAAAAAAAAAAAAAAAAACAAAAAAAGAAAGAAAAGAAGAACCAAAGGGGGGGGGGGAGGGTGGCCCCAATATCTCTGATAGAGAACTCATGCTGGAAGTCCGTTACTCAGAAATTCTATGCTAGGATAAATCTGTGCTCATGCCTCGTTTCTACAATTTCAATGGCAACATACAAATCAGAGCATTTTTCTTTCCAACAACAAAACTGATATGAAATGCAAATTCAAATGAGGGTCATCGTGTGAATATAAACAAAAAAATAAAAAATATCAAGTGTCACTTGCAGTCATTTAAAAAGTCTAATTATACATTAAAAGGTGACAGGTCAATGAAGTCCACAAACAAAAACTTTTACTAAGCAATTGGTTCAAACTGATTTTCATCAAGTAGCCTAACCAACAAGATATATGATTAAGGGATAAGTGTTCCGGGGGAGGTGGTGTTTCAAGGCATATTACCTTTCAGAGATTCAGAAGAAAAAAACACTACAGTAGGTCAGCAACAAAAGGGCAAGGCAATTGTTTCTTCAGCTAGGATTCTGAATTGAATCATGGTTCAATCACTCCACACCACTTCCCCTCCAGCAGGGGCCGAACTGGACAACCAACCTCGACAAACAACAATGCCAATCTTCCGATTTCCACAATCAACAGTCACAATTAAATAACTAAGGCCAGTACTCTCCATCTGAAGGAGATAAGTGATTCAGTGAATCAAGACTAACATCCTATTTTCTGGAATCACCATTCTTCTCATCTCATTTGACACGGCTCCATCAGCATCCATTGAACAATGAATAAATGAATACTACTAAAAAAGATTTCTTTCTCTCTCCTTTTTTTTTTTCTCTTGGTTGAGCTTCCTAATTTAAATGAAAACACTAAACTTCCCTATTCAACTGGTTTAATGTTAAAACAAAATCCAAACAACTATCCAGTACAACAATCTCTAAATTATATGCTATCTATCTAAACAACAAAAGGATTCAAGCATTATCCTATATCCACAGACTTCACCAAGAACTCCTGCTGCTTCTGCCTTCTCATCTCTAATATTTTCCTGTGAGAGTTGGAATGCAAGTCAGTAGAGAAAGAAGGGCTACTCGCCGGCCGGTACTCCGGCACGAGTCGGCCCGACTTAAACCTTACCCCACATGCGTTACAGAGTGTCTTTGGTCCTTGAGGCCCTGCCCTCCACTGTGGCGTCTTCTCCGCCCCGCAATGCCAACACTTCCTACCCATTATGTTTTCATTTGCTGCTGCTACCGTTGCTCCTCCTCCATTGCTCTTGTTCTTGGGTTCACACCACCACCACCAGTGCTGACCTGATACATTTGAAAACCCAGTACGTTTCCGCCTCTGTCTCTTGCTTCTAGCTCGGACAGGGACGCGGAGGCTAGCACAGCAAGTCATAATGCCACTGTTACTGCTGCTGCTACTGTTCTCAAGCACCGAGACAGGGCTATGGTTATTTGGGCCCTTACTCAGCTTCCCTGGGAAAATGTCGTCGAATGTCTCTACGGCCGGAAAGGCGTCTTCATTTGTTATCCATTCCAGTTCTTCTTCTAGAAATTCCTGAGCATAGGGAGGAAGACAGAGTTCACCCGGAGTCAATATGGGCGATTCAATCAACAACTCGAACGAGTCAAAAAATTTCAACCAAGAAAATTTTAAGAAATCATAACTTTCCCATTTTCAGCAAAGACCCCATTTTGATTCTTTGTAAGGAGTTCAATATTTTGAGTCATAGTTCTCATATTTCTAATTTTTGAAGTTCAAAAATTCAAACTTTAAAACAAGTTTCTATCTGAAATGATGAACTCGGCTGTGTCAAGCTTCACCCAGTTGAGTCCAGTTGAAACCAACCGAGCCGATAGGGCTTTTCGAACTTGAAAAAACTGAAAAACAGAACGACTCTGCCGAGTCTAAACTCAACAGAAGAGGCGCCGGACCGCCGCCAATGAACAAAGGAGGAAAGAAAAAAAACCAAAAAAGGAGATATTTTTTTCATTTACTTACGGGGAAGGAATGGTGGTTGTGGTCATCATCTGGGTCGAAAATGTTCAACACGGTTTGTGCTTCACGTTGTGGTTGATGGTTTTGGTGAGTAGGGTTTGTGGGTTTGGAGTCCAAGGCCAAAGTTGAAGAAGAAGAGAGGGCTTTGTTGCTATTGATGTTGGTGGCGAAGTTGTTGATGTTGCTCTGTTTGTTGTCTTCTTCCTCTTCCTCCTCTTCTCCGATGTCGGAAGAGAAGTCAAGAAGCTCTTCTACGAGGAACCCTGCCTCAAAAGACACCATTTTTGAGAGAGCAAATGACGGCAGAAGAGAAAACTGACAAGGGTTTCTGAGGTTTCAGAGAGAAAGAGAGAGAGAAAGAAGAGAAATGGTTTCTGCAAATCTTTTTCTTGCTTTTCCTTTGGCCGGATAACCTTCGTCCTTCAGTTATCAATAATAACTCCTTTTGACGCGAGGGTTTTGGGTGGGAACGAGGGGATGTCCATTTTTTGTGCTTATTTTACCAACTTACCCTCAATTTCATCCCTTTTCACCTATTTGCCCTCCTATTACCTTTTTTTTTTTTTTTTTTTGAAAAATTAGGAATTTATTGAATTAGTTTGATAATTATGCTGTTATAATTTCTATGCCTCTCTCTCTCTCTCTCTCTCTCTCTCTCTCTCTCTCCGGGTCAGGTTTGTTATACCAATCCTACCCATTGGACTGTACTGAAGTTAATAACTTTGGTTGTTGACCATATAGATCATCAACATGAACAGACTGAGAGTATCAGACCAAGGTAGATGAGGATGATAGATAACCCATTAAATACTCTACACAATTTGAGGAAACATTACTGTGGTTTGTCATTAATGATATTGGCCTTTATAATGTTCACAAAGGATTAGGATCTAACCCTAGAAAGGATGCAACTAAAAAGAGATTTATTATAATGTGGTCAAGGTAGGTCATTGGTTGGTATATGTGGGGTGTTGAGTGTTGACACAAGATAGGATAAGAAGAGTATGGAAGGTCAATGGGATTAGAAGCTTAATTAATGGTTTTGGTGAGATATTTTTAAGTGTAATAGTGTTTCACTTATGTTATATAAGAAATGGCATTGAGTCCCCATTGGGCTGCATGTCTTTTCACATAAGAGGTTCTGATTAGTTCTCACGCATATGTAATAGCCATGCTCCTGAACAAAGAACATTTCATTAAAAAAATTATGAACAAAAGATGTCCCTGATCACATGGACCCTAATATTAGACATAGGGGGTGGCAAAATTACACCCCCACCCTTGTGAGACCCAAAATCCCACCGTCTTTATGCTTATTTACCCCCCCTCATTGGCCCCTGTTGCCACAAGGGCCGCGCGATTAGGAACCATTCTTTTTCCTAAAAATTATATTACCTAGTTGTTGGTAGTTATGCATTTACTCGATTATACTACCTAATAGTTTGTTGTTAAGCATTTACTCAATGAAATGCACATGCAAGATTAAGCAAATTGGGTCCAAATGTGAACTCCATAAGTTCCCAAGTATGAGAATCGAAGCACAAAAATGAAGGATGGAATTTCCATGATAGCCAAGCACCTCAAGGTCATCCATCATAAATCAAGGCAACTATGCCAGCTCTTTGGAGACTCATAATCCACACTAGGCCAGAGAATGATCAGACTTGTAGGAGACATAGTGAAATAGACAGTGAATGCTAGCTCTATATACAAGGAGTGGAAATGGGCCAGAGTCCAAAAGGGTCAATTGATGGCCGGCATGGATATTTCCTCTTCCTCTGTGGGACCCGAATGAATTTACTATATCATGTGCCATGTGTGTGGGTTAAAAGCATGGGCAGGTAGCCTCTCATGTTGCTTCGCCATCAGGAATGAACCCCCCCCCCCCCCACCCAAGGTTTTGGGAGTCATGAGGGTAACATAAAAGTAGTATGATCGATTGAATTGAAGGTGCCATGGTTTAATCATTACTCATTAGTGTAGGGTTGTCAATTGGTCAGTTCGGTTTATTTTCGATTCAAATTGAATTGATTTTAATGCGAAAATGATGAAATTGAAATCAAAATCGAAACCAAATTAATAAGTAAATTTTAGGTTTAGTTATGATTTGGTTTTCGATTTTTTATTGGTGGTTTCAATTTCAGTCTGGGTTTTAAATCAATTTCTATTTGGTTTCAGGTTTTGCAATTGTAATACCCAACCCAAAATTGATCCACTAAGACTTTGGTTTGGTTTGACTTGATTACTTTGGTTTGATCAATTTTATTGATTCCGGCTATGTTTTGACACACCAAGTTCAGCGAATGCTGAATTTGAATCTAGTGACAGAACATAAAAGTTAGTATGATCACATTATAGAGACTTAGTCTTATTCCAACTTAATACGATGGACTATATGGATCCATACAAAAACAAAATATATAGAATTTCAAAAGAAAGAGGGAGAAAGAAGAGGTGGAAAGATGAGAATATGATGAAAATAAAAAAGAAATAGGCACAACTCAGAAGTTAGGAAGATTGTAGCTAAATGTGATCAATTACATGGATCCTTACCCTCCAAAAAGCTATATCCGAGGTTATACTTAGACAAAACTGAGATCATGCATGATATACCTCACCACTTTTTTATGATCATTTTAAATCTGCCCCTCGCTCTTTTGATTCTTTCAACTTGAATCCGATTACACTTTCTTATTGTGACAATCCTCAAACATGGGCATACCGCCTTAGAGATTCAGCTTTGCTCATTATGCTGCTTTGTAGACTTGTTGGAGCAGGTAGTGGTGCGGGTTTGGGTCATGGACCTTTGACTACTCCCACTTTCGAGTTACCCAATGATTTTTTTTTTTTTTCTCTGTTGAATATGAGGAGGGTATTTTTGGTTATTTGAGGGTGAAAGTAGGGGTAATAAGTGGAATAAGGAAAATCCTAAGTGGTTAAAAGAGGCGGGCCACTTACGCAACGCACAGCCCTACGCGACGACCTTAACGATGCTCGTTCCGATGATAACACGTCATAACATCCAATAACATGGAGACACGTAAACAACACCTACTTTGAAATCCCCTTACCTGCACCTCCGCACGTGGAGGCGAGGTTCATGTGACTCCACTCCTTCCCTCTCTCTGTCTCTTTTCTCTCTCTCTCTGTCTCTCTGTCTCTCTGTCTCTCTCTCTCTCTCTCTCTCTCTCTTAAACAAGGGGAAAGAACAGAGAGAAAGTCCAACGTACACTCTCTCTCTCTCTTCTTCTTCTTCATCTTCATCTAAGCACGCGGTACCTAGGTGGCCTTGCAAGTTAAAACCACTGTTGCACCGCAACACCATCAACCCCCTCTCTCTCTCTCTCTCCCTCTTTTTTAAATGGTGGGACCCACCCACCTTTGTGGTATAAAATTGGGTGTGGTGGGGTCCACGTCCACCTTCCCTAATGAAAGGTATTGCCGTATTGCCAACTTGGCATCCGTGAGGGTGTGGCCAGGCCATGGCTATATTCATTGGCTTTGCTAATTTTTGACTTTTTGAACTCGGAAATGTTTTTGATCTATCAATTCAAATCTTGCTCTATATAACTCATTAGGTTCCCTACTTTAAAAGTCCAATAGTCTCAAACTCCCAATTCCATTGTTGGATTGGGAAGGCATGTGTCAATTTTGTCAAAAGAAAAGGTAACCAATTCACGTGCATTAGGTTCTTGTTACTGTAGGGTTTGGCAAGGGGAGGATCATAATATATGTAGTTCTACCGTCATTGTGGATTGGCAGGGGATCATAATACATATAGTCTTATCTCTATTTTGCTGAGAGATTATTTATTGATTTGAATTTACAATCACAGGGTCATAATGGATCAAGTTCACTGTTGCACTGAAGCTTGCCCTCTAAAACATATGTTTTCTTTTATCGTGTAATATTATGAAGGGATACTCAAATTAAAGGTCTGTATGGTTACGTTTTACGGAAAAAGGATTTTGGTGTTTTTTTTGTGTTTCTAAAAGTAGAAATGGAACATATCTTGTATGTGTCGTTCAATTCGCTTTTTTGTTTTCTTTTTTCAAACAAACTAGATGGCTGGGAAAATTGATTCTAGAGGCCGTTTCAGAAATATAAAAAATTTACTCCATTAAAATGATAAGTTTCTTTGGCATAAGTCACACAACTAGTCACCTATATCTTGAGTCAAGATGTGATCAAAGCCTCAAACATCATCGCCTTGATACCATCACCACCACCACAATGCTGCCGCAACCACTACCATCACCATTTTCAATGTAATTTCAAGGTATAGTCATTTTGTGAAATTTGATAAAAATAAAAGAAAAACAGTTTCTGTTAATATGGCATTCCATACATGTTCTGTTTTCGTATAATAATAAAAACAAAAAATTTCCAAGTTTAAGACACTTGAACTCACAAAATTACTCAAAAAATCTAGAAACAGAAAAAACCATTTCTTACTCAGAACCAATTTGCCCTAATTGACTTAAAATGAAGGGATTTCTTGTTACATGGAAAGATTGGCCCCCACCCCTGACCCCACCTTCGATCACAAGTGTCACCACTTCAGCTAGCAACAGCTGATTAGTTACCAATCACTCTAAAACAAAATCTGGTTGGTGCCACCATAGCTCCTTCCATTATCAATCTTCTGCATCTTCATGTCAATTTTTCATGAGAAGAAGCACTATAAAAAGGATAAGCATTCTTTCATAAACAAGAGATGGCCCCTTCCACTTGGGAATTATCATTCCAAATAACCTACTAAACTAGCTTTACTGATGAGCTTGTGTTGGCTCATCATTGAAAGTAAGACGTTAAAAACCCTTTAGGTGGTGAAACTTTTGAAAGCTAATTAAAGCTCATCAGGTAGCGACTTTTCCCTTTCCTTTTTTATATGGATCTCTTCCTCGATGATTAGAGGTTGATGGATTCAATTATAGATACATTAGTCAAAGTTGGAGGCATTTCCCTTCACCCTAGCAAAAGAGGTATTATTTCACCATAAACATTAATGGATCAAAATCCTCTGTTTTTCTCATTCATGTTTTTCCTTGTTTTGCTACTTGCAGAACGCGACAAGTGGACAATAAGGAGACCAACGGTCAAGATTGAGTGAGGATTATTACATCCAGTGCGTTGGTCTTAAAGTTGTTCACGTGTCGCATTCTGCAGGTAGTAAAACAAGGAAAAACAGGGATGAGAAAAACAAATGATTATTTTCCAACATTAATGGGGTGGGATGAGGATCATAATGGAGCTGTAGGAACATTTTTTGAATTTCCGTTCTATAGGGGAAATATTAATGATTGTCACATCATGGTTTCTTCTTCTCCTAGTCCTACCATGGATGAAAACTTTCTCGTCAAATTAAAATTTCAAAACCATCATGATCCGTCGCTAGAGGTGAAAATTTGGCATTGACAACCCGAACCAGTCCTGAACCTGAATAGAATTTGGACTAAGTTTTCTGACTTTGAGGGCGGGTTAGGGTTGAAAAACCCCAATGCTGGGTCAGGATTGGGTTGAGGTCTCAACCTGACCCAACCCGATCCAACCTAGCCCAAAATTTAACCCTGAACTTTTATATTAGAATTTAGGGCTCCTATTGTTATTTCAATTTTTTATAATTTTTTTATGTATAATATATGAATAAAAAAACCAAGTGAATCAAGGTTAATCCAAACATTGAAAAATTCAAGGTCAACCCAACCCAGTCCAACCCGACCCAACCAGGCCCTGATAGGTCAATTAGGGCTGGGTTGGGCTGGTATGAACTCGGCAAGGTTGGGCCTGAACATGAACACGACAGGGTTGGATTGGGCCTGGGTTGAATTTTGAGGACCTAGAGTCAGATTAGAGTTTTAAGAAACTCGGCCCAACCTGGCCGTGTTTCATCCCCATCCGTCGCAAACCTTTTTTGGGCAGTTTTTGTCACTATTTGCACCATTTATTGCAGTACTATTATAATAATAATAATAATAATAATAATAATAATAATAATCATTAAATCTCATCGTTTGCAATTTCCATTGTGAAAGGTATATACCATTTGCTTTCCTTGATATTATAGACGAGTTGTCTCCCTATTAGTATCAAGAAGAAAAAGAAAGAAGATTACCATCCTTAAGCTCATTCCTTTGCCATTTTCTGGACTTCTCTATTGTCAAACAGAAAAGTAGGATGTCTTATAGTACATGCACTATTGCAGTTCTAATTCAGATAGTCTTTCTTAGGGAATAATAAGTAGTAGGTTATCCATCCCCCACAAAACACATAGATGGGTTACATTGCAACTTCTCAGCCACTTGTGTCACATTCACACACATGCTTGCTTGTATTCTAATTGGCATTTCCCTTCTTAAGCTGATGTGGGGGGAGACCCATGCCAATGGAGGATCTTCTTCAATCAAGATATTTCAACGAAGATCAAATCTCAAACAGTTTTGGAGTATTTTAATGGGTGGCTTATCCTTAGACAAGTTCTTTATTTTCTGTATAATGTTTTAAAGTTTCTTAATATGGATTTGAAGAGAACGTGGGTGGGTGCCAAGAACAGGTTTTCTAATGTGATCACATAATGGTTGGAAGTTTTTTGTTTTCTAAATCAAGCACGTGCCCACGTTCTCTTTTGGAAGATTTCTACCTGATTTAATTAAGTCTTATTTTTTTCGGGTAGGAACTGACAGTCTCACTTGCATGTGTTTACATATATATGCATGACTCTTTAAGTTTTTTTTTTTTCATAAAAAAATATAGCTTAAGTTTTTATTCAGTTGTGAGAACTAGCTGCTACCCGGGTCTCGATCACATGGATTCACTCAATCTCTCTCTTAGTAGCATAGGCTTCTGAACTTAGTGGAGTCAATGTATCGATTACAAGGTGTACGAGAATGATTCTCGTATGTGAATGTGATTGAGACTTCTACCCTTGATGGTGGAGATAGCAACTTGTCGATTTTGATCAGACATTAATTGATCTTGTACATTTGAGACACAAGACTGAAACCTATCGATTAGTACCCAATGGTCTTCAAAGCCCAAACTGAGGCCGATTAGTAGTTGTTTGACTATTATCATTGCTTTATGTAGGGAGAGAAGTCATCGTATTAGGTTTTCATCTTATTTTCTTCGCTCAATCGATCGGCATCTTTGCCATGTAATATTCTTTTTCTTTCTTTTCTCTACTTTTTAATATATTTATTTATTCATTCAAAAAAAATTGATAATCGGACTTTAATTGATTTTGGCTAATTGCTTTTTTTTTTTTTTTTGGCTAACGACGGGTATCCAGGCCGGGGTTGAATGAAAACCATTCAATTTTCATTGAAAGTTGTGAAGAGTACTAAATACCCCGTGTGAGTAGCTCAAGTTGTGCCTAGTAAGAGTCGAAGTTAGGACGTCCGAATTTACTGCTTGTATCAAGTTCGTTGCTCACCAACTGCGCTACCCCTTGCTCTTAATCGGTTGAGGTTGAGAATTAAGCAGTAACTCTGAATGAGAATTAACACATGAGAGCTTAATAAGATTGTTGTGCTCTTCTAAGAATCAAGTCCTCCAGGGTAGCAACCATTTTCTTTGTTTGGAAATAATTTCTAAAATGTATTATGATTCTGCATGATTTGAACTGGGTTTTTGGGTGCCAGTCAAGTGATGGATGCCTCCTGTCGATGGTGGCAATTACCTGGAGCCCACATTATTGGAATTGATAGCTTTTCTTGTCTAAACTTTGCTGGAAAGAGTTGATTCCTACTATGCTTTAGGCTTGAGATGCCTTAATTGTCAAAGGACAGTTCATTGCCTATTCGATGCAACCAATTTATCTCAAGTGGAGTGTGGAGATATCTTTCTAAACAAGAGAACCAAGATCAATCTACAATAACAGGTACTGGCTGTTGAGGGAATGATGGCATCTCGAAAGCCCAGCATGAGAAGCTCTTTAGATGGTAAATCCAATTGAGTACTAATGTTTTAGTAAAGAAATGGTAGTGATGATTAGGAGAGCACTTCATATCTTCTTCTTCTTCTATCTTCTCTTTTTGTTGGTAAGTTTCTAGATAATGGCAAGCAGTTAGGTAGTTGAGTTCTAACATAACTCTAGGAAAGGTTGCTAGTTTGACATTTTTATCCCTATCTTCTTGAAAAAAAAAAATAGTAATAATTGTAGTATTGCAATGATTGTGGTCCAATATTGAGCCCCCTTGGTAGGTGTGAAAATCTTCTGCGGCCGCTACACTGGTGCAATAACCATTGGGTGGCTGGGAGCCCCTTGGGAAGCATGCCCAAATGCTCTCAGTCGTCTGATGCTCACCGTAACTCATCGTTCGTTGCAAAGGATGTGGACTGCATTACTAGTCCCTTGTGGGTTTCTATGTGACCCCTTGGTGTTTCTTGCTTAGCCTAGTGGCCTTTGAACTAGCACAAAAAAAGAGAGGGGGAAAAAGTACTGTTCTTGATCGTGCCCTTTATGTCCACACACAATTGGGTGTGAAAAGACTGCCTTGCACTCCCTGACCCACGAACTCAAGATGCCTATGCCTACTCTCCCATTGATCCATGCGTTATCATAGTAGCTACGCAACCAGGGACTATTCCATTACTTAAAAAATTAATAATAATAATAATAATAATAATAATAATAATAATAATAATAATAATAATCATAATATAAATGGATAAGTACTGAAAATTAATGTCACAGGGGTATAAGTCTTAATTCCCTAGGTTAGAACACCCCCTTTAGATTGGAAGTTTTATCTTAACTATTGGTGGGATAATTAACACTCCATTCAGCTAGGACTCAAGTGCTTGGAATATTTTAACTCTATACTATAGATGCATATTGACTATAATGAATGAAAGGATTAATATCATTTAATTTTATTAAAAAATCACTGATTAAATATAAAAAAAAAAGATTAAAAAGAGCATACAGAATGCACGAGGCTCCCACCACTACGAGTCTAGAGGGTCATAAATCATATAAAAGAAAAGTCTAATAATTAAATCATTTTGACTAACTAGGGGAACAACCCTTCCCTAATTGTAGATTTCCTGTTCCACAAATGGTGATGTGTGACCACATTGTATCCCATATTCACTACGTGGATCCGTAACTTAAATGGGGCGGTGGCAGCTATAGGCCGGCTTGATTTGGACCGATTTAATAATAATATTAATCAATCAATCCTAAACTAGAAAAGTTTATGATAAGAGATTAAATACTAAATAATTAAGAAGAGGGAGAGTGGTAGAGGACTATAGGGAAAGAAGATTAGTTCAAATTTGAAAATGAATAGAGCCAAGATAAACAAGTGGACGTATGGGTCAAATTAAGAATCAGCTCCACCCCTAGTTTTTATCTTCTAAGGAGCTGCTGCACCATACGTTTCTAACTCTAGTTGTCACTTCTGAGCTTTACTTTGCTTGTAAACTTGAAACTGTGCCTGATGACCTCTATCCATATTTCTATTTTGTTATAAGATTGAGAGACCCATTAATGATTTAGATATCTTCTATCTATCTTCTTCAACATTATTGGTTTTGGAGGTCCACCTAGTAATTTTAGGCCAAGCCATTGGATAAAAGAATGTAAATACTTGGCCGGGTAGGAAGTTGAAACACAGCTAGGTTTTTGTTGAGAAGTGAGAATGTCACATTCTTAGGGCAACCCACAGTTTTTGTACAGCTTGAGCTCACTCTGGCTTGGACCCAGACGAATAGGTCTAGTCCAATCCCAGACAGCTAGGCAATGAAAGCTATGTGGTTGTTGTTGAGTTCCGTACGTATCACATTCAAGGGAGAATGAACCCTCCGAGGCAATATCAGCGAACATGGTCAATGGGAGAGATCCTAGGAGCATCTTTAGCGCATGGGGTGGGGCAGATCATGGTCTTTTTTTGTTGACTTTGAGAGATTTTTCCATATATATCCTCCCTTTGATTTTTCAATTTGTGGATCTTGGCATAATGGTAAAGTTATTCCATTAAGACCTAGTGGTCGTAGGTTTGAATCCAGAAACAACATTTTCGTAAAGCGGAGGTATGTATGCTGTGTGCTTATATTATATTTTAAAAAAAGGTTCATATCAGAGGGAGGGGTTAGTTGCTGTCACTTCCTAATGTGTTTATATAGAACCAAAATTTCAAAACTAAAACCTTTTGTTAAATACGATGACAACAACTATAATTAACTAAGTTTTAATTCATTAAATAGACTCGGTTAGTTTGAGATAGGTGTAAACATGGGCCAAAAGTGTCCAGTGTAAGGAAAGCCCACCAATAATGGATAAGTTTTGAGGTAGTGTAAACATGGGCCATAAGTTTCCAGTGTAAGCCAAGCCCACCAATAATGGGATATTCAACATCGTACATTCGTACCCAAATTTGACAACTGGAATTACAATTTTTTTTTTTTTTTTTCCTTGCATGAGTGACACTATAAATCTTCAGGGTGTCAACAGGCTCAGTTTGGCATGATTGAAGTAGATTTAGCCCAAACAACAGTTCAATAGTTTGGGCTCAAGCTGGGTTGGGCTGAATCCAGTTTGAATGAAGCCCATTAGAATACCACACGTCTGATCAGACCAATATCAATGCAAAAGTTAGGGAACAAAAAGCTCTCTGGTCATGCGGGCCTGCGCCAATGTGGAGGATATACATAGGCATCAATAGGAAGTGGGGTTTTTAGGTTTCAGAGGGATGGGGGCATCATAAAGCACCCTCTGTGTCATTGGAATTCGCAACCAGAAAGTGTTCATTTCCTCCAAAAGTTAGTACTATTTGGATTTAGAATGAAACTAAACTTACGACCCGACCCGACCCGACCCGACCTCTAAAAAAGGAATTTGGGTTCACTGCAAACCAACCCCACTGGCATGAAATTAAAGCGCCAGACCATAGTAAATACACATTTTTTAATGAAATATAATCGACATACTTAGAATGGCAATACCTAGGTTGAAATATACCAGCAAGTTACATGCTATAATTAAGTTTTTGAAATGTATAATATTGGGGGTTTACCCCAAAAAAAAGTATAATATTGGGTGTCTATCATGTATTGACTCAGGAAAAAGTTTGTGGACAAGATTTCACTGTGTACCATATCAGTTCTATTATGGTAAAATTAATTATTAACCTTTAATGACTTGTAAACCTCCTATCTTCTCCTATAACAATATAACAAACTTAGGAGTTGACAGTTTTAAAATGTGATAATTAAAGAAAGGGAAAAGGAAAAGTTAAAAACACTGCTGCCTTTAAAATGTTATTTCTTTTTAATTTTTATACATAAATCCGGTCTAACAATTATCGGAAGAACATTTGTAAAAAGGTGATGTGGGCATTTTGACTGTTGAATAGAAAGAACATAGTTGTGGTTAACCACATATCAAATTTCATAGCCTAATCGATTAAAAACCTTATATGTATTGGCATGTATCTTCGTATATATCAGTGCACAATAATTGATACTCCAATCACAACTAATTTCTCATAAGTTTTCGAAGTTTTGATTTATTTCTTGGCAAAATCTATTTGGATATAACTTCATATGGCAAGAGACCTTAGGGTTTACCTATTCATAAAATTTCTTCCTTGTCCAACTTTACACATGGCAATAGTATATAGGTATAGACCTTGAATTTATTTCTAATCCATCTGTCTAGGGACCTCTTTTCCTATTTTTTAATATGGGAAAAAAAAGTTTTCTTTCTTGAATTTATTTTCTTTATGATTCGTATAGTTTTTCTGTTCTATATTTGATACAAAAATATGCAATTCACTTAAAAGAGTATGTACATAAAAGAAATTATTTTATAATCTTTAATCTTTGGATGGTAACTACGAATTAAGTCCTCCAATAATTAATAAGCTTAATATAAGTCTTCTACAGGTTTTTATTTTTTTTATTGTTTGAGAGACATTTGAAACAGAACCCAAAACTCGATTTTGTTCCAGTTCAAGGCTATATAATAATGATCCAGTGACATTGCTTCTTCCAAACTAGAAAGTGAATTTACATTTTCAATTACCACAATAGTGTATTTCATCACCCCTTTTCGTAAACTTAGGTTTGTATATTTGATAAGGGGGGATTTTTCATTCATCCATGTTAAACGTCCGCCAACAACTTTGATCTCATATTATTCTACACTTCTTGATAAAGGTCCAGAATACCCTTCTTGGAGATCTTTGATAAGTTTGAGACATTGGATGGGCATTTGGTAAAACTTCTTTGGAATTTAAATTATTTATTTCATCACCCCTTTTTTTCTTCTTATTTTTGATTTTTTTGACAACCAAACTAAGCCTTCGGGATCTCTTTAGTTTGCAAATGGAAGAGAAGATCCTCATGTGCTACTTGGTGAATCTGAGCTTGGTTTTAGCTCAGCTTAGACGGCTCGGTTCAGGCTTGCCAGTCTGGGCTTATTGCGTTTGGGCCCTTTTGTAATACAAGGCCTGAGTAGATCCAAATCCTCGACCGCACAAAGCTTATTATTAGAAGTCTCTAACCTCAATTTTTAATTTGATAAGAAATACATAGTGTCTAAACTCTAAATGAGATATTCTACCCAACAGATGTTGGTCAAAGGTTCAATATTTGGAAATAGCCTATTCTGCGAAGCAGGGGGTAAGACTGCGTACACTTGCTTCTCCCAGAACCTGCAGTAGCAGGAGCCTCGTGCACTGGGTTGCTCTTTTTTTTTTGTACCCAAGAAAAAAAAAAGAGATAGCACCTTTAATCAGGCCTCTTCAACTAATTATGTTAGTGGAACAATAATTGCCTAGTACAATTGGTGAGTTGTGATGCGTAAAATGCTTATACTCACCAAGAAGTCTCAAGTTCGAGCCTCTTGACTGTCATCTACTTTCCTCCCTAATTAAAAAAAAAAAAAAAAATAAATAAATAAAATACTGAAGGTGTGAAGTTAGGCTTAGGGGGTGCAAATTTGGTCTTACTGGCCCGAACCTGCCATGGCATGCCCTGAGCCCGAATAGGGCCTGGGTTTAATCTTTCGGTTTTACTAAGCACACTGAAAGGACTTCACCACCACTTCCTTGGCTCAGCTGAACTATTAAAATTTGAGGATAAAAAATATTGCATTGAGGTAATGTTTAGATATAAAATAAAGGAAGTGAATTTTTACTCCCTATAATTCAATATTAAAGTAATAACTATATTTATCAGAAAAAAAAAAAAACTAACAACTCTAAGATATGTTTTTTAATTTATTTTTGTCAATTACATGCCACATAACCAACAAAATTATGATAAGACGTACAAGCTAAGACATTGGAAAAGATTCGGGTCCCTTATATTTTGTAAAAACTACATAAAAATTATTGAGTTTGTATATATTTATTTGCGTCGGGTCTATCATATATGCATAAGTAAAATTGTAATTGTGTATGGATTAGGGTTTCTAGAGTTGCCTATATATTGTCAATAGGAGGAAAACCCAAAGAGTAAGAAAGAAGAACACATTCAGAAAAAAGAATCTATTACCTGGAACAATATTGCTTGTTTGTTTCCAACTTTGAAAAAATTGGTTTGCATTAAAATTGGTAATGGTGGTGATATGTTATCTAGAATGACCCGTGGATCCTTGATCTACCCGATTTTACTCTCCCTTATTCCATCACTCCTTTGAAGTTCTCTTATCTGGGTTAAGGATTTTCTGTCAGTAACTCTTGCATTTATCTCTTTTGGCTTCCTTTATTCCCATGACTATCATTAATAAAATCATTAAGATTCCTATATCTTGTGATAAGGACAAATGGTGGTGTGCTCTTTCGAAAAAGGGAATGCTAACCATAAAGTAGATTGCAAATTTTTTTAATTCTGTTGATACTTGATACTACTAACCCTCTTGGATTCTTAAATAGGTGTTTATGCTCTTCTCTTTGCTTGCAAGGGTGTAGGGGTGTCAATTCCTAAACCAAATCGGTAAAATCGGCCGGACCGAACCGATAACAACACGGACAGAATCGAACCGAAGCCTTATTGGTTTGGTTCGGTTTCGAGTATTGCAACCCCAAAACCAAACCGAACCGCACCGAAAATCGGATGAACCCAAAACCAAACCGAAACCAGATCAAAACCCAGACCGAAACCGAAACCAAACTGGTAAGAAACCGAAACACTCCAAAATTCATTAAAAAAAAATCAAAATTTGCATAGTTTTGTATACATTTGTATGGAAAGTCGAATCCAAACTAGACCAAAAACCAAAACCAACCCGGTTACAAATCGATTTAAGAAACCGAAGACAAACAGAAACCAAACCGCACCGAAACCGAAACCAAACCGAAACCGAAATTTCCTTATTGGTTCGATTTCGGTTTCAACTTTCCCACACCGAAACCGACTCAACCCGGACCGAAACCGAGCCGGACCGACCGATCGACACCCCTACAAGGGTGATGATTCTTTTGGAAAATGAAAATCCACACCAAATTTAAGATATTTTTCTGGAGACTTGTTCTTGATGGTATTCCTACTAAGCTTATTCTGGGGAAATGGATGAACATTGATCTCACTTGTGATTTTTGTCATTCTAGCTGTGATTACACTTGGCATGTTTTCTTATCCTATGATTTATCCAAACACATTTGGGTTGCTGGTTTGTTGGGGTTGAGAACTGAGAACTATATCAGCACTTCATTTTATTCCCTTATTCTTTAAATTAAAAAAAAAAAAAATCCCTTATGGTGAATTTCTTTAGTTCTGATTTCATACTTGATTCTGATAAGCATAGGTTTTTTGATATTTTAATCATCTCTTGCTACTTTATTTGGACTCACAAAAATTAACTTCACTCAAAAATTAAACCAAATCTTTTGATTGTCATAGCTAGCATAAACCAATGGATATCAAACTCCATCCATCGTTGCATGCTTCATGACTTTAATGATTTGGACCTTAGTTTGGATGCCTTTCCCAATGCCTCCCCCTTTCCCCCTTTATGGATTTTATTATTTTAATTTCTGGATGGGCGTGTGGTGGTTTTTTTAGAGGACACTTGTCTTACTAGGTGCAGATTATGATGACAAGAAAAACTATTGATGTAGATTCAAGAAACTTACTCAATGGTTTAAACTAGGCAAGGGAAGAAGGGTGGAACATGATTGATGTTTAGAGTGATTCTGCACATAACCTGATGCAGAATTTGTCTCATGCCCTCTAATAGATACATGATTCTATTTAAGCAAATTGTTTATCTTGTTATAGATACCATTTTTTTCTTACAATAGTGCAGTGCACGTACATGACCCTTTTGCTTCTATAAATATCCTTATTTACTTTTAAATGGAAGGAAATGAGATAGGTGTAGGCACCTAAATGTAGGATTAGAGGAATCAGGTTCCTCTCTCTGACTTGAAGCAATCCCACCACATCCCGTAGAGGCGTAGATGGTGTGAGATTGGCTGGGGTGGTTAGTTGGTTGTAGGGGAAGGGATTCGGACTCGGTATGAAGTAACTCTCCACTTTATGTTTTCCTTCAATGGCATCCATTATTCATTATTCAAAAAGGGGAGAGGGTTAGCGGGCAGAAATCGGCGCAATTGCAAGATTGCTCTATCATGACCTAATGGTTATGGTTTTGAGTTGCCAAAACAACCTTTCCGCAAAGTGGAGGTATGACTTTGTGCATTATGACCCTCTCCAGACCCTACAATGGTGGAAGCCATGTGTACTAGGTATGCCCTTAAGGTAAGGGTGTTAATCGGTTAGGTTTCGATGTATACGATACGGTTCGATTCGATTCACTTTTATTTGGCTGAAACCAAAACCGAACCATTTACCAAATGGTTGCACTTTTTGAAACCAGAATCGTTTAGTACACGGTTTTGGTTTCATGGTTTTTAAACAGTGTCGATTTCACGGTTTTAAACGGCTTTGATCACAATATAATCTATATGGTTTTTAAACGGTTAGCAATCGATTTACTAGTTTATTCGCATGTTGCTTTTGTTGATAAACGCTTCAATCTTGTTTTAAATTAAATGAGGCATTGAACAAGCAAGGATTTAACTATGTAACTACATAATATGAGTAAATTATTGAATAGACGGTTGGACAACCTCTATGGCCCTTCTTCCCTAAATTAAACCCGTCCAGTTTTGTTAAAACAATCAAACAACCAAACAGCTAAGCAAAAGAAAGTATTACATGGAGAAAATGAAATACAAACAAAGTTGCTAATGAACACTTAAAGAGCATGAGGCACTGAAAACACATTAGTTATATACTGATTCTACCCCTACCTTAATGCCCTTAACCCTTGATTCTAATTAATCGCTATACGGGTTAAACGGGTTGGTTTTAATTGAATAAATGGTTCGATTTTCACGGTGTCAATTCGGTTTAAAATCTATGTATTAAACGGTTAAAATCGAATCGTTCTTTTAACTAACCGGTCTTAAACTTAAAATCAGAACCGAATCATTTACTATACGGTTTTACAGTTTTGGTGTAAACGACTAAGTTTGATTTCGGTAAACAGTTTTTGTTTCAAATTCACATCCTTACCTTAAGGGTGAGGGTCGGATAGGTTGTTAGCGAAATTTTTCAACCAATGGGGGAACTCAGTTAAAGGACATTGGGGTCATTTCCAAAGGGAGGGGAGAGAGAGTGATGAAGGCTGGATACCCTCTCAAGTCTCACCCAGCAGTATGGTGACTATGCTCAGCCTTTATTTAAAAAAAAAAAAAAAAAAAAAAAAAGAGCCCCAACGCACTTTGACGACAGTTTCTCTACACTTTTTTTTTTTTTTGAAAGAAACAACAGTTTCTCTACACGGGGAACACGTAGGAGAAGAATCTCTGCAACTGGTCAGCTATAGAAGCAATGAAAATGGAACTGGGAAGTGCTTGGGGTCAGAAGGCATGGAGGTTCCTAACAGTAGTGAGAGAACAACATCCGCGCATCCAATGCATTACAAAGTTCGTCTCCATGGACTTGATGGCCAACACTCTGCTCGCAGCAAGTGCATCGCCTGCAATTCTGCACAGCCTGCAAGAGATACTTGGCTTCACCTCTCACGCCCATGGCCTCTGCATCAACGTGGGTACTCTTTCCCTTGACTGGCTTCCTTGCATGAAGTCTGCCGCTTCATTGATGACTCAGTTGGGGAAGCCCTGGGTTCTCGACCCGGTTGCCGTTTCGACCTCCGATTTTAGAATGAAGGCCTGTCTCGAACTCGTTGAGCTTAAACCCACCGTTATTAGAGGGAACGCCTCAGAGATTCTTGCTCTCTACAATGCTTCCTTGGGACCCGATAAGGTAATTGAATGATTAGTCTTTTGCTGTTCTTGCTCCTAAGGTTTGATGGGTTGATTGTTAAAACTTGAAATTAGTGAAACAGTATAAAGAAATTAATGATTTTGGGGAGTTTGGGTAACTCTCTGATTGAGTAAACAAGTTTATGGGTTATTTGGTTACAATTTTGAGTTGTTCCCAGGAAAGAGCAACCGTGTTTAAGTATCAAGATTTCAAGCTGGAGCTAAGGCTGTGTTTGGTAGCCAAGAAAAGAAAAGAGAAGAAAAGAAATGAAATGGTGAAAAAATAAAAAAAAGTTTGTATGTTTGGTTACCATTAGAAGAGGTGAAGAAAAGAAAAGAAAAGAAAAAAAAAGTTTTTATATTTTCTCATGTTTTCTTGTGTTTTTGGCAAGATTTTTTTTTTGGAAACAAAAGAAAACTTCAAAATTCCCGTGGGAAATTTTAAAATTCAAAAACTGAATCTTCTCTTGGATGAGGACTTACCAAGCATAGCCTAAAGGATTCTATATACCATTGAGATTGACTCCACACTATTCTAGGGTTCAGAACCTTACACAAGCTTATTTTTTTCTCACTTTATGTGAGGATCAGTTCATAATTAGGATTTTGTGTTGTAATTTGACTAGAAAACATAAATTGGGTATTGTTGAATGGATATTTTACCGTAATGTTTTTGGTATGATGCTATCCCCTGAAAATGTGGTGTTTACATTGTATTCGACGCTATATGATTTGTTACACATAAACTTCGAATTCAATGATACAGCCATTTACGCCGTTGGAGTCTGATGCAGATTGAATGAACTAAAAGAGCCAAGGGCTGACCTAAAATGACTTTGGGAGAAGTGGTGAGTAAAGACATGCATAAGCCTTATATCAAGTATGACTTCGAATAGAGCTGATTGGAAGACAATGATTCATGTAGCCAACCCCATTTAGTTGAGATAAGGTTGAGTTGTTGTGGGAGTTTTGTGCATGAATGTCACCCATCCCAAAAATTAAATGAGAAGATGTGAACAGTCTATAATGGCATTCCCATGTCATATTTTTGGTGTACAAAATTGCTTAGGCTTCAGTTTCATTTCTTGCCTCAATTGTCTTTCTTAATTCCATATATTTTCAATACATTTATAAAATATTATTTGTAGAAAACTTGCCCAAATGTTACAATTGTCTATATTCTAGCCAAATCATCCTTGTCATTTGATGATTTGCTTCTGCAGACCATTATTGTGGAATCTTAAAACTTGACCTACTGGAATTTTGTCTAGATTTGGTCATTTCTTGTTGTTTAGCTATGAAATCCATTGAATGAGATAATATTTGGCTTGAACTCAGTTGTTGTCACTTCCTACCTGTGCTGTTACTTACCTCATGAACTCTTTCTATTCCTAAGGGAGTGGACAGTTCCCACAGATCACTGGATGCAGTGGAAGCAGCTAAATCCTTGGCTCAAGCAAGCAGTGCCATAGTTGCAGTATCTGGAGCTGTTGACATTATCACAGATGGACAGCAGGTGGTGGGTGTACACAATGGAGTGGCCATGTTGCAAAGGATTACAGCTACAGGTTGCGCCGTTACAGCCCTCATTGTTGCCTTTGTTGCAGGTGACTCCTGACATGCTTTTGAAGCCACAGCTTCGATCGGCTCTACCCATCTTTGGTCTTGCTGATGAAATTGGGATGGACATGGCTAAAGGTCCGGCTTCATTGAGGATACACTGCCTTGATCAAGCTACCGTATTTTCTGGGGTCAATATCACCACAATGTCATAAGGTCTCTAGTCCTGATCTGAAATGATATGCACGTTCGTTAAACAAAGGCGGGTTCCAGTTGGGATATGTATAATTTGTTGTAGGATAGATTGGTTTACTAAACAAAAACAATATGACCTCTGCACAAGAAAATAAATCTCAGTGGATTTGTAAGCTCAAAGTTTGTTGATGAATTTATTTAAGAGAGTTTGTGATCCTACCAAATTTCACAGTTCACATGGAGATTCATGGTTTGAAATCTCGCCGAAATAAATTTTGGAATTTTGGTGTTTTTTTTTTTTTTTTCCTGACAGAAACGAAATAAGGTCTGAAATAACATTTGAATAAAATTTCGGTCGAAATTAAGACTCTGTCTCGCCTGTCTTGATGGTTTCAGTTCCATTTGCATATTTTGAAGGAAAAACACTCCAACAATCCTCTAATTAGCAAGATTATCACACATTTTGACTTCCATTAGACTCATACAAGATCTACACATTCAAAGCTTAGGAAATGTAAAGTTATTTCTCCAAAATCAGGTAAAAATTTCAGAACAGTTCGACGGTTGCTGCCAAACAAAGGTGCAACTCTAAAACAATGTCATGTCCTATTATTTTTGTATTTTTTTTTTTGTTCTAAGTAAGTTTATTAATCTTTAAATAAGTTACCCACCAAGTTTCAGCTCAAAATATGACCGTTTGACCACTGAAACAGTCAATCGAAAAAAAAAAAAATAAAAAAAAATAAATCATTTCGGTCGAAATTTTGTCGAAACAAAACAAAATTTCAATTTCTGAACCCATTGAAACACCGAAACAAAACGAAGTTTCGAACCTTGTGGAGATCACAAGTCTTATGCCTGACTAGGCAGTAATCTCGTTGATAAGACTTGACGGGATAATTCATGAATTAAATATCAGGTTACTGCTTTGGCCCAAACGAACTCGGTTATAGTTTCAATGTTCTGTAAGTAAACCTGCTAAAACCATGGCGCTAAGGAATGTTTAAATATGCACACATGCTCATGCATTTCATATTGATTGCTTCAGCCAATATTATTTTGGTTTACTTTATGTTCCTATGGCCATTATGCATCTTCATGCGCATACAACAAAAGGATATTTTCTAAAATTCATTGTTTGTTGCTATTGAACACAGGGCCAGTTTTTTTTGGATTTGATTGTTTGACAACTTTTCAGAACTTTCAGTTATGATCTTTTGGGGTTTTAAAGGAGTAATCTCTGATACTTATCTTAAGAACTTAGGTTTTTGATACCAGAAGAGGAATGCATAAAAGTATTTGCCCCAAGAAGGAGTCCTAGAATTCTGTCTGTTTTCTGTATTTGGAAAAGTGCGGAATTTAAAAAACAGGAATCTTATGATATGTTGAGAATCTCTTATGATAATCATCCATGCTTGACTATAGATGGTGACTGGAACCCGTATTGGGTTATTTGCATAAGGGATGGGAAAAATTGCAGAAAACCGATTAAGGGGGGATCTTTTCTTTTCCTGGAGGATGGTGTATTGTGAAATAGTAGGGAATTGTGTGAAAATTCAGTATGAACTGGACCAGCCTAAACTTTTGGTCATTCTACATGTATTTGAGATTTTGGAAAAACTTCTGCTATTCACCAGCAGCCACTTTAATATAGAATAGAAGACCAATCCTTTGTAAAAAGTGTTCTATTAGAGGTTAGTGGAAGGGTAAAAAAAAGTCCTTTCATGTTTGAAGTTAACGGTGTTATACATTAGAGGTGCGGTGGATATTATTTTCAATTCGTAAGGTTATAGGAAGTTTTGAATATTTTTAGGGGAGGTACAAGAAAATTTCCCTTTATTCTATATTTGAAGCTTCAGATCTTACTTGCTCTGTGACTTTGGGTGACTTTAAACTGGTGGTTGACCTACCTGTTGAATTTTTGGATTGGAAGAAATTTATCATTTCTCATTGTAAATCCAATACTTTTAATACTTAATTGACAGAATTACAACTTTTATATTTTGATGTGTATTTAAATGTGAGATGAGTACCTGATTCACAAGCTATCAGAAACTCCCAGTAGCAGGGAAACTACCTTCTGCTTTTTGTTGACCAGAGCAATATTAGTAGGTGAGATGGGATGTGATTCTTAGCAATGTCTCTGCTCCATCATTGACAAGCTGACCAGGTGGAATGAGTGGCCGGACTTCAGCATATCCACAGGCATTTCTTAACTTTCCAGTTCCACCGGTCAGAGACAGACTCTCCCTGGTGCTCCCAATCTTGTACACCCTCAAGAAGTTTTGATTGTATCCATATTCTCCACCCTCAATCATGGCTGATTAACTCCAACATTTGGGCTGTTCAATGAGCTGAGTAGGGGCTGTCAATGGGCCGAGTTGGGCTGGCACTAAGGTGTCTTAACTCAACCCAAGCCCTGACCAGCCTTAGGTCGGGCTAGGATATTTCAGCCCAGGCCCTTCCCTGTCCGGTTTAGCCCAACCCAGCCCATCCCTGATGGACTCTGATTGGGCCTGTCTTAAACCAATCTAGCCCAGCTCAATACTTTTGGTTACTTGGCTGCTTGATCTTGATGCATTGCAGAGGTTAAAGACCAAAGTTTTCGTATATATGTAGATTGTATAAAACTAAAGATTAACCCGAAGGGGTTAGCACAGTTGGCTTGGAGGGGACACAGAGGGTCAAAGATCCGGACAACCTGGGTATAAAAAAAAAAAAAAAAAAAAAAAAAAAAACTAAAGATTTTTAGCAAATCTTTTTCTTTAAGTACCCATTCTGCCATTCATAATTATTATTAACATATTTATATTATTATATACTTAATACTTAATATGTAGGATTGAGTTGGATTGGGTCGGGTTGGGTTGAGACCTCAATCTAGGCCCAGCCCAACTTGGCGTCGGGTCTGAAATTTTTAACCCTAGCCCACTCTATGGGCTGAAATCTTAACCCAGGCCCTATTTGGGCTCAGGGTGAGTTCGGGCTCAGGGCGATTTGGAGTCAACTGATTGGGAAAGCATAGGGTTTGTATGGTCCAGGCATCCTACAGGGAACGGCTGAGCCAAAGTTCACCTGATTGGATCACAATTCACCACTGGACCCTGCAATTTCTAACATAAAAAAGCAACAAATATAGTTATAAGAATCTCCAGCCCCCTTTATTCCCTTTTCTTAATCACATGTTACTTTTTATTAAAAAAAGAAAAAAAAATCACATGTTACTCAATTTTGTCTTCTAAAAGGTTCTTCCATTCTCAAAACTCTAAACTTCTCAAGAAAAAAATAAAATCCCAAATCCACGTGTTTAAGCTAGGGTTTCATTGCACAAAGACAGTGAGGTTTGAACTGATGTTGTTCAAAAGATTGCTGGATAGATGCAAGATTTTTGGTATATTTTACTTTGCTCAAGAGAATGTTCAAAGTGGTTTTCTGCGTATAATCACTCATTGTCCTAGGAAAAAGGATAGAGACAGAGATAGTGATAGAAAAGTCCTATTTTATATACTTGTAGTAAGTTTCATTTCAAATCTGAAAAGGATACCAAATTAATGATATAATTTCTAGTCTAGGCCCTAAATCCCGACATAAGATTTGTTAGCTGTCAACCAAATGAAGGAAATAATTTTAAGGAGGAAGAATCTGTCTTTAATAAGAGAAATAACCTTGAATCTAGGCCCTTAAAATCTGCCTTTTGATTACCTTTTATTTTATTCTTTATTATTATTATTATTTTTTAAATTGAAGGTGAAAAGGATTTTCAAAATAATTTAAAGTGACTTACCATTAGGATTGAAACATGCCGAGTCTCTTAAAACACTAACCCAACCCAAGGTCCTCAAAATTCAATCCAGGCCCAACCCAACCCTAATTGACCCTATCAAGGCAAGGTTGGGTTAACCTTGGTTTCTACAATGGTTGGATTAACCTTGGTTGACCTAGTTTTGCCATTCATATCTTATATATTAAAAAATTATAAAAAAAATGAAACACCAATAGGAGCTCTAAAGTTCAATAAAAAAATTCAAGGTTAAAATTCTGGTCGGGTTGGGCCGGGTTGATGCCTCAACTGAGCCCGACCCAAGCCTGACACAGGGTTGGGTTTTTTCAACCCTAACCTGCCCTCATGGTAAAAAAACTTGGCCCAAGCCTTGTTCGGGCTCAGGGCGGGTTCGGGTTGTCAGCGCCAAACATTCACCCCTACTTACCATTATGTCACTCTAGAAAACTTTTATAGTCTTGCATGTTTAGGATTTTACCTTAATTGAAAGAAAATGTGTGTTCCTACCCCCGAAAAAAATGTGTGTTATACTAAAAGAGAGAAATAAATAAATAAAAAAATAAAATTACAATTTTTTTTCACCAATTTTTGTAAGAAAAAAGTAAGAAGACTTTTATAAGAATGCACCCTCGTCGAAGTCTCTTTGCCTAGAGGGGGTGAAATGAAGGCACTGCCTCTGTGATATATAAAAAAACCACCCCATATTGATGATGCAATTGTGTGCCTCTTCATAAGGCCCCCGGCACATTTTTTCCCTTATCTTTTTTACTTCAGGAAAGTTACCTCTTGTTAGGAAACTATTTGTCCTCTTTTCCACTTATATCTTCATATGGAAAAGTCTCTTTCCCATCCCAAGTACATCCCCTCATTTTTTCCTCCTTTTTTCATCCTTCCTGTCACACATATTTCTTTTCTAGGAAAGTTCTTTCTTCTCGTGTTTTCTCCCTGAAATCTCTTTCTCATTTGTCTCTTCAACTCCAAATTTGAAGAAGAAGAAGAAGAAAAAGAAGAGCAAAAGAATGCCCTTCTAAATTTTCCGAGTAACCCCCTATCATTAGGTATTACAATTCTTTGCTCTAAACTTTAGTTTGCGTGTGATATACCATTTACGATTTTTAGTATTTTCTGCTATAAGATCATGGATTATATATTTAAGGGCAAGAGAATGCTCCTTGGTCACGTGGCCGTTGCACCTAGACTCAAAGGGGTGAACTGACGCCCCCACCCCTTTGAAATTCAATAATTCCACTCCTTGTTGATTATGTGTACCCCCTCATTGGCCCTCGTGCTTGCATAAAAACCGTATGACTAGGGAGCATTCTTTTCCCCTATGTTTAATTTAAGATTTTTTTTTTTTTTTTTGGTTAAGCTTTTGTTCAAATATAACCTTATATTATTGTAATGATTTCATCCTTCAGTTTTTTTTCTTTATTTTTTAAACATTTACCTTGTTTTAGTTTTCTTTATGACATATGGTAATATTGTTTGTATGTATCATATTCTCTAGGAAATAGTTTTCCAGGTGATTGGTATATTTCTACTAGTGGAGCGAGGTTGATGATTGAGTAAATTGTTTATTCCACATGTAAAATTTTTTAATTCCAATTCCCTTTTAACTTGACATTTGACTGATGTTAATGTAGATCGATATTCAAGCATTTGCTTAAGAATGGGATGGCTGAAGCAGATCAACTGTGGCTTAGTGTTGATTATCATTGTGACGTTATTACTTATCTTCCTGCCATTGGTCATACTATCCTTGCCTTCTCCACCATTGTTTCTTCTCCCTATTGCTCTTCTCATCCCAATCCTCATATTGGCTACCCTTGTTTATGTTGGTTGTGTGATGGACTGAATGTGGTAGACTTATTGAAGCTACACATTCATTTCCTCCAAATAGAAAAATGCAAAAACCTTGTCATGAAAGGAGAGGTCTTGAATAATTCATTTTATTTGTATTTTCAATATTATGTATTGGGTTGATAGAACATAGATTTTTTTTTTGGATAAATAATTGGTAGAGCATATAGACCACCCCTCTTATCTCTGAATCCAATTTACAAATACTGATATTGATACATGGTAGAATGTTAGCAATAGGAGCAGGGAATGATTAATCTAATGGTAATACCGGAAGTTTATGATTTCAAAGAGAAAAAACAGTAACGAAATGCCACAGAGAAGCCAACAGACTTGGAAAATGCAATTACCATCTTCATTAGATTCACCTTCTTAGAGGCCAATAGTTAAGTTGCACTATTGCAATATGTTGGTCATAAGTTAAAAACTTCGAAACAACCTCTTCTGCAAAGTAGGGAGTAAAGCTGCATACGTTTACTGTTCTAGACCTTACAGTAGCATGAACCTCATGCACTAGATTGCTCTACAAGAATATTATATTAAAGTAATTATGTTGATCAGCATGCTTTTGCAAACTCAATTTAAAGAAACTCTTAGTCCTAATTAGTGAAATATAATGAGATACCTAATTTAAATATTTCCAAAATTCGTGCCACCTAGACCAATAAGGCCGCATACGCATACACGATGTATGTTCTAATTAGTGAAATATGTTTTGAAAACTCAATTTAGTTATAATTAATCTAGTTTAAGCGAAAGGGCAATAAAATTTTGAGAAATCCAAGATCATGAGAGAGTGCATGGTAATAACAATCATAGAATCATAAACGTGCACAGATATACATGGTGAAATGTGGACATACATGGAGGAGCATTCGATTGAATGTTCTTTGAGCCACATACACTTTGATTTGGTAAGTTGCCTCGTATTTATTTTCATATTTTGGGAACCCTAGTCACTTCTCAATTATAAGACCCACCATTCAAGGGATATCTCTTGATTTCAATGGTCTTCTTCAGTTTATATTAGCTCCATAGACTACTTTGGAATGCCAAGTTAGAAATTTTCCCAATGGCTACGTGATTACATGACAATGTCTACAGAATTTGGGTCCAATCAATATTTTAGAAAAACGGAACTAGGGTCTCTGAATCGGCCAAAAACATAGAATCAAATTATCATTGGCAATGACTAAGGGTGCAGGGACCAAAAACATAGAATCAAATTATCATTGGCAATGACTAAGGGTGCAGTGGACCTGATTTTATTCCATGAGATACTCTTTTTTTTTTTGGGGGGGGGGGGATGAGGCAATTATATCCTAACGAGTCCGGATCCTTTGTAGCCATTGCACTGGTGCAGTGAACATCCGGGGACTAAAAACATTTTGGGCACACACCCCAAGGGACTCCCAAATCACCACTACATTGGTGCAATGGCCACAAAGGATCTAGAGGCTATCCTAATGGCTGACCTTGGGGCCACATTTGGAACTAATTAAATTGCATTGCACCGTGCTACAAGCCGGAGTTCTAAAGTTGAAACAGACAACGGCCTATAAAGAGTAAACTAGGTACAATCACAGTGTTTATATTCTTTTCCTTCTTAGTGGCATTTTTATAATTTCTTGGGGAAGCGTTTTTTGTAAGCATGCTCAAAGGCCAACGAAAGCGTACGAGAAAGAATCTACAGGGATTTTGTTTTCCATGTCATAGAGATGGATCAATCATTTCACCCCGTGTTTGGGCATAGAGACACACTCCCCCACAAAAAATATTTTTCCCTTTTTTATCCTTTTTAACTCATTTTGGACTCAAAATATTCATTGTTAGACAGGTGCGTGATCCTCCAATACATCAACTCACCGAGGTTTTAAAGTATTAGCCTCACTGTTTGAAAATTCGCAATAGGCCATGACTGATTCCAATTCTGAACGCTCCGGAGAGGCCAATTCTAGGGTTTTGGCCCTTTTGGACATTACAGCTGGGTTTTCAGATCTGAAGGGCCAATTCTAGAGTACTGGGGCTTGTCCCATCCAGAATCCAGATTGGCCCACCCCTCCACCTATTTTTCCTTTCTTTTTTAAAGCATCAGGAAGATCCCAACAAGATGGACACTTCGAACCTGTGCACCTATTGACCCTTCAAGAGGAAAAAGTTCATTGTCTACACAGCTGTGAAAACAGTAAGTGTGGGGCTACAGTTGCTACAGAAACACTTAGAATGTCAGCTGTGAAAAATTAAAAATTGGAAACTTACAAAAGTACAGCACAACTGCACGCTTCACCGGTGAGGTTATTCAGGCACCTTTCTGAGGCAATGTTTCAAAAGCTGATACAGTGTTCTCAAATTTGATTCTATGAAGAGGGGCACCACTTTGCTTGATAGCACATGCTGTCTTGTCTTCAAGTGGGCAACGTGCTTTCAGCATTGAAAACACATGATTGTTCAATCTCCTTGCTTTCTTCATAGCTTCTAATAGGTTTTCCCACCCCTTCATATAAAACAGAATCAGTCAATACCAGAAAGAAACAGAAATCACAACACTAACCTCAATTGTTGAGGTGGAAAGGAGACACCCGCAACAAAAATCAAAACTGATTTAAACATTCGTACTTTACTGAAAAGAAAAAAAAGAAGGAAAAAATTGGTTTAGCATAGCAGCAGAATGCAAATAATCTGATGATGGCAAGGTTTTAAAACTCGGTATCGGTATCGGAATCGGTATCGGTCACAGCCAAAACCTATATGATACAGATCAGTATTGGTAAGGATCGATCAAGGATCGGTTAAGGATTGGAAATCGTACAATATTCCCAGATAGGTCACAGTATCAGCAAGGATCGGTCAAAAAAAAGAAAAATCTCTGTTTCACTTCTACTGTGTCGAAAGCCACATCCTCCGTCCATGGCCTGAAATCTGTTGCTTCCAGAAACTTTGGTGGGGTGGGGGCATGTTCAATATTGAGGGACCGCCTTCAGTGACCTTTGTAGCCATGCTCACTTAAAGCTTTAAAGTCTATAACATTGCTCTTCGATCTTCCCGTCTTGGCTTCCAATGTATCTTCCTTGGTGGGTTTATTGATTGTGTTCTTATCACTTGGATTAGTTTGCTTTACCAATTATCAGTTTCTGAATCTGTCTGAGGAAGATCAATCTGATGACAAAACATCCACTTGGTTGCTCCATGGCATTGACTGAAGTATATAGAGGGCTGAGTGCAATTTCAAAGTAACAGAGAGAGAGAGAGAGAGAGAGAGAGAGTGGTTCGCTGTTCTCCTCGATTTATCAGAAGCGAAGGCATGGGAGAACAGGGAGAAGGGAAAATGGGAATTGATTTTTAAGTTTCGTCCTTGTCAAGTTCCCCGAGTTCAACTGGTTGATCTTCCCAGTGAGGAGAATCCCGGCGGAGGTTTTCGAGGGAGGAACAATCTTATCAACCAGAACCTGATTTAGGCTCAGAATCAGACCCTTCGCTGTCTCTCTCTTCTCGTTCCGATGAAAGCAGAGCTCTCTTCTGAGTTTAAGTTTAAAAAAATGTTTTTTTAACGGATCGGCCGATCCAGATCGGTATCCGATACCTGTCTCAGGATCGGTCAGGTATCGGGATCGGTCTCAGCCGATACCGATCCGATCTGGCCGATCTGATACCGATACTTGATTCCATGGATGATAGTGATTAGGCCTGTCTAAATTTGGATGTAAGGTTTGTCTTTCTATTGTATAGAAACTGGATCTTCTGCATGCAAATCCTATCAGCATCAAGTATATTGTGCTTCTAATCATTCTGGATCAAAGACTAAAAATTCATCCTGAATGAGCCTTGTCCCAGTAATTCACCATGTGTCTAATTTTACAGAACTAAAGAAGATGGGGAGTAGGAGTGCACCATTAGTGGGCCCCACTCCAAGTAGAAGAAAAGACAGCATGAAAGTCAGCAGGATACAATGTTTTGGGGAATTTTGGTAGAGCACTATCTCACCATTGAGATGAATACTATTGAGTTTAGCGCTAGGCGCTAATCCTAAACAGCGACAAGGCCATAGGGGCATTTATGTCCTATCGGCCACATATCTCTGTGATTAGGTTTTTCTTCTTTATAGGGGTATTTTTGTACTTTTCTTCAGCACCATTTAATATAAGTTTTGATGACCTGCGATCATACTATTCTGGTATGATCGCAGTTCACTCCTCTCTTTTGGGAGTCTCTTTCGATTGCACCTCTCTCTCTTCTCTTATTCTCTTCTTTCCTCTATTTCTTTTGTTTGATTACAAGTTTCTGGGATTGTAACATGGTATCAGAGCCTCTGTGATCCGTAGTTCACTCCTCTATTTTGGGAGTCTCTTTCGATTGCACCTCTCTCTCTCTCTTCTTCTTCTATTCTTTCCTCTATTTCTCTTGTTTGATTACAGGTTTTTGGGATTGTAACATGGTATTAGAGCCTCTGTGATCAAGCCTAGGGTTTATACATTCCTCTCTGTTGACTCCATTCTTCCGCTAACCTCTTTGGTGTGCAGCCGCCTACTGCTGCGTTTACTATGGCTTAAATCACATGGGTGTTAGATAATGTCCCTTTGTTCATTTTATTAATTGACAATCAAAGACTGATTTTTGACAGGGTTTTTTATACCTCATCGATTTTTGCCCCATGGTATGTAACCCTAAACTCTAAACCGTAAACCCTAAACCCTAAACCCTACAGGTGATTGTTTGGTGATGAATATGGAGAGATCAGGTCTTAATAATATGGCTCTGTAATACAATCCCCCATTCTATGGTACTATATAGATCTGCATACAAGTGATTGTTTGTTTGCCTCTACATCAGCAATCCTTTCTTTTCTATTTTTTTTTTGTTCCTCAAGGATGAGACCAAAACTACCACTGCTATATCTTCCTCGGACAATGTCAATGTCCAAATTACCTTTATAAAGCTCAAGGGAAGTTCGAATTACCTACTTTGGGCTCAGTTTGTGAAGGTTTATCTTATGGCCAAAGATAAACTTCAGTATACTACTTCTGAACCTCCTCCATCATCTGACAAGGGTTATAATGAATGGATGAAGGAGAATGCCTTGATTTTAAACTGGTTATGGAATAGCATGGAATCAGATGTTGCTACAAATGTCATGTTTCACTCTACTGCAAAGGGAGTATGGAAGGACTTGAAGGAAACATACTCTCAGGAAAAGAACATGACCCGTATGTATAATATTTATGAGAAGCTATTCTAGTTTCGCCAGTCTGACAGATCTCTTCCAGAGTACTATAGTGCTTTCAGGGGAATGGTTGAAGAAATCAATGTTTTCCAGCCCTTGACCACAGACATTGACAAATTGAAGGCTCAGCGCAATGAGTTTTTCGTTTCCAAATTTTTGGCTAGGTTGAATAATGATTTGAAGGCAGTGAAGGGCCATCTACTTGCAGGTGATACTGTTTCTATTATGAATGACACTTATTCGCGACTGCAGTGTATTACTTCATCAACTAAACCTGATCAGTCTTCCAAAGACAATTCTGCCTTCCTTGCCAACCATGGACGTGGTCGTGGGGGAGGTCGTGGGTCGGCTGGTCAAGGTTTTAGTGGACAGCAATCTGATCGTGCATCTCGCCATTGCACTTATTGTGGGAAGTCCAACCATACTATTGAGACTTGCTGGGCAAAGCATGGCAAGCCAGAGTGGGCCACCCAATTAGCCAATCATACAGTGTCATATGATAGTACTGACACAGTGTCTTCCACTGATACTACGCCGATAACTTCCTCAGGAGATTCATTTACCAGTCTGCGCGATGACATCAATCAGTTGCTCTGGCGCTTGCACACTCTCGAGGCATCCTCAAATACATCCAATTGTGGCTCTACATTTGCTGCCACCCTAGCTCATGCAGGTACCTCAGCCCTTCTTACCACTACTTCTACCCCCTGGATCATTGATTCAGGTGCTTTTGCCCATGTGACTGGTAAGTCATCACTTTTTAAACCTTTTCTTCTAGTACCAATTCTACATCTGTTATTCTTGTCAAGGGTGCTTCCACACTTGTTCTAGGCCATGGTACTATCTCACCTACATCCTCACTGAATTTATCTTCTGTGTTATATGTACCACAATTTCCATTAAGTCTTCTCTCTGTGAGCCAGTTAACTAGTTCATTAAATTGCTCAGTAACCTTCTTTTCCTTTTACTGTGTTTTTCAGGATCTTCACACGAAGACGATTGGTGGATGTGAAAAAGATGGTTTATATTATCTCAACTATGGTTCTCTTGCTTCTTCTGCTACTGCTACTATTATTGGGGATGTGACTCTTTCCAATGGCATTGTTGTTTAGCACATTTGTCTTTGTCTACGTTGAAACTTTTATTTCCTAGTTTTAAGTCTGTGCTTAGGTTTGAATGTGAGGCCTGTGAGTTGGGAAAACATCACCGAGTGTCCTTCCCATCTCGCTCTGTCTCATAGTTCGTATTTATTTTCTTTAGTCCATTCTGATGTATGGGGTCCTTGCAGAGTTAGTAATAGATTTAGTTTTTGCTATTTTGTGACCTTTGTGGATGATTATTCTCGTCTTACATGGCTGTACATGTTAAAGGATAGATCTGAATTTTTATCTATTTTCCAGAAATTTTATAATGAAATAAAAACTTAGTTTGACATTTTAATTAGGATTTTTTTATTTGATAATGCTTTAGAATATGCCCAAAATGATATTTCTGAATTTTGTGCCAACCATGAAATGATACACCAAACTAGTTGTACCTACACCCCATAGCAAAATGGGGTAGCAGAGTATAAGAACCGACATCTCCTCGAGCTATTATGATACATATGCATGTTCCTAAACATTTTTGGTGTGATGGGGTTTTAACTACATGTCACTTGATTAATCGCATGCCTTCTTCAGTTCTCTCAGATAGGTCTCCTTTTTCTATTATGTTTCCTACCTTGCTGAGTTTTCTTGTTCCTCCCCAAGACTTTGGTGTGTGTTTTGTCCATAATTTGCATGCACAAGTAGATACATTATCTCCTCGGTCTACTAAGTGCATTTTTTTGGGTTATTCACGTACTCAGAAAGGGTACAAGTGCTATGACCCTATTACTCACATGAACTTTTTTAGTGCCGATGTGACTTTTTTTAAGGCACATCATTTTTTCCTCCTCAAGTGTCGTAGTCTGGTATGGAGTGGACTTCTTTATCTCCTCCACCCATTCCTTCTCTCATCTCCTTTCCTGATGTTCCTAGTGCTAGTGACTCACCTCCTCTATAGGTTTATCAATACAAGAAGAAGGTTGGACAATCGAGTGTAGATACCAATACTCCAGATGATTCACTTCCTCTATTGCCGCCTTCCTTTGGTGAAGCTCCTCCTCCTTCTCTGCCTGATGACTTACCAATTGCTCAAAGGAAAGGCACACGCTCTTGCACTAAAAAATCTATGGTTGTGTATCCTATTGAAAACTTTATTTCCTTGTCTCATCTTCCCTTGACCATCCATGGTCTTGCCCTGTCACTTTCTACTAACCCTATTCCCCGCACCCATAATGATGCCCTACGTATCCCTGGATAGAAAGCTGTCATAGATGTGGAAATGGATGCTCTCTTGAGTCGTGGTACCTGGAGTCTAGTAGATTTCCTCCTGGTAAGGATTTGGTGAATTGTCGCTGGGTGTACACTGTTAAGTATCACTCCGATGGCTCTGTTCAGCGGTTGAAAGCCCGTCTGGTTGCCAAGGGGTATACTCAGAGTCTCAGCCATATGGGGTTGATCATTTTGAGACCGCCCATGTTGCTAGATTGAACTCTATTCGTCTACTTATTTCTCATGCTGTCAACTTTGATTGGCCCTTATTTCAGTTGGACATTAAGAATGCCTTCTTGTATGGTGACCTATAGGAAGAGGTGTATATGGAGCAACCTCCTGGTTATGTTGCTCAGGGGGAGAATAAAGGTCGTGTGTGTTGCTTATACAAGACTATCTATAGACTTAAACAGTCCCCTCAGGCATGGTTTGACAAGTTTAGTACTACCATAGTAACTTGTGGATTTTCTCAGTGTTATTCTGATCATTCTATCTTTGTTCATCGCAGAGGTGATAAGCTGGTGGTATTGGTAGTTTATGTTGATGATATTATTCTCACTAGTAATGATGAGGCAGGAATTTCTGAAGTGAAGACTCATCTACAACAACACTTTCAGACCAAGGACTTGGGCCAACTTCAGGGACTGAAGTGATCCGATGCAAGAAAGGGATCAGTCTGTCTCAAAGGAAATATGTGTTAGACTTTTTATCTGACACTGGTATGCTTGCATCCAGACTTGTTGATATCCCTATGGATCCTCACCAAAAGTTTGGAGTTAATGATGGCGAACCTCTCTAGGATGTGCATCAGTACAGGAGTTCGATTGGCAAGCTGATTTATCTTACTGTGACTCGTCCTGACATCTCTTATGCTATTGGAGTCCTTAGTCAGTTCATGCAGTCTCCTCAGAAAGCACATTGGGATGCGGTTGTTCGTGTTCTTTGCTACCTAAAGGGTGCTCCTGAAAAAGGACTAATCTATCATCCTAATTAGCATATGGAACCAAGTTGGCTATTCTGACACTGATTGGGCTGACTTGGCTTGTGATCGTAGGTCCACTACGGGTTATTGCACGTTTGTTGTAGGTAATCTGGTTATATGGCATAGTAAGAAGCAGACTACCATTGCCCGGTCTAGTGCAGAAGCAAAATACAGAGCTGTGACTCATAACACTGCTGAGTTGATGTGGCTATGGTCTTTACTCTTGGAGTTGAGGTTTCCAGTAACCAAGCCTATGAATATGTATTGTGACAACAAGCTGTGGTGTACATTGCTAGCAATCCAGTCTTCCACAAGAGGACCAAGCACATCGAGGTGGACTACCACTTCGTTTGTGATGCTGTTTTGAAAAAGCTGATTGAGACCCCGTTTGTTCATCAGATCAGTTGGCTGACATGTTCACTAAGTCTCTGTTTGCTCCTAGTTTTCATAATGGTTGTACCAAGCTGAGCATGGGTGATGTGTATGCTCCAGCTTGAGAGGGAGTGTTGAGTTTAGCGCTAGGCGCTAATCCTAAACAACGACAAGGCCGATAGGGGCATTTATGTCCTGTCGGCCCCATATCTCTGTGATAAGTTTTTTCTTCTTTATGGGGGTATTTTTGTACTTTTCTTCAGCACCATTTAATATAAGTTTTGAGGCATAACCTGGAATCATACTATTCTGGTCTGATCGCAGATCACTCCTCTCTTTTGGGAGTCTCTTTCGATTGCACCTCTCTCTCTCTTCTCTCCTCTTTTCTTCTTCTCTTCTTTGCTCTATTTCTCTTGTTTGATTGCAGGTTTCTGGGATTGTAACAAATACATTAGAAAAAGCAGTTGTTATCAATCGATTATCCTTATTTTCACTGTAAGACATCAACTAGGAGGAACCCATTCACTAGTGGGTCATCATCCTCAAAATTAAGATAAACAGGAAGACATGGCATCCCGGACTTCTCGAGAAGTCCTGTGTAAGCAGGAAAGAAACATTCACCACAATTCTAGTATTCTACAATTCTTCCATCATAAAGTTCAAGGATTAATACCACCAGCAATATCACAGAACCAATATTGTGACGAAACTCTGGTCAGTGGTGGAATAAGAGAAGGCAAAGAAAAACTTATAATACAAAAAACATGAGGATAAGAAATTGAAGGAATGGGATCCCATAGTTTATCCCAAATAGATGGGGCCTGAATTGAGTTATGCAGTGGACCCAGACTCAAAATGTGTGGGTCAACCTATGACTCTACAATTCAGTTGTTTTATAGAAAATCCACTGACTTGGTCTGGCTTCTTTGCCCAGTTGACCAAGAAGATCGAACTAGTGACGGGTGATCCATGAGCCAACCACATTTATGTGAGGGTGGTCAGACTGTCCTTGAGAGATTGTACTTAGGAGTAGAGTTGAAGAGGTTGGAGTAGTTGGGGGAGAAACAAATGAGTCAACAATCACAAAAAGCTTATACAAAAGGTCAGAAATGAGCCAATATCTTTTTGCACTAGTAATGGATAAGTTGACTAGGTGTAGACGAGAGAGTTAATTTTTTATTGCTGATGTAATTTCATTGATGAGATTAGAGGGGGGGAATATACCACATCAGAACAAAGGAAAATAATATTTTGGGTTAATTACTTGGATACCCCAAAAGTTTGAAAAGTTTACTTGGACACCCCTTGCATTTTAGAATTATTACAACTAGCCCCTGTCCACTAGTCAGTGACCATACAGTGATGACATCATGGCTGGAAAAAATCCTAAATGCCCAAACTATACTTCTCTTCTCCTTCTCCTTCTTCCTCTTCCAACGAAGGAATACCACTCCCTCCTCCCCTGCAACCCCGCCCCACCGTCCTTGCAAAGCTGCCTCGCACCACCATCATGATGATCAGAATTAGAAACTCAGGATTTAGAGGTTGATTCAAGAGATTAAGAGCAGCTGTGAAGATTGTCTGCAGTCCCTTCTGAACAGGTCACTTGGAGAAGAAGATTTGAGAGTTATATGTAAATAGAAATTTAAAAAAGATCATATGTGAAGTCTGCAACAGAACTGGACACGAGATTGAACTCAATGGAAGAAACATGGGTATAGTCTATCAACAGTGCAGTGACTCGATGACAGAACAAGTGAGAGAAACCTTACCATTGAAAAATCTGGACTAAACTAGAAACAAAGGAAAGTAAGAAGTCTGGCAGCAGATTTGTTTTGTCGTTGTCTGCTGTTGGTAATGGCAATATTACTTGGAGATTTCAGCAACAATGGGCATTTTACCAGTTTTTTTCTATGTTCCATCACTTGGCGAATTACTCACTGTTACAGGGAAGGCAATGTCATTGCAGACTCTATTGCAAAAAAGTGTGCCTTGACTCAAACCTCTAATTATTGGTCTTCATTCCCAAGCTTCACTTACCAAGATGTAATCTGGGATAGCTTGAACAAACCCCGCAATAGTGCTTAACATTTTGTTCTTTTTGTTTAAAGGGTGCCGTTGATGGCAATGCTGAAGGTGGCTCTTCTGAGCAAATCATGAGATCCTTATGCCCTGCTGATGGCCATGCTAAAGGTGAAGTTTTAAGGTCTTTTGTGGTTTTCTTGTGCATTCTTATTGTTCTTTGTCCATCTGGGTATGCACGTATGTCAAGCCTGTACATCCTATTATTTTTTAACTTAAACATATTCTTTGCTGACCTATAGGAAAAAAAAAAAAAAAAAAAAAGAAGTTGGTGATGAAGTTCTCCTCTTTTGGAGATTGTAATCCGAAGGGTTGTAGATTGGAGCTCGCAGTTGACGGTGGTGTCAATTTTTCTGTGTGAAATTAGGGAAATCAACTGTGTTGATGGTGGAAGACGGGTGGAAGCTAAGAGAGGATCATCAATGGTTTGGGGCAAACCCGGCTCCGCAGGGTTTGGATTGAAATTGGGTGAAGCGTTGAGCTCAAAACTTTCGAACCAGGTGTTAAGATCACAAGGGTTGTACTAACGCTCTCGGAAGCCAGATGGGAGATGCCATCCTCCTGAGCGCTGTCGATTACCATCTCCATCTGCTCAAGCTTTTGAGCTACTTCTGCCATGTCTGACAACTTCACCTTGTAACCTGACACGGCTATGTCTGACGATTTTGAGATTTCTATCTTTAATTAAAAAAAAAAATTGTTTACTTCATAAGGGTAAAATGGTCTTCTTATTCAACCACTAACAGCAGACTAAAACCATCAGGTTTCATGGAGCTTCAAGTAAACTTTTCAAACTTTTAGCCTTTTAGGCTGTCGAGCAGTCTGGCCATAGTACAGGGGGTGTCCAAGTAACAAACCTAATATTTTAAACTGGGTATAGTTTTCATGAAGCAGAGGAAAACATTGACGTCAGATACCCAGATCTACAAAAGGCACAGAGATTGGATATGATGCCACATGGTTCTAGAGTGATCTTTCTTGGAAGGTGGGATGAAGTAGAGAGATGCTTCTGAGCTCTGTAATCAATGTGTAACTTTAAAATTGAACTAGAAATTCTAGAAGATGGCTGCAAGACCATTTATGCTTTATAATGCAGGGCAATCAATAAATGAGACATGAATAAAATGATTATACGGCTACAAGGATATTGAGGTTGTTATCAAGGCTAAAAGTGATAGAACTAGAAACAAAAGCAATTGTGGGAAGTAAGCCGGTGCTTATCAAGAAACAAGATGAGGGAAAGTCATCTGCGAACTGCGATGGCTTCTTTATGTGCGATGGAGACCAAGCCCAGTAAAAATGATAAGGGGGTAACTGAAGGTAAATTACAAATTACAAGGTAAGAAGGGAAGGGAAAATAAATTCTTTGGAATAAGTAGCAAAAACTACAGGTCTTATGATTCAACAAAAGGGATGGCCCTAGAGTGCGATTGCAGGACATGACTTGTGTAACTGGAGCCAAGTAGTTGGGGTAGGGTTTAGTTGATTTGAGGAGTCAGGAAGCATAGTTTCATGGTGCCAAATCTATGATTTGCTCAGATTAAAATCAAGTGCTCGAACTGTCAGTTTAATTGTATTGATAGGAGTCATGGTAATTAATTTATCTTTGGGAGATCCTGTAAATGGCAAGGGCTAACCAAAATGGTACCTAGATGGCCACAATTAGTGTCATATTTTCTAGTAAAGGTTATATATTCCAGGTGTAGTTTCTGGTTGGACAACCCACGTGATTTGGAAGGCACCTAGTTGTGTCACGAGGCAGTTTGGATGGGGCACAAATTTGGGTAGGTAATCAATGTCTATTGATCACATGTCAGGTTTCAGTCCAAATGGAGTTTGCTAAGTGATATACCATAAGACAACCAGCCAATAGAGAGGCACCACGTGTGCTAAAGGAACCGACTAGATGAGCAGACAACCAGACAAGCACATGAGTGGTCACGTGTCATGGTCACGAGTCCAAGACCCACGAGGGTGAGACTAGATGAATAGGCGACTAGACAAGCACGTGAGTAGTCAAGTGTCATGATCATGAACCCAAGACCCTAGGAGGGTCGAAGACCAAACGAGCAGACGACTAGACAAGCATGTGAGTAGTCATGTGTCATGATCATGAACCCAAGACCCCATGAAGGCAAAGACCAAACGAGCAGACGACTAGACAAACACGTGAGGGGTCACATGTCATGGTCACGAGTCCAAGACCCCGTGAGGGCGAAGACTGGACGAGCAGACTATCAGATGGGCTTGTGAGCAGGCATACGCCATAAGCACAAGTGAAGACCCCACACGAATAAGAGGGGAGACGACAAGACGAACAGAGGAACAAGAATACATACAGACAGCCGTGCAAAATCACACGTATTTCTGGAGTGTACATAGCCACACCCAATCCCCGAACGGACTAACCCCTTTAGGCTAACCCCGGTTGGGTTAACCACCAAAACCTTGGATACTTGGATAAGAAGTAACCATAGGTTAATTGCGGGGACCCCGGTTGCGTGACCAGGAAACAACCGGGGGCTAACTATCAGGAACCTGACATAAGGGAGAAATGACCTACCAACCGACGTACGGGGGAAGTGACCCACCAAAAAGGCGTACGGGGGAAATGACTCACCAATTGTTAAGGCCTTAACAAGTACGGGAGAAACCTGTGGGCTAACTGTTAAGATCCTAGCGTACGGGAGTGGAGGTCCACCAACCGTTAAGGCCTTGATGTGTACAGGATAACCAACCATCTCAGCAAATCAGCCACCTCCGGAAAGGAGGGCCCTTGAGCCAATGAAAGCCAGGAAGAGAGACATTATATAAGGGGAACCTAGGTAAAGGAAAAGGTATGAAATATTGAATCCTCAGAGCTCAAGTGACCTCTCCTTCTTCACTAGTCCTGATTTAAGCTTCGGAGAGCCTTCCCTGGAGATTGGCCCTAAGATTAGTCCTTCATTTGTGATCTGTAGGTAACGTAGGAAGGGAGACAGGAATCTGCAGTAACACCAAGTAATGTAACGTAGGTTCACCCTAAGGCAAAACAGCCCCAATGATACAACTCCGAACCAAAATCAGATCTGGATACAGAACAGATAAAATAGAGCGTCACTAGGTCTAGAACAGGGCTGAAATAGACTCACAGATTAGAGGAATTTAGAAGTCTCACACCAGATCAAATATGGTCTAGGGTAGGCCTGAATAACTCCCAAAGTAATCCCCAACAGGGCTGCAACAGTGTAGCAAAGAGCACAGACACCCCCTTGCTAAAACCCTGACACCTGGCTGTGATCGATCTCTTCTCTTGGTCTGATCTTCAAGGCTGATCTGTAGGGCTGTTCCAGGTCTTCAGTAAGTCCTCTAATGGCACTCAATCACTCGCTCACAATCACCAACAAAGAGGAAAATAAAGAAAATAAAATAGAATCGATGGAAGGTAAAGAAGGGTGGATGAGAATATGGAATGGGTATCTCACCCTTCAGGTTTTGCGTATCACACCCCTCAATGGGTTAGGCATCTCACCTCTCAACCATAGCTTTTCAGCCACGAGTTTGCACTCAATAATTTCATTAATCAACTTCTCACCATTACAATCGATGGGTGCCTCCTTTTATTGGCTTACAAAGCTGAAATCTAAGATAGGAAACTAAAAGCTGTAAATAAACTTCCTAACTTGCACTCTAACTTGCTAACCAAGTAGGAGTAATTTGGAAACTAAAACTGAACTCCAAAAAGGAAACTAGTCTAATTAAAAATAGGAAACTAATTGACTATCCAAAAAGGAAACTAAATTGAACACAAAATAGAAACCAATCCTAGTGTAGTTCGATGGTTGTTGTAGCCCTTCTCCTTGAGATTGCTTTCCACTAAATAAGGACAGCTGTATGAATCTTTGGAATATCTTTTGGAAGTCAAAACTTGAAGCCCAAGAATGCTGCTCGATGGGAAAAAAAAACAGCTGCTGAGCTGGACTGCAAGCCAAGAATGGTAACCAAATATTTGCCAAAATCTGAGCTGAAGAAGCTGCTGTTCGATGGGTAAATCAGGGCCAGTTCTGGCCAGGAATGCCCTGGTTTGATGGCTGGTCTGGCCCCAAATAGACGGGCCTGAAAGGGGACACTACAGCTGGTTCGATTTCCCCCCTTACCTACATCACTAAGTGGCAATGCATCAGAAAATACTTCAGGGAGGGTGCATAGACTACGAGAGGATGCATGATGCATGGATATATGATTGAATTTGAGTAAGAGATAAGATGTGCACAATCAGATCATTCCATAGACATTGAACAGTAAGAATTGCCACATCATCCTTCAATGTGGCACAACTAGGTTTGCCACTTGCTTCACGTTATTGGTATTTGTTGGGCACACCATCAGTTGGTGTTATTATTGTCAACACACTGAGTCAGCAGAGCAAGAGATGTTGTGTGTGTTAGAGCAGTGGCAGCAGACAGTGCTAGTGCAGTTCACAGTTGTCAAGGCGTCGCCAAGGCGCCAAGTAAATGTTTTTATATTTTGTTCTTTCATTTACTTAAGATATTATTCATAAATAAACAAATACCCCCTATTTGAATCCAATAAAAATAGTTTAAAATCAAATTCCAAAAGGACAAAAAGTCAACCCCTTGGTCCAAGAACAAAAACTGGATTTTTTGGTTGGAGGGCGATTTTCAACTTTTGAATGCTAAGGTTTTTCTCAAGTCTGAAAATTTGATAAATCTTATCATAGTAGAGCGTTGCTAAAATCAAAAGTCCGGTAAAATAATATTTTGTTTTGATGTCAATAAAATTATTTCCATTCAGACAATTTAATAGCATTCACAAACTTTAAAATAAGTTTGACTGGAACATAACTTTGTCATGACAACTTAGATTTAAGTAATCTTAGACTTGTTGGAAAGCTTGTTTTGTGTTATACCTAATACAAAAAGTCTCATCTAAAAATAAAATCATTTGACCAATAAAACTTATTATAGAAGACAAGCATTTCTCTAGATGTCAATAAGTCATGTTGATTTTTTATGACTTGATGTGAGTGTGACTATGTTGATTTTTATGACTTGATGTTGCTTAATGTTGATTGGTTTTTTACGTCATAGGGTATATATTATAACATACAAAATAAATTTAGAAAATGGGGGAAATAAAAATTAACAAATGGGCGATTCATTGCCAAATTGATTAGCCACCCCTCCACCACCTTGGGTCGCCATGATGCCGTGACAACTATGGTGCAGTTGCATCTGATTCATGCTCACTTTCGAAACTCATGCTCAAATCCTGAGTCGAAGGTATAAGAACAAAAGTTGTATCCCTTTGAGTCAGCTTTCATCAAGCAAAGGAATCAGATCAGTCGAATGTGAAATTATGGGTTGGGCATCAGTTGTGATGCATTCTGTTCAGAATACTACCACTGCAAATGACGTGACTTCATGGGAGTTTCAAGTTGTCCTTCACTTGAAATTAGAAGAAGTTCAAAACATGACAAATTTAGATCTCTAAGTCATCTTTCTACCGGTTCAAGAATTGCTTCAATTGGATTCAAGACGAGAGAGACATAGGCATTTCCATATTGTCACGCAATGCTGGCTGCAACATGTGTTAGCCGCACTGCCCCAGACGACTAGACTTTTTTGAGCAGATTTTTGAAATTGATGCATTGATTTTCTGACAAAAGTCAAAACATGAAAGTTGAAGTGTTTGCCAGGATATTTCAAATGGCTCTAGAGTCGAGTCATTTTGAGTTGTACAGAGAGTGCTACAGGTGAACAACATTGCATGGTTCACACTGTTTTCAGAGAACTGGCAATGCATGTACATTTGACTTCGGGTTGATTTTTCGGCACTACACTGTGCTCTTGTGCAAATCTGTAAAACTAAAAGGGTCTGACCTATTGAATGAAGATTCAAATGCCTCAAGTCTCACCTAAACCAGAGTTTGGATGGGGAAGAAATCATTTCGAATATCTGCACAAAGCTGTGACAAGAATAATCTGTTTGCACATACAACAACTTGTAGCGCATTCAGGTCTTCCTCAGTACCTGGGTTGAAGCTTAAAGAGTGACAGTTGTATAGCTTAAATTTTTATATCCAATGCCGCCGGAATCAAGTCAATCTGACACTGCATAAGTGAGATATGGTAGTTTTCCGACAGAGCACAAATGACGGTTGAACCGCAGGGGTTCAACTTGGTCTGATTTTAGTAACGGTTTGGGGCTCTTTATAGTCGAAATTTGAGTGTTGTAAACACTGGAACTCCCAAGAGAAAAGAAGAAAAATCCCTCTAAAAGAAGTGGAAATAGAAAAGAGAAAAGAGCATCTCCAAGAAGAACCCTAGAAACCTTTAAGCCGGTCATCGATCTTGCACCATTGGAAGGATTCTTCAAGTACATCAAGCTTCATCAAGGGCTTGTGAGAAGGAAAAGGAAGAGGAAGAAGCAGGAAGGAAGAAGACAAAAGAGTGCATCAGTGATTGGAGATGTCTAGTCTAAAACATCTCTGGAGGTTACCCAGGAACATAGGGTAACCCATTTTACAAATCCCTATATATTACATTTGACTGTAGGCTAGGTGTTTGGGAAATTCACTAAGTTATTACTTGTGATGTTTTGGGAGGGATTTGTATATGCATGAGCTTGTAGCTGGGGAAAATCATATAAGCCCATTTATTATCTGTATTCTGAGTGTCCAGGGGGTGCTGGGCACTGGACAGATTGGGGTAGCAGCTCCTTCATAGCTGTGGCTGCCCAAAGTCAGGTGTGGTTGCACCTTCACAGATGTAGTTGTGCAGCAGTCGTGGCTCCATCTGGTGGTTGCCACTAAACGTAGTACAATGCATTGTATGTAGGCTGGATTTCCCCAAGCGGTCATTTGCACTGTTGATGTAGGCTCACTACCGAACCATGTATTCCTTTGCGTTATGGTTTGTATTGGATTTGTGGTGAGTGGCTGGTGATAGCCGTTTATGTGTTTGCTGTAGGTTGTGTGGTATATGTTGTACGTATGTGCCAGTGTGGTTGAGTGCCAGTGACACCAACAAGTGAGTAAAAAAACAAACGAGTTGGATTCAAAGTTTTTGTGCATCACTGACTCACTCTCCCTCTCAGTGGCCATCTAGGAGACTGGGATCAACAGTATTATATATCAAGATTTAGTGTTGTAAAAATGATATTACAGAAATGAGAAATGCTAAAGGTTTAGTGCCTCGACACATTAGGTGACTCATCACCCTGGGTCTCAAGCAAGGTTCAAGATTTTGGTCTCGACTGAAATTTCGACCCTGGTTGAAACCGAAATATACCACCGAAATGGCACTGGAATATGGTCCATTTTGGTTAAAAAATCGAAACATCGAAGCTACATCAATTCACATGCAATTCTACTGCATTCCAATAAGTGCAGAGACCAAAATATTTCATCTCAACAACTGTCGAAACCAAAATATTTCATAGAAATTACGGACTATGGTCTCAAAACCGCCTTGTTGGCTGGATGGACAACAAAATGGTTCACCCACAATGAGGAATTATAAAGTAGCAAGTTGATACCTGCACGTTATTAGCATGCTTAATTGTTTGCGCAATTGATGCAATCTCCACTTCCGCAACATTAAGGAGCTGATATGAAAAGTCAAAGAGCTCAAAGTGCAGCTGTTGACCAAGCAAATATATGATAGTGCAACCACCCCAAGCCACTGAATCACCTAAAACTTCATGATTGTGTGATGGTGTGTGAACAGACTCCTCTAAATATCCCTGAAATTCAAGGAGTTCAATTAAATTCATTAAAATGGTAAGATAAACAAACTCATGTAACTTTTAGGGCTAATCATGGCAGAACCAGAAAATATCCATGAATAGTGTTAAGTAGCCTCCCAGTAGGATACAAGCTAACATAACTGAAAATAAAGTTGCAACAAAAATTATGACAAGTTATATAACTAGTTTGATAAGGGAAATAGTTTTCATGCTAATGGAAGTAGAATTATCAAAAAAAAAAGAAAAAGAAAAAAAAAGGCCACTGAGCACACATGGTACAGGGAACATACTGTAATGCCCCAAATTTTGGAACCTTAGAATATATATCTTTTTTTATGTTATTTTCTAAGCTTGCTTAAATATTTAAAGTTAGGGTTTATTTAATTACTTAACGAGTTAGCCTAGCGGTTAATACCTTGACTATCTTAGTAGTAAGTAAAGGGGGGGGGTTTATTTAACTGATTTCTTTTCTTTTATTTTTAAAACATTCTTTGTGGACCCCACCCCTCTTAGACAAACCGTGGGAGTGTGGGAGAGAGAGAGAGAGAGAGAGAGAGAGGGGGGGGGGGAGAGAGAGAGATGTGAGAGAGAAGAGATAAGGATAGAAAGGAAAGAGAGAGACGTGAGAAAGGAGGGAGAGATAGAAACGAAAAGGGGGAGAGAGTTGAGATCGAGGGGGAATAGGAGAAAGGGTGTGGGCTATAAAAAGAAAGAAAGAAAGGGACAGGAAGGGGAATTTGGTGCCTCTTCTCTATTTCTTGGCACACTCCAAGTAATGAATTTATTTATTCATCCAAAAAAATATTTAGGGTTTTTGAGACCCTAATTGTTTTTAGGGCTTTGTTTTAGGATTTTTCTTGGGACCCAATCAAACTATAGATTTGGGGATCTTTACTTGAGACACATGTGACCCAAATCTAATATTCTTTGTGGAACCCAATATCGGACTCATATCAAGGTCTAGGATTCAACTCATAGGGACCAAATATAATATTCTTTATGAGACCCAAATCTTGGGCGACATAGTAATTAATATAGGGTATTATTAATATCAGATTGGGACCTCCTGGACACTTGGGACTCAATGGGGAGGTAACACTTTTGGAAACAGAGGTATTTGAATTAGTTTTGAACTAGGAGATTAATGGAAGATGTACTTAATTTCAGGTTGTGATTGACTTGAGCATTCAGAGCTCAAAGGGTGGAAGTAGAAGACATGCAGGCTTAGGTAAGTGGATTATAGTGGGATTACACCACATGTGTGTGGGTTGATTGCAAGATGTGATGTTTGGTATGCTTGTTTCGTTGATATGTGCTGACTTATACTTATTTTGAATTGTGTTTATGTGTGACATGAGTTTATGGGGGGTGATTGATATTTTATGAGGATGACTATTATTGTGTGATGTATATTGATGTTGGTTCTTACGTGGAGATTTTACCTATGTTTTCACATGTTTGTGTTCTTAAAGAAAGTGGTTTTATGAACGATGATTTTGTGAAAGTGTGTGAGGATAAATAGACTACTCCGTACCAGACCAGAGTGGGGTGTCCCATTGAGCCACGGGACTTATACCCATTGTGCATAGTCACAGAGTGGTGACGATAGTGTGATTGTGGGGGCTGAGTTTCCCTTTCGTATTATGGGCAGTGGTGGCTTATTTCCCTCAGTGTTGGCTAAAGTGCGATAAAAAAGAGATATTTTTAAATGATCGTGTTTTATTAAAAGTGTGGTTTGGGAAACTAAAACTTTTTGTTTTAACCCTTTTTTTTTTGTTTGATTGTTTGCCTTGCGATGTGCTCTTACTATTTTCTCTTACTGAGCTGTTGAGCTTAATCCATTATTTTAACATCACAGATAATTGAGATGAAGGTATGCTTGGAACGGATTTCAAGGGCGACTCAAAAACTTATTTATTTATTTATTTTTTCTAAAAGGGGGTGTAGTGATGACTTTAAAGGTAAACTCTAATAATATGGATTTTGTATTCTAACTGGGACATATCTTAGGTTGCCACCAGTAGTACTTAAAATTTATAGCAATGATTGATTATTTTTGTGGAGACTTGATTTGTTACGAGAGTTAATATGCTTGATTTTGGTGAATGTTTTGGATCATTTGATCAAATGCCCGTGAGGGCTGTACAGCTGTACCCTTACTTGTATCTGGGTTTGGGTCATGACACATACGGTCCAAGAAAAATTATATAAAGAAAAGAGCGTACCCAGTGCATGAGGCTAACACCACTGCGGGTTTGGGGAGGGACAATGTATGCAGCCTTACCACCGGTATGTGCAAAATTATAAATATATATATATTATATTGAAACTTTTTTTTTCTTTTCATAGATTCATAATATTGAAATGCATGCTGCAACTATGCTTGTGTCGTGTTTTCTTTCTTTTCCTTTGATAAGTAACAGAAGAGAATTGTTGCAAAGAAGAATAATGTCCAAAGTACAACGACAACAGCAGATGCCCAACACACACAATGGGGACCAATTAAATTTTGCTTGCATAGTCTTTCTGAGTCAACAAGTACCCAAATGCCACTTATACCCACACCACCCCAATCCCCAAAGGAAAAATGTTCCCAAATACCATAATTTATTGTTAGAAAGCTTATCCAGCTCCAAAAAAAATGATTATGAACTAATTGATGACAATAAAATATGAAACCAAAGTTTGGCAATATTTAACTCGGAGGCACTTCACACTCAGTATTGATGATTTTGAAATGAAATTCAGTATGAGTGAGATGTTATCTTATTGAAACAAAGAGCTATACGAGGTTTTTTCTTACAAATTGAAGGCCACTGAATACACGATAGAAGTCCTTTGAAGTTGTAATGTCAATGAACCCAGTCTTGGGAGTTGCACTCCATTTACTGCAATATTTATCCAATGCAGCACTTGTAAAAGCAAGGCTGTATTCCAGGACACTCCTTGTATTCATGTTCGCCCTGTACAACATATCTGCAATAAAAAGAGAAGCACTTGAATGTACTTAAGAATTACAACAGTAACAAATGGAGAAAAGCAAATAAGATGCAATAACTAAGGGTAACAAGAACATACGAATTGAATTGGAATTGACACTAATTTGTGGGAGCAACTATGATTTTTAATTGAAAGCAAGAATGACATTTACATTGAAGGTTGTGGGGTGGTGGGAAGGTTCTAAATCTTGGTTTCGAGGCTGGTTTCGGGCCTGACCGATACAACCTGGATCTCGTTTCAAGTTTCAGCACTAGGTTTCGATCCTGGGCTTCGTTTTGGCCAGGTCTGAAACCAAACAACTTGGAGATTTCGATCAGTTTTGACAGAGATTTAGTTACATGGTGGTGGGTCCTTGCCAGCTCAGTGGTTGTTTTGGGCTATATTTTGTTTTCTTGTTTCATAGTCCCACTAGGGGAGGTGCACAGCTCAGTTTTAGTTAGTTCCCCCCCCCCCTCCCACATGGTTGGCTGGGTAGAATGCTTTCAATTATTATTATTATCTTATTATTTTTTCTTAATCAAGATAATTTATTGAAGAAGAACAAAGCCAGTAGCATGGTTCAGGGAGTCAGTGGTTTTGGTAGAAATCTACTGAAAACTTTCGCTTCCAACCTGGCTCAAGACGAAACCATGTTTCAATTGAAACTTCCAAGTTTCAGTCGAAATCTTGGCATGTTTCAATGAGTCGGTATCATTTTTCTGAAACATCATAAAACAGTTCTTTAAAAAACTAAGCTTTGATCGAAATGGGTCATATAGTCACAATTTCAACCCATTTCAACAGAATTCGGTGGTTTCGGTTCCGAACATTGTTTTCACTATATTTTGACCATTACACTTGCAAGTCTCGGTGGAACATGTTGGAAGCTTCTTTAAGTCATCTACAACGGAAGTTTAGTTGATTTGAGGGAGACCTCTTGAAGATTCACAGTTTGAGGTATACCCTTTTTAACCTAAAGTAATTTGTTCCTAATTTCTACCTAACTCTTATATTTTTTTCTCCTTCAAAATAATTTTTGTTGAATAATAATACCTAATTAACCAATATGTAAGTATAGAACAACACACAGGCATCATTTTGAGTTGAAAAGACAACAATACTTTTAAAATTCATTATTTTTGAAGTAGAATATATATATATATATATATATTTCATATTTTTTGAACATTTTTAAATAATGTTTCTAATTATAAAAATATAAAAAATCCTTTTTAGTAGTGAAAAAAAGACAATGTGAGGCCATAGATTGGCCAATAGTGTACAGCAAGCTCAGCCCTATCCCAACTTAATGGGGTTGGCTAATCAGCCAACAATGTCTAACATATATAAAATTGAGCTCCAACCACTAAGTTTTAACTCTACTTTTTTTATTTGTTGCAAGAAATAAAATTTTTAAAACAAAAGTTTATAATATAATTCAAAATAGAAAATCAAATCCAAATCCGTGAAGTCGTAGAAAAACCGTGTTATCCTATCTATATAACATATAAAAGAGTGACGCTAACATATACAAAATTGAAGCCACTCCCACTACATAATTATCATTTTTTTTACAAGAGTACATCATGGTTGCTTAGGGAGGAGATGGCGGTGGCATAGCATAGAAGGTATGGCGTACCCACTGGGAATGACATGAAGAAGTCTTAATGCAATTATTGTGGGAAGAAAATCATGGAAGGTGGGGCCACAAGACTGAAACGGAATTTGGAAGGTGAATATAAGGATGTGGCCAAATGCTCTTGAGGTGCAGAAGGCTATGGATACCCTCATGAAGTGAGGAATAAAAAGGAAGTTAGATGAGCGGATGGCAAGGGAAGAGTTTGATGAGGCAGTACAGGAGAGACCAATGTTCAAGGTTTTGCCAAAATTTCACGAAATATTTCAGTTTCACAAGATGTTGAAACAAAACCCCATGAGATTTGTAAAAAATGCAAGGTGTTAGTCGAAACTTTTTTATTTCGGTGAAATTTCGATGAGATATGTGGTTTCGGTATCGTTTCGACTGATACAATACAAACCTTTCCATTTAATATATAGATTTGAAAGAATTCGTTGGTTTCGACTCTAAGGTTTGTTGAACTTGGGTTTTATGTGATTTTTTTTTACCAAATCATTCCCATATAAGCTTGAAACAAGTTTTTGGGCAGCAGTGAAGCGCATCGAAAGAGATGACTTGTTGCATGTGTTTTGTGGAATTTTTTGCAAGATTCAAAGTTATGTGGAATAGGACATAATAGAGAATCTATCCTTTTAGGTCTTCTTTTTTACAAACTAAGGGTTCCACTATGTTTAGAGAGCCTAAAATAAGGTTTCCAAGAAGTTTCGATACCTAATTTGGAAATTTGGGCCTTGAAACTAACCGTTGAAACCTTTCAGGTTTCGACCGATGTTTCGGGATATTAAGCTTGGTCGAAACTTGGCTCAAAACCAAAACCTGGAATCTTGGAAGAGGCAGGAGGAAGGGACTTTGATTTTGATTCTGATGAGGACTTTGTGCCTGCTGATGTGGAGGTAAAGGCAAAGGCAGAGGCAAATACGGAAGGCGAGATCAGCAAGCCGTATTACACATATGTAGAAGGATGAGAGAGAAAAAGAGTTTAAGGGAGGATCTAATTCCTTTAGAGCAGCTACAGAGAAGCTGGTCCTTGTGGTTCTTCTACACGGGGTAGAAAAAAACATAAGCAGGCAGAATTTCCCTTCAAGAAGTCACAGAGTGTGAGGGGAGCCCCACCCTGCCCCCAGTAGACAGTGATTGTGATGCTACTGACATACTTGAGCACGATCCTGCAGTTTTCAGAACTCAGACTAATAGACAGCGAAAGATGAAGCAAGTTTGGTCTCATTGGAGGGAAAGGTGGGGGAAGTGGAGTCAAAATGGTCCTTCTACCACAATATCCTAACAATGCTACTGAGGGACCCTACTAACAGAGCGTGCAAGACACTGTAGGGAACGTTGGGGAGGGAGTGAAGGAGCCCAATCTTTATGAGTTGCTAAATGTACATCTTCCCCAGCAGAGGAAGGAGTTAGAGGAGTACATAGCATAGTTGCCATGGCGTCTAGGCTACCCAAGGCATTGGAGGGGGTCCAGACGCCTAGACACCTAGACGTCATCTTGACAACTACGGTACATAGGACCTTCAATGGCTTATGGTCAAATTATGGAGCGATTGTGATGTGTGATGGTTGGATTGGACCTACTAGACAGTCTATCATCAACTTTATGGTACAATGGGATAGTAGCACCGTGTCCTTAAGTCTGTTGATGCATCCAAGGAAAAGAAGGATGTAAAATATATTTATAACTTACAGAATGAGGTGGTCTAGGAGATGGGGGTAGAGAACATTGTCCAAGTGGTGACGGAAAATGATAGTAACTTCAAGAAGGCAAGGGAGGGATTGATGAACAACAACAGATACCACCTGTTTAGGACCCCTTATGCAGCCTACTACATTGCCGTTATGCCGAAGGACATGGGAAAGAAGACATTGATACGAAGTGTAGTAGAGAGGGCAAGACAAATGTTCAAATTTGTATACAACCATGGATATACCCTATAGATACTGAGGACCAAGTGTGGTAGAGAGTTGGTTAGGCCGGGCATATCTCGATTTTCCACCAACTACATTGCCCTGAAGAGATTTGAGGCAAAGAAGGTAAGACTCAAATCTATGTTTGCCTCAGAGGAGTGGTTTAGTTAGAGGGAGGCGGATTCTCCAGAGGGTAGAGTAGTCTAGTTGACCATATGTTGGAAAATGTGTTTGGAAATAAGTTTAAAAATACCTTGTACTTTGTTTCATTTTGAAATTTGGTTTTTCCATATACAAAGATTTGCTGGTTTTGGAGTTGCTTTTGAGAAAGGCACTTTAGTGTGTATACTTAGTCCCACATTAGAATGACAAGAGGCTAATAAGAATGGGATTCTAAGGGTAAAATTTCGTTAGAGAGATATCTCTCCTCACTAATGTCTGGGTTGTTCCGGGGTGCATTTTGCACGCACACTTATGCCAAGTCAAGCCAATCCGTGACGTGCCCTGTTGAGGCGGGGCGGGGCTTTAACATAAGAATATTATATTTGCTTTGGACCAAAACCAACGTCGGATGTAACTTAGACGACATCGATGGAACCGTCCACCAAAATGATGCTGTTTGAATCTTAAACGAAACAGGTTTTAGGCCATTGAGAACCGTCCAAAATGTTGGCGTCATCCCTTAACAAAACATCATAAACGACTCTCAACATGCTCTGTTCGACATGCAATGTAATTCAGACAACGTCGTCAGATAGTGGAACAACATCATCTACCATGTCGTCCACATCTCGTTACATGTCATTTGGAACTCACTCGAAGCTGTTTTTAATGGCTATTTTCAGAAAGTCACCTCTCTTGGAAAGGGTTCTTTGAAGGGGGTTTTCACCTCTATAAATAGAGGTTGTCCCAAGCCATTCAAAATGGATTCTATAGTGATATTTTCTCTCAGAAAGCTCTCTTTCTTGTCACGATTTCTCTCCTAAAACTGAGTTCAGTATTGAAATTTCATATGTTGTTTCCATTGCTCTTGTGGGTTTGAGCAAAACCTAGAAGACTCAAGGGGTTTGCAATAAGGGAGTGCACCACTGCTGTCGAAAGCCACTAGGCTATTGTATCTTGGGAGGCCAATTTGGGTTCACCCGGCTGCACCAATATGGGGCGACTATGGTCTTAAAGAAAGTGCCCATTGGTACACCTCAACCTTCATTTTCATTATTTTGATTCATCTTGATATTCTGGAGAAGCACTTTCCTTTAACATACAAGTCATACATCTCTCGATAGTCTATCGTTACTTATTTGGAACAACATCATATCTAGTGAGCTATTCTAGCACAACCTAAAGAATGTTGACACATTACTTGAGCTAGTGGTGAAGGTATTGAGGATGGTCGACTTTGAGAAAGAAGCCTACCCTACCACACTTGTATGTGGCAGTGGAGATAGTGGAGCTACAGCTAAATAGTCCAAGATCGCTAGGAGAGGAAACTTATGCATCCAGTGTATATGGCAGTAAGTTTTTAATTTCTATTTTATACAAACGAAAGTCAAATTACGTTCCATTAACAACTTCATAAGCATTCACAAGTGGTTTATGTTATTTTCAACATACTATCTAAATCCCAAGTACCAATACAAGCATGGACTTGGGATGAATCAAGATTGATAGATGTAGTGCAGGATGTGGTGGCCAAATTGGAGTCGAACCAAGATGTCCAATTAGCCTGCAATAGTGAGGTATACTTGTAGTTTCTCAAGTTTTCACAATCAATGCAATTAGGACCATTAACAGACTGATGTTGACGTATCAATGTTTGAAATGGAAATAGCTAAAGACCTTCATGGATGCACTAAGGACTTTTGGCCATGCAGCCACAAAGGCTAATCGGGAAATTATTGTTTCTGGTAAGTACATTAGTTTAGTTTCCTTGTTCAATTCAAAATTTTCACATATGTATGTATCCAAGTTCAACCAGGTACCAAGAATATTCTAATGTAGGTGAATGGTAGGTACCATAGGGGAGAGATGCATATAACTTGAGAAAGGTCGCAACTAAGGTGCTTTCCTAGATATTTTCAGCCTCTAGATGCGAGTGCAACTGGAGTACATTTTCACTCATCCACTCGAAGAGGTGGAACTGATTGAGTCATAAATGTCTTGGGCAGCTAGTGTATTATGTACACTAAAGCATGAGATTGAAGATGCAACACATACGCATGGAGATGGACAATGACAAAGACCCGATTGAACTCGACATCTTCTAGCTAGAGTCAGATAATGAGGATCCCCTCATGACTGGGTGAGGGATCGCAATGACCCCCGTGATGGGTTAGCCCGATGGTAGGTCGACCCTAAAATAGCTAGTTAGATGGGGGACAATGTTAGTGAGTTCATGTCTTCTCAATATAGTCGAGTCCACACACATACACCTGGAACCTTTTGAGTCCCAGCCTGACGGGGATGATGAGGCTGTCAAGAGGTTGCATTCCAATGGCTGCACTCGTACATCATCACCCTCTGATGGTGGTGATAGCTATAAATTTACGAGCATTCAAAAGGATTTTTACCAAGCAGAGGGGGAGCCGGAGCCTATCCAATTTACAAGAGAGACTTAGTTTGATCATGCTACTAAGGATGCCGACCATGGTGCACATGCCCCCACAAGTTTAGGTTATCTTAGAGGCTTGCGCCATCAGTTCATACTAGAAGAGGAGCATGATAGAATTAACATGCAGATAAATGTGTCTTCCTTGTTTGACACATTTGGAGGCCTTAGTTTGGAGGGTAGTCATAGTTGGCATGGTGCCAAGGAGAACCAAGGAGTTGGAGGGCTGCCTAAGCGCTTAGGCGACAAGCCGCCCTCCTTAAGGAGCCTAAGGAGACCAAGTGTTATTTTTTTATTTCCCCTCTTTTCTAACATTATTTAGTGTGCTACATGTACCTTGTATCATAAAAAATCAGCATTAAGCCATATCAAGTCATTAAAAATCAACATTAAACCACATCAAATCATAAAAAAATCAACACCAAGTCATAAAAAATCAACATTTAGAGAATGCTTTTGTTCCATAATAAGTTTGACTAGTCAAATGATTTTAATTTTACATGAGACTTTTTGTATTAGGTATAACACAAAACCAACTTCCCAACAAGTCTAAGATTACTTAAAATCTGAGTTGTTATGACAAAGTTGTACGTATTTTAAAGTGTGCGAATGCTGCTAAAATTGTCTGAATGAAAATAATTTTATGGATATCAAAACAAAAGATTATTTTAACAACTATTGTTGCCTCTATTGGAATGGCTATGAAGACACCAATCATATTTTTTTCGACTGCCCGTTCTCCTCCAGCATCTGGAAGCGTATCCTTGGCAAGCTATGGCCAGCCATAAGGCGTCTAGTCCCCCTTCCTAGAGAATGGATTTGGATCGACATGACCTTTTTTGATAACATGATTTGTGACTATGCTGGGAAGCTCGCATTCTGCGCCACCATCAACCTCATTTGGATGGAGAGAAATCTGTGTAGATGGTCTTCTAACTCTAGATCCTATGATAAGATTTGGAACGCCATCTACTTCGATGTCTCCTCCAAACTTATCCAGGCCCCTCATGGTCCAGTCTCTGACACCCTAAGGAACAAGCTTATTGTTGTTTCCTAGGGTCTTCTATTATCTATCTTTTCTTCCCACACCCCCCACCCTTTAAGGGTTTTTCCCCTCTGCTTAGTGCAACTCTTGCCTTATCTCCTCCCCCTTTTCTCCTTGCTTTATATAGTTTTTTACCCACAAAAAAAATAAAAAAAATAGAACTGAGAAAAATATCAGCATTTAAAAGTTCAAAATTGCCCCTACAACCAAAAATCCAGTTTTGGTTCTTGGACTAGGGGTGTTAACTTTTTATCCTTTTGGAATTTGATTTTTAAACTATTTTTATTGGATTCAAATAGGGTGTATTTACTTATTTATGAATAATATTTTAAGTAAATGTTTTAAACTTAAATGATATTTGGCATAAATAAGTGCAAAAAAATAAGGCGACATGCAGTGCAATAAGGCGATAGTTGCCTAGACCCTAGGCAAACCGCCTGGATGCCAAGGCAACGCCTTGACAACTATGTAGGTAGTAGTGGATATAGTGGGGTTTAGGTAGCCGTGATAGTGGTGTGCATCATCATTTCACACATGCACATCCAGTGTTGGGTATAGTGGGTTTGATCAGCATGGTTCTTCATCATCTTCATTCAACACTACTCACGATGATCACAGGGTGTAGCATATTTGTGGATAGCATCTTCTCATTCCCAGGCTCCTAAGCAACACTATCAGCTCAGTCCACCTTGCAGCTATAGTGGAGGCATGTTTGTATCATCTTCCCAACCTAGTGATCTATATCGAGGTTGGGGTACCTAGATTATGTTGATGATGAGACCTATCAGATTGTTGTGATGGACTTTGATGTTTTTTCCGACATGCTAAGACATGGGCCTTCTTTTGTGATTGAGTTGAAGGAATGGTTTAGTCGGTGGCAAAAATCTTCCTCGTATTTTGAGTCCAGCCAGAACTCCATGTGGTATTATTAACATACAGTAGGAGACAAGGAGGAAGGGAATGAGTCTTTTGAGTTTCATCTTTGATGTGGGTTGACTAATTTCTGTCCCACATCAGATAATTATGTGCTTATTTTAGATTGAAAGCTACTCTCTCAGTCCATCTGCGAGGAAAGGTCATAATCTAGTTAAAAAATAAATAAAGAGATAGAAATAAAAACTTGTGATCGTAAGCTAATTTTGCATACCAGCAGCTTCTGCCTGTTTTGATATGGTGTTGAAGTATGCTCGATTTGAGCATTTAGGGTCTGATGTGATTGCAGCAGTTGCAGATTTGAATAGGGAGACAATAGGGCTGTCTCCATCTTGAGAATGGAATATTTGCCCATCAGCTCCAGGAATCAAACCCAACCATGGAGCTATCTGCATGAAATGTGTAGTATCGACTTCTCTCTGTTCAACATGTGAACATACATTTATTAGATGCCACAAACTGAAAAGTCAAAAAAAATTAAGTAACAAACAACAACAAAAACAAAAAAGCCTTATCCCAACTTAATGGGCTCAGCTACATGGATCCAAGCAATGCCAAGGAAAAAGAAAAGTAGTCGTTGAAGAAAACAAATTAGTAAAAACACTAATGACGAAATAAACACAGCTAAAGAGGGTCCCTTCTTAAAAAAAATTAAGCATCAATAAGAAATGTATGTTTGACCCTTGTATTAGAAGCATACCTTTTAAGAAATTTATTGAATAAGAAATAGATGCCAAAGACAGTAAGAGGAAAATGAAACAATTCTCCCACAACTGCTTCGTGATTCTCCATCATTCAACTATGAACTAAATAGTTTAGAAATGAAATTTTATCTCCATTTTTTTGAACTATGGAAGAAGCCTGTCCCTTCTTTTATTCATTGTATAAATCTAAACCTCTAACGGACCCACTCTCCCTCTCCATGTCTCTATTCATCTTGCACTCAGCACACCAATCATATTATAGAGTGTCACACCCTAAGGGACGAAGTGAATACTATTCTTTCTCTCTCTGGAGTTTTTTGCAGTTTGTGATAGCCACTAATGAATTTCCTCCAAGGGCAGAAATAAACTCTAATTCTCTCTTGGAGCTCTCATATTTCTGTAATATTGTCTAGGACCACTACTCTCTCTCCATAGCTTTTTGCAGTATGTGATAACTGATAAGACTAATTATCAAAGTATATGTCAGCAATAACTTGTGAACACATTCTGGAGATGAATGTACAGTCCTGGTTAACCCTTCATTTTTCCATGCACCCCGGTTTAGCACTTTGATCGAACTTACAACTACTCCTATTATGAACCAGAACCTCTGACTTAGGACCTGAATTCCCAAAACAGAGAATGGCCAAAATAGTAAAAGCAAACACTTAAACAATGCTAGTGAAGTATACAGGTAAATGAAACTAGGATCCTCTGCATCACTCAACCTGTATCACCCTGTACCAGTCTTCATTTTGACTATAAGGCCTGATGTGGCCAATCCCAACAGTTGGATTTATGGAGGGATCTCTGGATTGGCAAAATGTCAAATTTTAGGGCTCCAAGTTGACATATGCCCTATCTTCTATTGCATTCTTTCCTTTGTATTACCAACGGTATAAATTGGTCTTGTTTTCAACAAAATTTTCATCATTTACAATGAGGTATACAGAATTCCATTTGCGCTTACTTGTAGGCAAGATTTTGGCCCCATCTGACTTGCCATGTGTCACATATGGACCTTATAAAGGGTGCGGATTATATGGAGGTTCTGAACACAGGAAAGAGAATAGCGGCTGTTTGTTTTTTGGTTGGAGGGGGGGGGGGGGGGACTAGGAATAGCACTAAGATTAATGGCAAATATAGTTTTAGGGATCAGATATAGCCGATTAGGCTTGTTTTGGTTGAAGGGATTTCAAATGAGGCTAGGGTTAATGAAAGCTGAAGATATTGCATTGGTTTATAGCAACATAAGAAAGTTGGGCATAGCTCAACAAAGAATAGGGTTCTTAATTGCTCAAGAGGGAAATGGCATTAGTTGGATCACTAAAAGATGTAAGGGTCTTCAGGTCATGTACTGTGAAGCTGTTTGGAGACATAGGAGGCTTTCTGTGATGACACAATTGAGAAGTTGGAGACGAATTTCGATAAAAAGAATGGTAAAGTTGGAGATCTTGGTTTCAGCATTACTAGAGACAGGGAGAAAGTTTGGGTTCACTGCTCCAGTGGGTGAGGAATATTGGTCCAACTTCTTCAGAAGGGTTGATCATAAATTTGGGTAGAATGTGAAATTGACATGTTGGACTGAAAGAAAAAGGGGGGGGGGGGGGGATCAAACTCAGAAGCTTATGGAAGAGTCCATTGCCTTATGGGGTAAGACCCCTCTAAGCGGTGGATCAAGCTATGGTGTCCTTTAATTCTCCTTTTCAGCACTTGGTCTTTTTGCTTCTGATCTCCTTTCCTGTGCCTTTTCAATTCTTAGGGAGGAGAGGGAGTGGTGTATGCAGTTTGTTATTACACGCTGCTTCTTTTAGGTGGCTGTTAAGAGTGGGTTGGGTCCAGAGGAGCTGTGGGGTCTTGTTGTAGTAGTTTATTTATTCTCTTGTTGCTGTTCCACTTGGGCCAGGTCTTCTGTGGCCTTGGATTGTACACTGGTCTCTTTTTATCTTGTTACAATCCCAGACACCTTGTAATCAAACCAAAATAAGGAGAAAGGAAGAAGAGAAGAAGAAGAGACGAGAGAAGAGAGAGGTACAACCGAAGGAGACTCCCAAAAGATGAGAAGTGACCTGCGATCTTACCAGAGTGGTTTGATCGCAGGTTTTCCCCTAACTTAATATTATTCCATAACAATGAAAGTACAAGAATACCCAAAGACATAACATAATAACCCTAAACCAAAAATACTGGGCCGATAGGACAGAATTGACACTATCGGTCCAGGGAAACTAGCACTAATCCCGATAGCGGGATTAGTGTCAGTCTCAACACTCCCCCTCAAGCTGGAGCATACACATCACCCATGCTCAACTTGGTACAACCATTACGAAAACTAGGAGCAAACATAGACTTAGTGAACATATCAGCCAACTGATCTGACGAAGGAACAAAGGGGTTCTCAATCAGCTTCTTCAGAACAACATCACGAACAAAGTGGCAGTCCACCTTTATGTGCTTGGTCCAGACCAGATAGCTAGCAATGTACATCGCAGCTTGGTTGTCACAATACATCTTCATGTGCTTGGTCATGGGAAATCCCAACTCCAACAGTAAAGACCGTAGCTACATCAACTTAGCAATGGTATGAGCCATAACTATATATTCTGCCTCTGCACTAGATCGGGCAATGGGTGTCTGCTTCTTACTATGCCACGTAACCAAATTACCTCCAACAAAAGTAGATCTCCGATTACTAGCAGAACTAGCCCAATCAGCATCAAAATAACCAACTAGTTCCATATGCCGATTAGGACGATAGATCAGCCCCTTTCCAGGAGCATCCTTCAGGTAGCGAAGAACACGGACAGCATCGTCCCAATGTGCTTTCTGAGGAGACTGAATGAACTGACTGAGTACTTCAACAACATAAGAGATGTTAGGACATGTCACAGTAAGATATATCAACTTGCCAATCAAAATCCTGTATTGATGCACATCCTGGAGGGGTTCGCCATCATAAACTCCAAACTTCTGGTGAGGATCCATAGGGATATCAACAGGTTTGAAAGCAAGCATACCAGTATCAGATAAAAGGTCCAGCACGTATTTCCTTTGAGATAGGCTGATCCCTTTCTTGCATCGGATCACCTCAATCCCAAGAAAATAATGAAGTTGACCCAAGTCCTTGGTCTGAAAGTGTTGCTGAAGAGAAGCTTTCACTTCAGAAATTTCTGCCTCGTCATTACCAATAAGTATAATATCATCAACATAAACTACCAAGACAACCATTTTATCACCATTGCGACGAACAAAGACAGAATGATCAGAATAACACTGAGAAAATTCACAACTATGGTAGCACTGAACTTGTCAAACCATGCCCGAGGAGACTGTTTAAGCCCATAAATAGCCTTGTGTAAGCGACACACACGACCTTTATTCTCCCCCTGAGCAACATAACCAGGAGGTTGCTCCATATACATCTCTTCCTGTAGATCACCATACAAGAAGGCATTTTTAATGTCCAACTGAAACAATGGCCAATCAAAGTTGACAGCAAGAGGAATAAGTAGATGAATAGAGTTCAACCTAGCAACCGGGGAGGTCTCAAAATAATCAACTCCATATGTCTGAGTGTACCCCTTGGCAACCAGACGGGCTTTCAACCGCTCAATGGAGCCATCATAGTGATATTTAACAGTGTACATCCAACGAAACTTCACCAAATCCTTACCAGGAGGTAAATCTACCAGGCTCCAGGTACCATGACTCAAGAGAGCATCCATTTCTACATCCATGGCAGCTTTCCATCCAGGGACACATAGGGCATCATTATGGGTGCGGGGAATAGAGTTAGTAGAAAGTGACAGTGCAAGTCCATGAAAGGTAGAGGAAAGATGAGACAATGAAACAAAGTTATCAATAGGATACACAACAAGAGATTTTTGAGTGCAAAAACGTGTACCTTTTCTTTGAGCAAGCAATTGGTAACTCATCAGGCGGAGAAGGAAGAGGAGCTTCACCAGAGGGAGTTGACAGTGGAGGAAGTGAATCAGCTGGAGTATTGGTTGCTCCACTTGGCTGTCCAACCTTCTTCTTGTGCTGATAAACCTGTAGAGGAGGTGAGTCACTGGTACTAGGAGTGTCAGGAAAGGGTATGAGGGAAGGAATGAGAGGAGACGGAGAAGTCCACGTCATACTAGGCTGGGACACCAGAGGAGAAAAAAAAGAGGTGCCTTCAAAGAAAGTCACATCAGCACTAACAAGGAGACGTGAGTAATGGGATAGCACTTGTACCCTTTCTGAGTACGTGAGTAACCCAAAAAAATGCACTTAGTAGACCTGGGGGACAATTTGTCTACATGCACATGCAAATTATGGACAAAACATACACATCCAAAAACTCGTGGAGGAACAAAAAAACTAGGTAAAGTAGGAAATATAACAAAAAAAGGAGACTTATCTGAGAGAACTGAAGATGGCATGTGCCATGAGATAAACCTTCACAGACTGAACCCAAAGTAGGCAATTCGAACTTCCCTTGAGCTTAATAGAGGTAATCTGATTGTCCGAGGCAGAAGTAGTAGACATAGGGGTAGTAGATTTATTCTCAGACATGAGAACCAAAAAAAATTACAATAAATCAGACCTGAACCGCACAACCAGCGCAGGAACCTTGCAATAAATCGAGTAGTGGCAACCTTGCGATCCAACGGCTTTAGGTATTCAGTTAGCAAAACACAATCCATATGCAAACTAAATCACTTCATGTGATTTACACCATGGCAGATGCAGCAGTAGGTGGCTACACACCAAAAACCTTCAGCGCAAAACCGAGATCAGTAGAGAGGAACTGAAAAACCTCGATTTGATTACAAAGGCTCTGATACCATATTACAATCCTAGATACCTTGTAATCAAACCAAAATAAGGAGAAAGGAAGAAGAGAAGAAGAAGCGAAGAGAGAAGAGAGAGAGGTAAAACCGAAGGAGACTCCCAAAAGATGTGACCTGCGATCTTACCAGAATGGTTTGATCGCAGGTTTTCCCTTAACTTAATATTATTTCATAAAAAGGAAAGTACAAGAAGACCCAACGACATAACATAATAACCCTAAACCAAAAATACTGGGCCGATAGGAAAGAATTGACCCTATCGGTTCAGGAAAACTAGCGTTAATCCCGATAGCGGGATTAGCGTCAGTCTCAACGTATCTTAAGAAGAATCTTCAGCTCGTTGCCATGCAAGAAAACAGATTAGTGTAACAGCAAATAGGAAAGGCGTTTTGGATGGGTTTTAGGGCCAGGGTTTGAGAAGGCTGGAAACTAAAGAAGAAAGAAACTAAGTATCACTGATAACTAGAAAGAAAAGTCCGTCCAATTAAAACTAATACTCATTAGGCCCTATGAAATTATAAAAATCTATACATAGATAAATTCCTGACGAATTACCATTTGGCATGTCCAGAAAAATTTATGGAAGTATTTTGTGTGAGAAAAGTATATGAATCTCACCAACACAATATCAAGAAGACCCATCCAGTATATTACACTTCCAATTTCCTTTATGCCATGAAGAACTTCTGCCTTTAGCTCGGATTTCGATCCCCAGTTAAGCTGTTCCTTAACCATCCTCTGACAACCTGATGATAAGAAAATATATCATAAATACCAGAACAGATTAAAGCACAACTGGATTCATCTGATATAACGATGCCAACTTATAAAAATGTTTTTGAAGCTCAACTAACTCCTACAAATTTGATATTAATTTGATAATTCATCACAACTAGGATTTGTTTAGGTTACTCTACCTGCAACACCTCCATCAAAGGGAAGCAGTCCAATAGATTTTGGCAATGCTTCCTGTAATCCACTAATCATTGGTTCAAGTGTTGTTATCTGAAACATGAAGTCAATAAGACAATAGATGAATATTGTGCTTTATTCCAAACAAAGAAGTAGATAACCAATGGCAATGAGGAACTATAAGCCTATATTCTGCAGGTGGTATTATTTGTCTGAATCAGCCACTCAGTTTTGCTTGACCAGGAATTAACAGGGAACAAGAATCTTCCATTCAAATCCATAAAATAGAAAACATGACATGATTTCTCTGAATTATAAATGTCAAGGTACATTACATAGGTTATTTAGCTCATTAGAATACTAAAAGGCTTTGAATTCAAATATCACAAATACACTTTTGGCAATAAGTAAATTCAATTGCAACGGGAAAATGTAGTGGTTTCCTTCCCTGAGGACCTCCGTCTTTCTTCCTTGAGGTTGGGCACCATGGTCCCTTCCCCCTTGTTGGGGCCCCCCCTCTCCATCCCTCCTACTCTTCTGGCATCTCTCCTCCTCCTCCTTCTACCTCCCCCACCTTTATTCCTTTTGATCCTCCGTTGGGCAATGCATGGGGTTCCCAACCTATGCACTTCGTCCCACCCCCTACTGATAGCCTTCCCCTGCATTTCATCCCTCCAACCACGCTGGGCGAATCTCTCATTGCTAAGTGTCCGGAAGGGGTGCTTGACTCTGCAGCTTCTAGGTGGTCCTCATCCCTCGTTGGCCATTTTTTGGGGAAAAGCCCTCCTTTTCATCTTGTAAAATCTTCCCGCTTAAAACAATGGAAGCCGGCTGGTATTGTGGGCATCTTTCTGCTGAACCAAGGGTACTTCACGTTCAAAATTAAGATATGTATCGGTATCAGTTTCCGTATCGGTCGGCCAAAATTAAGATATGTATCAGAGGGTATCGTATCGTATCGGAGATACGCTAAGATACGCTAAAGATAAGCATATAAATGGATAGGAAACACTATTTTATACACTTTTGCATAAAAAAAAAAGTTCAAAAAAGCTATATATAACATGTATTATGCATAAACAGTAAATTGAGAGTATCGCACTAAGAATCCAATGTTTGTAGTTGTCCCAAAAATGTAAAATCCTTGTTCCCAACCTTGATTTCCAATTTAGTTAAAGAGAAAAATGGTTGGAAGCAACATTGGAACAAAAACACCTCAAAATATTGTGTTTTTTTGAAAAATTACTCATCTTGCCCATTTTATGGCCGTATCGGTATGTATCGGTACGTATCGGTGTGTATTGGTCGATACATACCAATACACACTGATACGTACCGATACGTACATTTCACTTCGATTTTGAATTTTCCATAGACTATCGGTACGTGTCGGTGCGTATCACTGCATATCGGTGTGTATTGGTGGTGTATCGGTGTGTAACGGTATGTATCGTAAGATACATATCAATACAAAAGGGTTTTAAAAATTTCATGTATCGTATTGGTTCGTATCATATCGGTAAGAGCCGATAAGTATACGATACAATACAGACCGATACTTTAAACCCTGTTGGAGGGAGGTCTGGGGAGTGTGAGACAATCCCCCATTTTCCTCCGTCCTTGGCATCGCCGGTTGCTGCTCAACCGTGTTGATTATTCCACCATCCCCCTTTGGGTCTCTCTTCTGGATCTCCCTCTCCATTTCTGGTGTTCGGAGGGCCTGAGCATGGTGGGCTTTGTTCTGGGACAGCCTCTTTGCTCTGATGTTAGGAACTGTTGAAAGCACAAATTGGCGTTTGCTCGTATTTACGTGGAAATATCCGCCTCTGCAGCTCTCCCTTCATCGATCTCAGTCCAAGATGGGGAAGATTTCTACTTCCAACAGGCCGTTAGCTACGACTGGAGGTCCCCCCAATGCCTCTGCTGTAAGGTTTTTGGGTATGACACTGCTGAACACCGTCCGAGGTCTTCGTCGAGTGCTTCTGAGATTGTGAGGCCTCTTGCAAACGACATTTCCCTGAGGTGGACCACTCTGTTACGTTGGCCTCAAGCCGAAGACCTTTTATCCCACCTCCAGATCAAGGTCGACGTCGCACCAAATGGCGAAAAACCCTCCGCCATGCCTCTGACGCTTCTCTGGTTCAGGCAACCCCTGTGGTGAATCTGACTGTCCTACAAAATCGAGAATGTAGTCTAACCTGGATGTTCCCAACCCTTTGGCTCGACCTGTCGCTATCGATGCTCCCTCTCCTGTGCACTCTGAAGTTCTTGCTACCATCGAAAACTCCTCGGACTCAAATAATGACGACTCCTTGGATGAAGATCTTCTTACCTTAGCCTTCTCCCCTAATTTTGGACCTGGCAGCAACTCTGTTTCCTCTGCCGAGGTTGGAGATTCGAAGCTTGAATCCTCTAAGGAAGACTCCTCTTCTGTCGAATCTACTGGAGCCTCGGCAAATGACCCTTCTTATTTGGTTGATCCTTCTGTCAGCCCCACCAATGCTGACATCGACTTGGAAGTGGGGCCCAACAACTTTAGTCAATTGCTGATGGGTTGGAGACTTGTGCGGACTTGTCTGGTCCATCCAAATTAAAATTGTCCGATGACCCATCCACCTGCAACCCATCTGTTCCTTTGCCCGGGCGGGCCCACTCATCAGGCCCATCCCCATATGATCACCCCATTTTAGCCCATTCCAACAAGTTTCCACCCATCCATAAGCCCACATCCACACCTAATGCCACTCCTGGACCCTCCCTCAGTGCCCGCTTCCTTTGGCTCGACCCAAGCTCTAGGCGTGATCCTTCGTCTTTACCCACCAATCTAGTCTCTCTGCCGATGGAAACTGCCCCCTTCAAAACTCTCACCTTTTGTCATCCAAGCAATCCCTAGCCATTGTTGGTTCCAACCCCCCTTTGTCCTCCCAGAGTCGCCAATCCTCTCGGCCAAAATCAATTCAAGCTTGCTCCCTCTCCCAGGGAGCTCGAGAAGCCTTCCTCCCCCTCTGCCTGATGTCTCAAGGCCTTGTCTGGAACCTCAGGGGCCTCAACTCCCCTGAGGCCCCTCCGTTTGCTACTTAAAGATTTGAGCCTTGTGTTTTTCTGCCTCTTGGAAACTCATATTAAAGAGCAAGCTTTCTCTAGAGTAGCTTCCTCCACTGCCCCTGGATGGTCCTCTCTCATTAACCACTCGTCACCCAAATGGTAGGATCTATTTCATCTAGGATGCCTCCAAGCTCTCTGTCTCCCTCATTTCTTCAGCCTCTCAGATCCTCCACCTTTCCATCTCGGACAATGCTGGTAGCTTCTCATTCTTGTTTTCTGCCATTTATGCCTCCAACCGAATGCAAGAGAGGAGCATTCTTTGGAATGACTTGCGTAGTATTGCCTCCTAGGTTGGGCCTAGACCTTGGGGTATATGTGGGGACTTTAATGTGGTTTGGTACACCCATGAAAAGTAAGGAGGGGGTCACTTGAACTTGGGAAATATGGATGCTTTCAATGAATGCATTGACGACCTGGCTGTTGATGATCTTCGCTGGTCTAGAATCAATTTCACTTGGAATAAGAAAAGATATGGTTCTGATCAGATTGCTTGTAAATTGGACCGAATGATGGCCAATGAAGCATGGCTCTCTTCCTTCCCTTCTTCCCATGCTACCTTTGAGTCTCCTGACATTTCAGGCCATAACCCCATTTTCCTTCTCATCCATCCCTTCGCCTCCTTTGGCCCAAAACCATTCAAATTCTTTGATATGTGGACCTCCCATCCAGACTTCACCTCCATTGTTTCAAGTGCTTGGCTTAAGCCTATTCAAGCTCACTCAACCCCCCTCACTGCTTTAGCCAGGAAGCTTAAAAATGTCAAAGAAGCTCATAATCAGTGGAACACCAACACTTTTGGGAACATTTCTTCTCTTGTTGCTGATTGCAGGAATAGACTCACCTCCATTCAGGTTCAGATACAAGCTGACCACTTAAACATCCCCCATGCGGAGGAGGAAAAATCTGAATCTGCCAAGGTTGCCTCCCTATTGCCTACTGAAGAGAGCTCCCTAAGGCAAAAGTCCAAGATTAATTGGTTGGAGTTAGGGGATTCTAATTCATCCTACTTCCATCGCTCCCTAAAGGCCAAAAATAACTTCAATTCCATCCTCAAGCTTACCAACTTAGATGGCATCCTTGTCTCCAAGGTGGATGAGATAAAAAAGGTGGTTGTTAATCATTTCATGAAGTTGTGCAATCCAACCTCTATTCCGGCTCTCTCCTTTTCAGCTGGCCTCATCAACAAGATCATTTCAGACAATATGACTCATTTGCTTTGGGCTATTCCCTCTGCTTGGGACATTATTAAAGGGGATTTGATTAAAGCTGTCAAGAGCTTTTTCTTCAACCCAAGCCAGATCAAGAGCGTTAGTCATACTTTCCTTTGCCTCATTCCCAAAAAAGAGGGAGCAAACTCTGACAAGGTTCACGGTATCGGGTTTTGACCCTTGAGGAGACTGAAATTTCGGTCGAAACCTGGGAGATTTCGAGGACATCGGGGAATTTTTCCCGGTATGGTGGAAACTTAGGTTTTGACCCCCAAATAGTGTTTTTTTTTTGTCTGATTTTTTGTGTATATCCTATTTTAAACATTTCTAACACATTCACATCATTAGTTTCATAAAAAAAAAACATATAAAGTCTTACTTGTGTGGTGAACCAAATGTTCGATAATCATTACGCTGACTTGTTGACTGAAATATGTTATAGGTAAATGCACTTTCAAAACCAGAAAAAAAAAAAGCATTAAAATGAAAAAAAAAAAAAAAAAATTCGGCCACCGTGAATGTGTAGATTGGATCCTCCTAAGTAACAAAAAATTTACATAATTCTACTCTATTTATAAGTATATTTTATAAAAAAAAAAAATTGATTTTTGGGGAAGTTGGGACTTACCTTTTTGGTCCAAGGTGTAGATGAAGCAAGAATCACCCTTAGATTCAACTTTGTTGGGCAAAAAATGAAAATCTCCACTGTTTCCCCAAGTTTCCCACTCCTAGGAGAAAAAACTAAGAGGATCGAATTCTGCTAAAGAAGGCTTGGGTTTCTTTTCAAACTAACTTATATAGGACCTGGTTCAAGTCGAACCAGCTGGTTTCCGAAACATGGGAAATTTAGTCATATCGTTTCGACCCTTACGGAAATGGTCAAAACCTATGAAATTTCACAGGTTTCGACCAAGTTCTTCAACCCTGCTCTATGAATGATTTCAGGCCGATATCCCTTTGCAATCTTTTGTACAAGTTCATTGCAAAGATCATCGGCACCCGTACCAAAAAGGTGGTTGGCTCCTTAGTGAGTGAGAATCAATCAGCTTTCATCCTCGGAAGAAGTATTGCGGATAACATTCTTCTCCGCCACGAGATTGTTAGGGACTTCGATAGAAAGGGCCATTCCCCGACTGCTCTCATGAAGATAGATATCCACAAGGCTTTTGATTCTTTGAGATGGGAATCATCTTTTGGGTCCTCAACCAGATGGGCTTTCCGGGTTCATTCATCGATTGGATCTCTCATTGCATTGCTCATCCCCGGTTTTCAGTCTTGATCAATAGTAGCCCAGCAGCATATTTCTCCTCCTTTATGGGAATTCGGTAGGGATGTCCCTTATCCCCCTATATATTTTGCCTTGCCATGGAAATCCTCTCTAGAAGCTTGCAATCTGCAACCGATTTGGGCCTCATCTCTCCCATCCCCAAATGCAAGGCCATCAAGTTAACCCACCTTGCTGTTGCTGACGATCTGATGATTTTCTCTAAAGCAGATGACTCTTCCTTAGATGCTATAATGCATAGCCTGGATCTCTTTGCTAGGATGTCTGGTCTTCAAATTAACCTGAGCAAAACTCTTATCTTCCTGGCTAGGATTTCAGATGAGGCGAAGTCGTATATTCTTCAGACGACTGGCTTCGTGATGGGGTCTCTTCCGATCAAGTATTTAGTATTTAGGGTTGCCTCTCATTCCTAAGAGGCTTGCAGCTCATCATTGTGCTCCTATGCTTGATCATATCAGGAAGCGGCTTCAGCTTTAGAAAGGGAAACTCCTATCCTTTATAGGACGTTTAGTGCTTGTTAGAGTTGTGCTTCAAGCTTCCTACATATACTGGTCTGGTATCTATGGGTTTCCCAAATCCATAATCTCAAAGCTAGAATCCATCTTTGCTACCTTCCTTTGGAAAGGTTGTGACTTATCTAGATTCCATCGTCCTCTCAGTTGGGCTGCAATGTGTCTTTTTAAAAAAGAAGGGGGTCTTGGCCTCAGAAGTATCAAGGATGTCAACTGTGCAGGAATATTAAAGCTTATTTGGAAAGTGGCCTCTAAGAAGAAGAGTATATGGGTTGACTGGGTCTAGTCCTATCTAATAAAGAAGGGGCTCCTTTTGGTCTATGCACATTCCTTCTGACTCCTCCTGGGTGTGGCATAAGATCCTCTCCCTCAGAACCATTGCTGCTAGATCAATTTCCACTCGGATTGGGGATGGCACCTCCATCTCTCTTTGGTTTGATCCCTGGCATCGTAAGGGAATTCTCTCATCTGTCCTCAGTGCTTGAAGTATCTATAGTTCAGGGATTCCTAGGCATGCTATGGTTGTTGACATCCTATCCGCAAGATCTTGGACCCCCCGGTCTCTCCCTCTGGCCAGCTGGCTAATATTTGGAATAGCTTACCTCCTCCCCCAGTAGTGAGTCAACCAAGGAATGATACCACTATTTGGATCCACTCGTCTTCAGGGCTCTTCGGGGCTCTTCAGTGCTAAGTCAGCTTGGGACCTAGTCAAGTCTCATGGGCCCCCATCCCCTAGGCATAGGCTCATATGGTTCAAGCATCACATTCCCAGACAAAGCTTCATAGCTTGGAGAGTCTTCATGAAATGCCTCCCCACACAAGTCCTTATCCAGAGAAGGATTCCCGTTCCACCCAGCTTGCTATCTTTGTGATTCCAATCCGAAGGACAATGAGCATCTCTTCTTTGACTGCCCTGTCTCCTCTTCCATTTGGAGGCTTGTCCTATCCAAATGCTGGCCGTCAAGAAGAAGAATCCTTCCCTTCTATAGAGAGTGGATATGGATGGATATGACTTTCCATGGGAAGACTATTTGTGACCTGATGGCCAAGCTAGCATTTTGTGCCTCTATCAATCAAATTTGAATGGAAAGAAATCATAGGATATAGACCTCCAACTCCCGGTCTCTAGATAAGATTCAGAACTCCATATTCTTTGATGGAAAAGCTAGGATATCTAAAGTTGCTCTCTCTTGTCCCCCTTCCCCTAGAAATAGCCACATTGTAGCTTCCTGGGAGCTTCCCAGTTTTGTTTTTAGGTCCCCAAACTCTTCTTGAGTTCTAGGAACTTGTATTTCTCCCCCTCTCCTATTTACTCTTTGGTAAAGAATTGTTTATTCACCAAAAAAAAAAATTCAATTGCAATGGTATTTCTAGCATTTATCCCTAAAGGGGTTGGATATAGCTAATTTGGATTAAAACCAAGTCACTCATGGAAAGAAATCCTTAACTAAATTTTTGGCCCCTTTCTCCATTTGTCTCCATTCTTCGATGCATATGAGAGGAGGGCAACACTAGACTTTTGAGATTTGATGCCGTTCTATGGATACGGTCCATAGTTGTCAAGGTGTTGTCCAAGCACTAGTGAAACAGGAAGGTGTGATGTCAGCTTGTTTGTTTTGTGTTATTTTTAATTAAATGAATATTCTCTTTTAAACTCATACATTGGCTTGTGTACATTGATATGGTACAATGCGATACATAAATCATGCTTTAAAGAAATCGGGATAAGACCAAAATTTTATAGATGTTGCGACTGGCCATTTTGGTAGTCAAAGGCACAAAACTGCAGGGCAACCCTAATTCAGCATTTCTAAACATATTGGACTGAGATTTGATTGGTGGTCCTACTGCCCGCCTGCTAGAATACCAGTAATTTTTTTTTTATTTTCGAGCTGGAAACAGTAATGAGATGTAACGGAGAAAGGATTAACACATAAGTGGAATGGTTTCAGTAATTAATTCCCAATCGATGATTCCGGCTCCTCAGGGCTCTATATTTATTCCGAAGCTCCAAGGCTTCGGGTGGAGACAGAGTATAGGATCGTTGTGCTCAACTGCTGGATGGGTGGGAACATCTTAACTACCTACCAAAGAAAGGGGTGAATCTTATCAATGTTGAATTGATACTCTCTCAAACAGCCTACTCAACACATAATTAGCATTAGAACATACAAAAATTCAATGAAGCAACTACAATATACATCAAGAATGAAAAGTATATTATTTAATATTACACATTGACAAAGTGTTACGAGTACAAGTACGTGTACAAATGTTACAACGTTCAAGTAGTCTAGTACAAGTGTACAACCAAGGATAAGACACCATAATGAAACAATTCCCCCAACTCTATATCAGTACCACTTAGAGTTCCGGGAAGGCTCGAAACCTTTGGGAAAAAGGGTATATTTTTTAAGTTTGGATCTTACACAAATCTTTTGCAAATGGAGCAAATTGTCATTGTAGATGTGTTGTAGTAGTCCCCCAACACTTTGTTCCACCCAGAAATTTAGGTCATTTGAAAAAAAAAAAAAAAAAAAATCAAATCTAGGGTGTTTGGAAGTTATTTTGTAATACCCCGACCCCACACCAAGCCATGATATTGTATGCTTTGGGGCGAACCCCTCACGGCTTTAAAACAAATTTTAACCATGGAAAGGGGGTTAGAGGTTATCAACTAGTCCAATCTCTTCCCCCCAGTTGATGTGGGACTTAAGAGTCAGCCCCCCTCAACACCTCTCCTATTTCTTGCTGAATTTTCGGGGCTCTATGGATCTGGGCAATTTATTGGGTGTTATATTCTCTCCCTTTGCAGCACAACTTCCCTGTTGTAGCCCCACACAATATCAAGAACTGTTCTGATACCATTTGTAAGTTGTAATGCCCCGACCCCACACCAAGCCACAATATTGTCCGCTTTGGGGAGAACCCCTCATGGCTTTAAAAAACATCGTGACCATGGAAGGGGTATTAGAGGTTATCAACTAGCCTAGTCTCTTCCCCTAGTCGATGTGGGACTAAAGAGTCTGACCCACATACATCTCTCCCATTTCTTGCCTAACCTAGAGTCTGAAAGAATATCGGCTGTTTCTTGGGCTAGATATTCTACCCCCTTTGCATCACATCATCCCCATTATGGCTCAGCATGATGTTCTGGTATGCTCTGATACCATTTGTAACGCCTCGACCCTATACTGTAATGCCCTAAAAATTATAAACCTAAAGTTATGTTTTCAGCGCAAGGATGTTTTTGTACCTTTACACTATAAGGGTAAATTTCATAGATTGTTGTGATTCATTCTTTAATAATCTGATGTGTAGATTAAATTCTAGAGGCAATTGAGTATAGGATGGCATATAGGTGAATATGGTACCTAAAAAACTACAGAATGTTTTAATTCTATATATATATATATATATACAGAATGTTTTAATTCTATATATATATATATATATACTTAATTTATGGACATAATAAATAATTAAAGTGTTAGCTTAGTGGTTGTGACTTAAGTTAGAGAGAGGTTAGGGGTTTAAATCTTATAAGTCTTGAAAAGAGGAGGGGGGGTGATGGCAATTAAATATCTAATTGGGCTTTTTTTTTTTATTAGAAATAAGCTTTGTTTGTTTGTGTGTGTGTGTGTGTGTGTGTGTGCGTGTGTATGTGTGTCTATGTTAAAGGCCAAGAGTTTTCTTTGTAATGGACCACTTTTATGGGCCTATAATATAGGTATAGGCTAGGCATACGGGATTAGTCAAGTAGGAGTCTTTAATTCTCTATTTTACTTGTTATTACGTGTTATGGTTGGGCTGGATTAGGAATCTATAAGTCAAGTCTTGTTTTAAGTTTTTTTTTTTTTTTTTCCCTTTCTCACTTTAGTTTCCTAGACAATTTTGGTTTCCAAATTAATTAAGATTAGGTTAGGCCTTTCCTTTTTAGTGTCTATGTCTATTATTGAGTTTTCTATATAAGTTTCTAAGGGGTTCAAGCATTGAACACGAATTTGATTAATGAAAATTATTGTTGTTGCTACTCCTCTTCATCTGTGAAGACTTTCTTGTGTTTGATCAAGGTGCATAATTGGTGTTTAATCCGATTGATTAATCTTCTTTATATGCTACTGCTTCCTCTTATTATTTTTCTCTCAGTACTACTATTAGTTCTTCTCTCAATTCAATTTCTGGTTTCTGCCATCCACAAGTAAGTATAATTCTTCAAGATCTTCACTTAAGATTCCATTTTCTAGAAGATTGGATAGGGTGTTTTACTAGATTAAGCATTCATTCATCCGATCGATCTGAAATTTTGAGCACATATTCATCTACCATTGTTTAGAACTTGATTCAAATCTGAGACAGTTCTGACAGTCGGATCATGAGATATTTAATTATTTCCAATTCTTCCCTAATGAAAAACTCATGAAATTTGTAAGATTTTGAGACCTGAATCTGTATTTCTTTAATTACTTTTAATCCAGCTATTTGATCATGATCATTTTTTTAGGGTTAGTAAAGCTACCCTAGGGGAGGTTAGAATTTGAATTTGGGGAGCATCCCAACAGATTGAGAGTAATTTCAGATTTACTAGAATCTGGAAATTTCATCCCAAGCTAGAATTTTTCTAATTACTCTTTGATCACTCAACCGATATTTCACATCTTCTGAAGGGTGATAATGTGTCGAGGGGGGTTAATTTTTAGAGTTTGACCTCCGTTCAAGGGGTAGACTTTTGGGAGAAAGTGGGGTATTAAATTAGTTTTGAACCAGGAGATTAATGGGAGGCATACCTACTTGTTGGTGATGTTTGACTTGAGCATTCAATGCTCAGAGGATGGAAGTAGGAGATGCAAATAGAAGTGATATTATAGTGGGATAACACCATAGGTGTGTGGTATGATTGTATGTTGTGGTGTCTCATATACTTGTATTGTAGAGATATATTGGTGTATGCTTGTTGAATTGTGTGTACATATGATATGTGATTAAAATTTGGTGATGAAGGGTGTTATTGTGTGATGTATTTTGTAGAGGTGGTTTTGAGACTATCGCTTCAATATTTTATTGATCTTTTCACGTGTAATATGAAAAGGGTGATTTTAAAAACAGTAAATATGAAAAAAGGTGATTTTGCGAAAATGTAAAAAGAGAGTGTTCGAGGGTAAATAGACTGGTCCCGTACTATGGAAAGTAATTGCCACTTGAGAGGCAGTGTGTTCTGTGAAGCCGAGGAAAATTATAGTCATAGAGGGGGTGGGTCATGGGTGATGACAGTAAGTGATTGTAAGTGATTTGTAAGGAGGCCATGTTTTCTCTGTAGGAGTATGGGTGGTGGCAGCTTGTTTCCCTCAATGCCGACTAAAGTGGTAGAGAGAAAAAATCAAGTGAAAGTATTTTTACTAAGAAAAGAAATTTTTTGAAAAAATAAAAGTGTTGACTCAAAACCTCTGTAATTTTGATTATTGTTGTTGTGTTGTATTCTTACTAAATTATTTCTTACTGGGCTGTCGAGCTCACCTCATTATTTTGACAACACAGATGAATGAGACAGAGGTATGCTTGGAGCGGAGTTTGAGAGCGACTTGAAGATTTCTTTATTAGTTGTTGTTTCTGTTTTCTTAGATGGATGTAGTAGGGGTAAATTTGAAATGTAAACTCTGATAGTTGGATTTGAAATTTAATTGGGACATACCTTACATTGCCACCAGTAGGAGTTATTTGAGATTTACGACAATGGTTTATTATTTGGTTTGTGATACGAAATTAATGAAGCTTGTGATGGATGTTTTGTTGGTATATATCGATCATTTGATCAGCGCCCATGAGGGCGGTACCCTTACCTAACATCTGGGCCTAAGTCTGTGACACATACAATGCCACAATGCTTTCCGCTTTGGCCCATACGCCTCACAGTTTTAAAACGCGTTGTGACTATGGAAAGGGTGCTAGAGGTTATCAACTAACCAAATCTCTTCCCCCTAGCCGATGTGGGACTAAAGAGATGCCCCGCTCAACACCTCTCCTGTTCATTAGTTCTCATAATAAACTTGGAGATTTGTTTACCAAGTCATTGTTTCGGAATGTTATTCTCCAAAGGTGTTCCAAGCTAGGCATGGGTGATGTCTATGCTCCAACTCGAGAGGGAGAGTTAAGATATATATATATATATATTAGGTCTCAATTTAAAAGGTATAAGTTAATATCGGTTCTAAAGGGGTGTTTTGGGTATTAGGTGTCTATTTTACTTAATTTTGGTGATGGACCCAAAGTTTATTTTAGTTTTTATAATAAATAGAGCTCCTTACACATGGATTGAGTGTTCTGTTCACAACTCAAACTGTGGGCAATATTTGTTTCTCTTCTCTTCTCCTTCTGTCTATATTATTGCTGGTTGTTAATGCTTTGATATTGTCACAACAACAAATCCAATGCCATGCAGACAAATTTGACACTGGGTCCTCCACCCCCTTTGGCAGTTAAAAACTTAACTTCGATGACAGTAGTTTGGTGAACTTGCAACGAGCTGGAACTGGGGCTTTTATAGTTTTTTAAAGTTTCTAGGTTTCGGTTTTGAGCTTATTTTCGACCAGGATTGAAACCGAAATATTTTACAGAACTGCAAAATTTTAGTTGAAACTAGGAAGGTTTTAGTAGATGTTTTTGAGGCCCAAATGGCCAAATTAGGTCCTAAAACTTCTAGATAAACCCTATTTCAGGCCCTCTAAACATAGTGGAACCCTTAGATTGTAAAAAATCACATCCAAAATGATAGTTTGACTTCCAACCTTAGGTTGGTAGTATACGTTGTATGTTGTTGTATACATTCTCTAATATGGCCTATTCCACACAAAATTTAGTACTAGAACACATATAATTCGTCTTTTCCTGCTTTGCCCTTAGGGATTGTATATTCCCCCCCCCTCCCCTTTTCTCCCTACTTGGTAATGAATTTCTTATTCACCCAAAATAAATAAAATAAAATAAAAGTATAAACCATTTCATAATTATCTAACGTTATACATGGTTTATTACAATGAGTAAAAAATATAGGAGTGAAGAATACAAGTAACCCCTCTGCCCATCCTAGATTCCTAGTATGACATCAAGTTCTAGGCTGGATAAAAACTAGTATTTATCCTATCTTTTGCAAAAATTCATTTATGAGAAAGTTGATATATTTTAAAATCATACACAAAACATCCACAAATGCAGCAAACCGTAGCTTTCGATGCATTTCACTACTGCCTAATATCTTGTTCCACACTTGTATGGTAATGGTGGTGATTTGGCCAAAAATCACAAGAAACCAAGTTTCCTTAAGCCTCAAGAGTCAAAACCAACGAAATGGGTTGAAACTATACATTTTATATCAAATGTTTGCATCATTTCAACCCGAAACCACACGTATCGTTGAAATTTCTCCAAAACAGAGAAATTTTGAACAAAATCTTGCACTTTTTACATATCACATTGAGTTTCGTTTGACATCTTGTGAAATTTTGGACAAACCAGGAATGTTGGATTTTCAGGCCCCCTTGGCATCAAAGAGTCCATGACGGAAGAACTAAGGTGACTAATTTTGAGCCATGCTACAGCTTCGTCCAATCAATGTGACCACGTTTTTGCAGGAGATTCAGCCAATCATTTGGTGGCTGTGAATATGTGACATCTGCCATGTGCATCCAAGCATGGAGATTTCAACCATGTGACAGGGTAGCAAGATCTGTGTGTTCACTTGAAATATATCATCTCAAGACCAAGGTCTGCTAATTCGAGAATGGGTAGTGTGGCAAGAGAACACTGCTTCCAGAAATTCTGTTTATGCTCATTTATTGAAAGAATGAAGGTTGTATAGGAAAGTGTTAAAGGCTAAATTTTCTGTTTCTTGGTTTATGACATGATGTTTGATGTTCTTGCCAGGCATGTTCGGACTTCCATTATTAGAGAATCTGGTATTCTTCGATCAAATATAGAATCTCTTATTCATCGAAACGGCCATAACCCAATACAATTCCTGCTACCAAAGGGCCCAGGGAGGGATGGGGCTGGAGTGGGTCTTGTACTTCAGCATTTTTTGCAGGAAGTAGCCTCCCTCAGACCCGAACCTGCTTCTTCACACTAGGAGCTCGAGGCTCGAGCTTCAAGGTTTTACCAATACAGAAAGTGACAGACAGAAAATAAGGGTAGGTATATGTACCAGTTATTGATCCATTAGTCATAAGGACATCTTACAGGTCCACAGGTTAGCAACAAAGAAGTTCTTGACAACATTATTAATGCGTGAAAAGAATAAGAAAGATGAGAAAAATATGTTATGGATAAACATTTTATCAGGTCTGTCACAACTCACAAGGTGAATAAACATAACACTTGGCAGGAGTTAAGAAAAGAGGGAATTACATAAACTTTCTACAGGCTACATATACAACTAGAAATTAGCAGTTGTTTGAGCTTACCTTGCTTGAAATAGAATCCAGAAGAGCTCGAATAAGCCATGGCAATGACCTAACTCCTAATAGTCTGACAATTGAGAACATGTGAGGTATTCCAAAGAATCCACTGTGCAATCGTGCAAAACTCTGATGAGCCGTATTTAGATCCTACAGTAACAGGAGGTACTCGCATAAGGAATCATAAATAAGCTAATCACAGAGAATTACCAAACTTCTAACGATCTAATGGTAAAGAGGCTAACAGAAATTCATAGTGGCCCACTATGGCATAAATCAATTTCAAAGATGAACAAATCAATTATTTGATAAAAGCAGAATCATCTAAATGTCAAAGATTTCTAAACCAAGATAGAATCATGTGTGAGTGCAACCATGCATGCCAATACATGAAAATGAAACTTGCAACATGTTTAGTGAAAATATTAATTTTTTCGATTAATCTTGGGGCCACAGGGGCCAGGGGGAGTTTATGTGGTGATTCACTGATTCATCACATTCACATAAACAAACTTCTGAGCCAAATGGATGTTTATGATAGTGAGTTCTAAGATGTTCTCTTTCATGTCTTTTTCATCATTTGCTAAAACTTCATAACAGGCTTTACAAAATTTCCCATAGTCTACAAAACATTTTTCATGGGTAAAACACTTTATTTAAGTGCCTAAGGTACTGGTTTTACAAATTTATAATGAATCAATACCATGGTTCGAAATCTCGGCGAAATTTCGGGATTTCGGTCTTTTTTTTATACCGAAACAAAATTATATACGAAATGAGATGTATGCAAAGTTTCAGTCGAAATTTTGGTATTTCGACCGAAATTTCGGTATCTCGCTGGAACGGTACACTCTATGTGTTATAAAAACCCCATTTCGTCGAGATAGAGTTGAAATTTCAACTTAGTCTCGGCTATTTCGGTGATTTCGGTCCAAGGAGGCTATTTTGAAGGGAAAACACTCCTTCCATCCTCTAATTAGCCACATCATCACACTCTTTGACTTCTATTGGACTCCTACAAGAACTATACATTCAAAGCCTAAGAAGGTAAAGTTCTTTCTCTGAAACCATATTTTTTTTTTTTTGAAATAGTACATAAATACTTGTTGGATGCTTGTAGATTTTTTATATGTTACATTAGAGGCCGATCTATGACCTCATGGAGTCGAAATTTTTTTTGGTACATAAATATTTTTTTTATTTTTCTGGTTTAAAAATTCATTTTCCATTAACATAAATTGTTACTTTTTATGATAAATATTGCTTTGATGGTCGTCAACTATATATATGTTAGTCACCAATGGCTGTTCTACGACTCCATCGGAGTGAAATTTTTTTCCAGCTGGTAATTATTTATTTTAATTTTCAAAAGATATGAAAATCAGATTAATAATTGAAAAATAATTTTTAAAAATAGGGAAAATTTTCTGTTTTGATTTTAAAAATAAAAGAAAAATAGGAGATTAATGTTAAAGTGTTTTGGAGCATACTATATACTTGTTATGTTATAACATCTTTGATTTTGTTGTATTATGTCATCAAAATATTTTCTAAAATTGATTAAAAAATAACTTTATGTAAGAATAAAATATAAGCAGATACCATATACTTATAAGTTCATAATGACATTCTTTTTTCTATGCATCAGCATCAGGGTGATATAAAATGGCTAGAGGAGGCGATGAGGAAGGCGGGAGAAGAGAAAGAGGAGGTGGGAGACAAGATCGTAGTCGTGATAGTGGAGAGATTGCCTGGAAACACGGAGAGCCGATTTATGGCGATAAGAGGCATACAAAATGCAACTACTGTCATAAGAGGTTTATGGGTGGTGGGGCTACAAGACTTGAGCAACATCTGGTTGGAAATTCCTCAGATGTGGCTAAATGCAGAGAAGTGCCTAGTCAAATTGCCAAGGCTATAGCTAAAGACATAAAGGGGGGAATAAAAGAAAAGTGGTAAAGGATAAGTAGAGGATAGAGTTTGAGGAGGCACTACATGCTCCCATGCATCGATATAATGATGTTAGTGATGATGACAGTGATGACCTGGTGTATGTGCCTGATGACATAGAAACTGAGCAAGAGGCTAGAGATTGGCGGCAGGTGCAAGCATTGAGCCGACAGAGTCTTCATGAGGAGAAGGAAAGGCGTAGACATAAAGGAGCTGGTCCATCTAGAGTAGGAGGTAGTGGATCTTCACAGATCCCTTTTCCCTTTAGGAGATCACAAAGTACAAGGGCAGCCCCCACCTCCACCTCCACCTTCACCACCACTGCTAGTGGTTCCACCTCGTGTGAACCCCGTGCTACAACAGGATCCCCAGGCATACAGGAAAAAGGGTAGTAAGCAGCGTAAGATAAAGGGGATGTGGGGAGACATGAAGGCTTATGTTGGGGAGGCTATGTCTAAGTGGATGTTATTTCATAGCATCCCAGCAAACGCCACCACAGGTCCCTATTACCAGCCGATGCTTGATGTTGTGGCTGAGGCCGGTCCAGGGATAAAGGGGCCGACTGCATATAAGGTGATGAATGTATATTTGACTAAGGAGAAGGTTGACTTGAAAGCATATATTGATGAGTTGAAAGTTATGTGGAAAAGCTATGGGGTAACCATAACGTGTGATGGTTGGACAGGGCTCACGAGAAAGTCCATCATCAATTTTATGGTTTATTGTGATGGTAGAACCATTTTCTTGAAGTCTATTAATGCATTCAAGGAAAGAAATGATGCAAAATATATTTACAAGCCTCTGAAGGATGTTGTGGAAGAAGTTGGGATACAAAATGTTGTTCAGATTGTGACTGATAATGGAAGTAACTACAAGAAGGCCGGAATTAAAATGATGAACAACCCTAGATTCCAACTCTTTTGGACTCCTTGTGCAGCACACTGCATTGACCTAATGTTGAAGGACATGGGGAAACTTAAAATTGGGCAGACTGTGATTGAAAGGGCTAGGCAAGTGAGCACATTTGTCTATAATCATGGGTTTTCATTGAACCTATTAAGGGAGATGTGCGGGGGTGACTTGGTCAGGCCCGGTCTCACAAGATTTGCTACCAACTATATTGCACTCCAGAGTTTTGAATCCAAGAAAGTTGGTCTTTGATCCATGTTCGCATCTAAGGAGTGGCTTGGTTGGAGGGAAGCAGGATTAGCTGGTAGTAGGGAGGCACAAGCAACCATTTCATCATAGGAGTTTTGGACACAATTGGGTAAAGTGGTTAAAATCTTGGCACCAATTGTTGGCGTGTTGAAGTTGGTGGATTTTGCTTTCAAACCCACCAAGCCAAGCTTGTGGGCTGCTATTGCAATGATGAAGGAAAATGTCTATATTGCCAACCCACGTGGAAGTAGGAAATTTGTGGAAACAATAGAAGACCGTTGGGAGTGCCAGCTTTCACCTCCGTTGCATAAGGCTGGTAAGCAAAGCTAAAGACATTCTTTCATGTGATATAAAAATGCATTAATGTTCACACTGATAATAATATGTTTTGTCACATTTCAGCATACTATTTAAACCCTAGGTATCAGTACAACAAGAGACTTGCATTGGATCCAGATTTTCTAGAAGCAATGAAGCATGTGGTTGCCTAGTTACAATCAAACCCCGATCCACAAACCAAAGCCAATACTAAGGTTAGTTTTGTACTACTAATACTATTATACTATAGAAATCTAAATTTCAGTACAATGGTTGTTAATCAGGGTCCCATTTGTAAATTTGTTATAGACGAATGAATTCAAGGATCCATTAGGAAGCTTCGGGGCTCCCGCCGCATATGCGGGTCGTACGAATACTGATCCTGGTATGAAATCCAAATTTTAGTATGTTACTTATACAAGTGTCAAGTATTTTGGAACATAAATAATCTTTTACTTGTAATTTATAATGCAGCTGAATGGTGGGTCTTGTATGGGGGTTCGTCTCCGGAATTGAGGGAGATTGCCATCAAAGTACTCTCCCAGACATGTTCTGCATCTGGTTGTGAGAGAAATTAAAGCACATTTTCACTCATCCATTCAAAGAGGTGGAATCGATTGGGTTCACAACGTCTGAATGACTTGGTGTATGTGCATTATAATATGAGACTGAGGATGCAGCACATACGCATGGGTCAAGATAATGATAGGGGCCAAATCGAGCTGGCTGATATTTTCCAGATCGACTCAGATGATGAGGATCCCCTAGTGGATTGGGTGAGGGAAGAGATGACGGTCAATGTTGATGATTATATGGCGTCAAATGAAAGGATACATTCACAGACCCATCGACCATTTGAGCCTGCACCTGGTAGGGATGATGATGATGATGATGACGAAGATGATTGGTCCATTTCATCGGGTGGTTGTACCCACAATCAGACTCAGACATAGCCACATACACAGACACATGGTTATGGTGATGATGATGGTGATGGTGGTGATGGTGATGGTGATGGAGATGGAGATGGAGATGGAGATGGAGGAGGTGATAAGGAGGGTGATGATGGTGGCGACGGTGACGGTGATGGTGATGACGATGATAATGGTGATGGGGGAGGTCATGGCGATAGATCTGAAGGAGTTCGAGAGCATTATGTGCAGGATGATCCACAGCTGGAGCCGGTATGATTCACTGAGGAGATTCAGTTTGAGTATACTACACAAGATTCTAATCATGGTGCACGTCCATCAGGTGGAGGGAGGAGTTCAAGCTACAGTAAAGGGCCTCGTCGCCGATTCGGTGAAGGGCAACGAAATTGCATGGACATCGATAGTCTATCTACTTCTATTGGCGGAATGAGTTTGAGTGGAGGGAATAGTCATCCGGACAGTGAGAGTAGAGGGAGTGGGCAATGGCATGTCCCACCATTTACTGGAGGGAGCACTTGGTCGCAGTATGATGGACCTTATGGTCAATTCACTGGGATGGGGCATACATCTGGTTCATCCATTCCTAGTAGTAGTACTGTGATGTAGAGGGTTCCTAGGTGACTAGGTTTCCTATAAGATTAACTAACTAAGTAGGGTTAACTCAAGGGACTTGGGTAGATAGGACAAAAGAAGCTCAGCAAACAAGATTTAATATGCAAAATAGAATGAGACTAATGAACAAAGTAGCAAAGAGCAATACAATCTAGGAAGAAAAACACAAACTCACTCAAGCTTTAAGGGGAAACATGGGGTAGGGAACATGGCAGCAAGCAAAATTAGGTTACAACACTAGCTTATTAAGCATCAAAAGTAAATAAAAACCCCATACTATATGCTCTAAAATCAGTTATACTAGTAATAAGAAGACCAGCAATACTTACGGCAAATAGTGAGGTAAATAAAAGGTTAAACAATGGCTAAAAGGGGGTGGGTTTTAATGGAAGTACCGGAGTAAATAATGAGGGGATAATGGAGGGAATGGGAGGGTTTATTCTATACTTATCTGCTGCCCAGGTCTGAGAATAAAGGAAGAGAACCCAGATTTGAAGATGGTGTCCAACAGTAGTCCGATTGTTGAAAAGAGATCAGCAGCAGCCCAGTCCTTGACGTAAAGGATAACAGCAGCCCAGTATTGAAGAGAAAATCAGCAGCAGTCCAGCATCAAAGGAAGATAAAACAGCAGCAACAGTTCAACACCAAAAGGTAGCAGCAGAAGCCTATATTCACCGGCAGCAGTAGACAGTAAGCAGCAACAGTAACAGTAAACAGCAGCAGTTCAAGTCAATAACCAGCAATAGCTCCAGTGAGAAAAGATAGAAAAGTGAGAGGGAGGGAGGTGAGAGAAGAGAGAAGAAAGAGAGAAAGGCGAGAAAGAGAGAGTGAGAAAGACGAGATTGAAAGAGAGAGAGAATCATGAGAGGGGTGAGGAGTTTGCTCCTTCTTTCTTCTTCTTCCTTCTTCTAATTCTCCAACCACAAAGAAGGTTGGGTCTTCTTCTTCCTTCGGCTATACGTCTTGATGTCCCCATCAACTCTCCCCGGCTTGGAAGAATTCACCTCCGGTGAATTAAAGCTCTTGTAATATTCAAGCAGCTCTGGGTTGAGTTGTTGGATTTCTTGCATTGTGATCCAGGTGTTGTCAATTTCCGGACGTCCACGCCACTTGACCAAGAACTCTCTAGAACCTCCAGTGTGTGTGGACACAATCTTCTCATCAAGGATTTTCTCAACTTCTTCAGTCCTCATGAACATAGGCATAGGTGGTAATGAGGTGGGGGGAGGTGGTTGGTTTGGTTCAGTAGTCTCATCAATGGTGAAGGGGAAGTCCTCAAAGTCATCAGGATAGAAAAGGGTAATGGTAGAGGTACCATGGTATGGGATAAGGTCTTCAACATTGAAAATATTATTGATTTCCATACTAACTGACAGATCAAGAACATACGCATTGGCACCTATCCTCTTTGACTACTTTGAACGGACCTGTGCTACGAGCATGCAGGTTGCTCGCTTTTCCCCCAACAAAGCGTTGCGGCTTAATTCTAACCATCACTATATCACCCTCTTGAAACTCTTATAGCCGTCTGTGCACATCTGCCTTCGACTTATATTGCTCGTTGCTCAGTGCTATCTGTCTTCTTATATCTGCATGCAAATCATGTATATGCTAAGCAAAAGACTCGGCTGACAGGGAGGTCCTGGAACTAGACAAGACTGGGATAAGGTCTATGGGTGCCCGGGGCTGATGTCCTGAACAGATCTCAAAGGGGGATAGACCAATGGTACAGTTCTTAGAACTATTATATGCAAACTCGGCCTGGCTAAGGACTCGATCCCAATTGGTACGGTGTTCTCCTATGAGGCAATGCAATAAATTCCCTAAGCTCCTATTGACAACCTCAGTCTGGCCATCGGTCTGAAGGTGGAAAGCGGAGGAGAAATGGAGCTTTGTGCCCATCATCCGCCATAGGTCCTCCAAAAATGATTGGTGAACTTAACATCCCTATCGAACACTATGGTGAGGGGCAACCCATGGTATTTGACAACCTCATTAAAGAAAAGTCTGGCTACTATGGATGCATCAGAGGTCTTAAGAGCATGGGATGAAATGGGTCATCTTCGAGAAGAGGTCCATAACCACATAAACAGAATCATGGCCTCTCAAAGTTTTTGGTAGACCAAGCACGAAGTCCATGCCAAGGTTGTGCCAAGAGGAATGGGGAATGCGGAATGGGGAATGGGGAATGGGGAATGGGGAATGGGGAATGGGGAATGGGGAATGCGGAATGGGGAATGGGGAATGGGGAATTGGGAACGGGTAGTGTACAAACCCACGTTTTGCTTTTGTTGGTTGGTGGTCTGGCATGTCCTACACTGACTCACAACTCTAGCAACATCCCTCTTCAGTCCTGGCCAAAAGAATCGGTCCTCAACGAGGGTGATGGTCTTATCTCGACCGAAATAGCCAGCGACTCCCCCAACATGCAATTCTCAGATCAGCAAATCTCGGAGTGAAGTCCTGGGAATGCACAGCTTGCTTCCTTTAAAAAGGAAGCCCTCCCTAAGTAGGTAGTCCGAGCAATTGACCCGGTTGCCTTCACTCAAGGAAGTGAACGGCTCACTAAAATCAGGACAGGTGGGGTATTGATCCTTGACTCGCTCGAACCCTACAACCTCTACACTCATTGCTTGGAGTAGCACATTAGCCCGACTCCTAGCATTGGTGCGACTGAGGAACATGTTCACCTGGCCCAGTGCATCTGCAGCTGTATTCTCGACACCAGGTCTGCGCCTGAATACAAAAGTGTACTCTTGGAGAAACTCAACCCACTTAGCATGTCTTTGGATAAGTTTCTTTTGGGCACTCAGGTATCTCAGAGCCTGGTGGTCAGAGAATACAACGAATTCTTACGGTAAAAGGTAATGTCGCCAATAACGCAGTGATTGGACAACCGCATAGAATTCCTCGTCGTATGTGGAATATCGTTGCCTAGCTTCATTAAGCTTCTCACTAAAATAGGCAACAGGGTGGCCCTCTCGTCCTAGGACACCGCCTATCCCAATACCAGATGCATCGCAATTCACTTCGAAGACCTTAGAGAAATCTGGGAGGTACAGGACTGGAGCTTCAGTCATAAGCTTTTAATCTCATTAAAGGCCTTCGTAGCACCCTTAGTCCATTGAAACTCCTTTTTCATGCAATCAGTGATCGGAGACATAATGGAACTAAACCGGTAAATGAACCTCCTGTAGAAAGTGGCTAAGCTATGAAAGCTTCGTACCTCATGGACATTAGTTGGCTCAGGCCACTCTACAATCACTCTCACTTTCTCAGGGTCAGCAGACACTCCCTGAGTTGACACAACAAATCCTAGGAAGATGACTTGATCACTCATAAAGGCGCACTTCTTGAGGTTGACATAGAGTTTCTCCAGTAAGAGCACATGAAAAACCTTAAGTAAGTGATCCAAGTGGGAAAATGAGGTCCTACTATAAATGAGGATGTCATAAAAGCATAGTTTTTAAGGCGCTGGTAAGGCGACGCCTTAGTAACGCCTTGGAGCTGATGCGGTCTAGAGATGGTAAGGCAGTGCTCCGCCTTATGTGAAGTGGCGCCTTATGGGGGTTTTTTTTTTTTTTTTAAACATATTTTAAAATTACTTGATGAAGATTCCAAATATAGATTTTTTATTGGTAGATGTATGGTTTTGATAACACTTGAGATGTATGGGATCAGCTTTACTCCACCAAAAATAACCAAAACAAACAAAACAAAAACATGATTCACAAACAGGATTTGAATTTTGTCAAGGGTTTTAAGAAAGGGCTATGAGAAGGAATCAAGGAACAAGGAAGAACCACTGATCCAGGCGACCATTTTGCTCCGACAACGGTGAGCTTCATTCTTCTTTGACAGGAGTAGAAATATAGTGGATGACCTTAGGGCTTAAGGCACTCATTTTGGCATCATAGAAGTAAGTTTAATAAATAATTATATTTTTTATGTCTTCTTTTATTTATATTTATAATTTTGTTTCATAATTATGTATTTATATTATATGTTAATATGATTGATGATTGATGATTAAATATTGAATATTGATGATTGATGATTGATGATTGATGAAGATGAACTTAGTTTATTCACTTTATTGATTTGTTTTCTTGATGAATATCTTACATTGGTATGAATATGAACCTTTAATATTTATTTAACATATGAGTAATAGGATTCAACTAGGATTTGAGCCACATAGATTGGTTTTATAAAAAAATTACACAGGAACGCTTTAGTCGATAAGGTGATGCTTTATACCCGCCTTATCGCTAAGGCGCTCCGAAAGACCCTCAAACGCCTCCGTCACCTTACCGCGTTAAAAACTATGCATAAAAGTAAACCACTAGGAACTTGCTAATAAATGATTGAAACACTTGATTCATTATCCTCATGAAGGTGCTAGTTGCATTTAACAAGCCAAAAGGCATATTAACCACTCAAAGAGGCCATCCTTCGTCTTGAAGGTTGTCTTCCACTCATCTCTGGCCTAACCCTAATTTGGTGGTACCCGCTCTTGAGATCAATCTTTGAAAAGATCAAAGAGTTGACCATCATATCCAACATGTCATCAAGCCTAAGGATAGGGAATCTATACTTGATGGCCCTACTATCAACACACATACGCCAGGTGCCATCTTTCTTTGGCATAAGCAAGGTAGGTATAACACACGGGTTAAGGGTTTCCCTAATGAAACCCTTCTGCAACAATTCATCCACTTGCCGTTTGAGTTCGACGTGTTCTTTGGGATTCATTCGGTAATGGGGTAAGTTCGGGAGAGAAGATCCTGGAACTAAGTCAATAGCAGGCTGGATGTCACGCATAGGCGGTAACTCATCAGGTAATTCCTCAAGGAATAACCTCTCGAATTTCCTCAACAAGGGTCGCACTTCTCTAGGAGCCTCAATGAATAAGCGTGACATACTGGTATTACTGGGAATAACCTCTCGAATTTCCTCAACAAGGGTCGCACTTCTCTAGGAGCCTCAGTGAATAAGCGTGACCTATCGGTATTACTCTGTATGGCAACTAGAGCATAAATTACCCCTGACTCTTGACACTCTCCTTCAAATTGTTGTTGATTTAAAATGTTGAGTGTTTTGGTGGGGCTGTGTATGGACATACTTCCCTTATGTTCTGGAACCCTAACTTCCCTAGGGGCACAGGGGGTCAATCTGATCTTTTTCCCTTTAAACTCAAAGACATAGGTGTTAGAATTCCCGTAATTGGTGACATCCCGGTCATATAACCAGGGTCTACCTAGGATGATGTGGGCAACATCCATCTCTAGGACATCACACCACACTCGATCATCATATCCTGCAAAGTGTAGGGGAACTAAACACCTCAGATTAACGGGAATGGTGGACTGATCAACCCAAGCAACCTTGTAAAGCTTGGAGTGGGGTTCAGGTTTGAGGCCCATTCAAGCAACAGCGCTCTTGGAAACCACATTCATGCAACTCCCGCTGTCTATGGCAACGCGGCAGTTCTTGCCCTGATGACATGTGTAAGTGATGAAAACATTAGTTCGTCGCCAATCATCGCTACTCCTAGGTTGTGAGACCATGCAACGCATAATGCCGAGCTTGAGGTCACTGGCCTCCTTGGTGTCCTCATCAGATATGGTCTCATTTGGTCTATGGTCCTCATACTCATGGTCCTGAAAACCCTCTTGGTCACCTTCTTCAAGGGTCTGCTCTCCCACATAAAGATTCCTTTTCGAATACTCTGGAGAAGTGACCAAACCCACGACACTTGAAGCACTGTTGTTGCCCACTGCTTTTGAGTGCTTCTCCCAAAATTCCTTTACCCTTGTTGTCAAATTGACGTTGTGCTGCAACAGTGGGTTTTGGGAATCCAGTTGAGCCTTGGGGTGGTTTTCTAAATTGGGACTCCCCAGCTTAAAAATTCTTCTTCTGAGAATAAGTTCTCATAGAGGATTCCACCTCAAGGGCTATCCTGAAGGCCTGTGGAACGTCTCGCACCAGGTGGGGCGCCATACGAGACTGAATTTCGGAGTTGAGTCAAGTAAGGAATCTGGATAGTGTCTGCTGAACATCCTCCCGAATACGGCTTCTAATTTTCAATTCATTAAACTTGCTCATGTATTCGGTCACAGTCAACTTTCCTTGCTTCAGGGTATTCATTTCATTCAACAACTGGAGCCTATAAATGATAGGCAAAAATTCCCTCTTGAGCCGCTCTTGCATTTCTACCCAGGTAGTGATTGGCTCAAGTCCTAGGTGGTCCTCCTGGTACTCTAGGTCTGTTCAGAAGTCTTGGGCAGCTCCAATAAGCTTGAACCTAGCAAATCGGTAGAAAACTTCCTCTGGCATATCGTAAAAATCGAAGTACCTATCCATCTGTTTGGTCCAATCCAGAAGGATCCTAGCATCAATCTGACCATCATAGGTAGGGGCATCTACCTTAATCATCCGTCTGGCATCAAAGCCCCTATCAGGATGCTTATAACCCACATCATCTCTATATTGGGCTTGGCGTCTTGGCGGTGGGCCTCGACCCCTGCCCCGATCCCTACCATGCCCTAGGCCTTGGAAGTTATCCCCTATCTGGTCATAACCATCAGTCTGGTTATTCTCATTTACTTCCTCAACGTTCGGGCCTCTACCCCTAGGTTTAGTGCCAGTTGTGTTACAGCCTTGCCGTCCATCAGGGTTTTGGGCACTTGTCTGGAAGGTAGCCAACTTATCGGTAAGGGCTTGGAGATGGGCAGCTTGTGTTTCCTATATGGCTTGGATGGCTTTCATGAATTCAGCCAATTGCTCAGATTAAGTGAAGGTGCTAGGAGGGTCAGACATGTCTTAGTATGCTCTACCACTACGAGTGGACATAAGGAGATGGGCAGCCAAGGTACGGTTGCCACCAAAGACTCAAGGTCTACCCCGAATCTCCAATTGAGACAGGTAGTTAACTCTTTCAATCTTGAGGTCAGAAATCTCCCTCTTAAGTATGTGCTTTTGGAGGCAATAACGCCCAATACTATTTGGTCCCGCCAACTTAAGGAAGAAAAGGGTGACCTCTAATCTATGGTAATGCTCGCTTAGTTCAGACTCGACTACAAACAGATTGCAACGGAGACTAGACCTCAAAAGGTAAGACATGTAAACAAGGGACAGTAGTACCTAATTACCCAAAACCTAGACAAAACCATGCTTTGATACTAAGATGATGTAGGGGGTTCCTAGGTGATTAGGTTTCCTATAAGATTAACTAACTAGGTAGGGTTAACTCAAGGGACTTGGGTAGACAGGACAAAAGAAGCTCAACAAACAAGATTTAATATGCAAAATAGAATGAGACTAATGAACAAAGTAACAAAGAGCAATAACAATCTAGGAAGAAAAACACAAACTCACTCAAGCTTCAAGGGGAAACATGGGGTAGGGAACATGGCAGCAAGCAAAATTAGGTTACAACACTAGCTTATCAAGCATCAAAAGTAGATAAAAACCCCATGCTATATGTTCTAAAATCAGTTATACTAGTAATAAGAAGACCAGCAATACTTAAGGCAAACAGTGAGGTAAATAAAAGGTTAAACAATGGCTAAAAGGGGGTGGGTTTTAATGGAAGTAATGGAGTAAATAATGAGGAGATAATGGAGGAATGGGAGGGTTTATTCTATACATATCTGCTGCCTAGGTCTGAGAATAAAGGAAGAGAACCCAGATTTGAAGATGGTGTCCAACAGTAGTCCGATTGTTGAAAAGTGATCAGCAGCAGCCCAGTCCTTGACGTAAAGGATAACAGCAGCCCAGTATTGAAGAGAAAATCAGCAGCAGTCTAGGATCGAAGGAAGATAAAACAGCAGCCGGTAGACAATAAGCAGCAACAGTAACAGTAAACAGCAGCAGTTCAAGTCAATAACCAGTAATAGTTCCAGTGAGAAAAGATAGAAAAGTGAGAGAGGGAGGGAGGTGAGAGAAGAGATAACCGAGAGAGAAGAAAGAGAGAGAGAGAAAGAGAGAGTGAGAAAGACGAGATTGAAAGAGAATCGTGAGAGGGGTGGGGGGTTTGCTCATTCTTTCTTCTTCTAATCCTCCAACCACAAAGAAGGTTGGGTCTTCTTTTTCCTTCGGCTGTACGTCTCGATGTCCCCATCATATTGACTATGGCTCTCAGACCCAGTCACATGGTAGTGGCTTTGTGGATACTTTATTCACATACCTAGCCAACCCGTACACATTGCCGGAACCATCATTTGACAGTAACTCAGTGGCGGGTTCTTCTTCTTCATACTATGGTGGTGATATGTACCCTTGGATAGGTTACCTTCAGTATGTAGATGACTCAATCTTTTTGGCAGCTGTGGAGGACTACGTTCGATTATTCTCTCACACTATGACGTGGCATGCATTTGTGGCGCAGTCAAAGGAAAATGCACGTCAATTATTTCATACTGAGCATGGAATCTAGTCAAGTTGTCATACTTCTTTCCAGTAGATAGTATCTACTACATAGTCATTATGAATTTATGATTACTGTTGTACTGTTATGTAAGTTACATGCTCAGTGTTGACTTTAGTTGGGACTTGTGGATTAGAGAGTCGCATAGTATACTACTCTAATACTCTAAATATTAGCTAATTAATGTTGATGTATGTTTGATCATGGCTTAAATGCATTATTTATTTGTTTTACTATTATATTACATCTTGTTCTAGCAATGAAGTAGGTACAATTACAGTTCGACGGTTGCTTCCAAAAAAATGTACAACTCAAACAATATCATGTTCTAATATTTTTGCATTTTTATGTTCTTATCATGTTTATTAACCTTAAAATAGCCTATCCCCCAAATTTCATGTCAAAATACCACTGTTTGACCACCGAAAAAGCCAACCGGAAAAAAATAAAAAATAAAAAATAAAAAAATCTGTTTCGACAGAAATCTTGCTGAAATTTCGGTATTTAGGTGGCCCGAAACGAAATGAGATTTCGAACCTTGATCAATACGTAGATATTATGAACTAAAAAGGTTAAAGTTTAAGATATGCAGCCAATATTCTTGCAATACTTTCGATTTCTAAGAACATCATATTTGCAGAAAAATTAATTACTAATAGAAGTGTGCCATTATATTAGCTCAGTGGGTTGACTGATGAATGTTCAGCTTTCTCATCAGTTCAGCTTTCTTGCTGAAACATAAGCAGAGAAGCATAATGTATAGTAACCAGGAAAACCAACAAAATATAATTGATGAACTCTGGAACATTTAAAAATACATTCGGAGAACTTCATATCAAAGTGGTTCTTAATAGATGAGTACTTACTTGAGAACCACAATAGAAGATAGGTTTGGCATAGGGAACTGATGGCTTTTGAACAGGAACAAGGGATACTTTAGATGATCTAACAAAACGTTGAGTAGTATTGCAAAGGATAAAATTCGGCAAGAAATCGTTCTGCATCTCTGCCCACACCTGATAGTTGGAACAAAATTGAACATTTCACAACTAATCAAAGATGGTTAAAAGTTCACTAGATGTATGACAATTCCTCCAATTAGGAACAGAAATTATCTTCCAGTAGTTTTTAATTTGTAAGCAAAATCAAAGATCACGTCAGATCAAACCAGGTCCTGATAGTTACTAGGTGAATGAGTAAAAAAAAAAAAAAATTATTTCAGTCATCCATTTAAATTAACCTCGATAAAATTTTACAAGGAATGAAAATGCCAAATATTGTTGGTAACTGCAAGGCCAGACCTATAACAGCCTTTTAATTCCCAAAATCCCACACCACAGCAAGCAATGAAATAGCTGATATAGGTCCTAAAGAAGATTTAACTGTTCTAGATTGGATAAACAGAATGTCATCCAGCATTCCTTCAAGATTTTGAAGTGAATCTATTTATTAATCTCAATGTCATGTCAATCAAGTCAATGTTCACTCAACCAAAGTTCAAGATTTTGGTTGAAACAGAAATTTCGGTCGAAACCCGGATGGTTTCAGCTGCAAGTTTTGGTAAATGATTTTGAGGACCAAATGGCCAAATTAGTTCCCGAAAATTCTAGGAAACCCTATTTTAGGCCCTCTAAACATAGTGGACCTTTATATTTAAAAACCAAAAAAAAAAATAGTGGTATGACTTCTGAGCCTAGTCTGGTAATAAAAGTTGTACGCTGCTGTATACATTTTCTAATATGGCCTATTCTACACAAATTTTAGTACTAGAACACACTTAATTCAATTAAAACAATTTTTTTTTTTTTTTTGGGTAGATAAAACAACTTGAATACACATTAGGAATGAAGCGACATAAAATTATAAACCATTTCCTAAATCATACAATATATTGTTCATTACAAAGAATAAAAAATATGGAAGTCAAATAGTCAATAATACAAATAAGTAACCCCTATGCCATCCAAGAGTCCTAGTACCACATCGAGTTCCTAGTAGGATCAAAATCACTAGAATGTTTGCTGTTGCAGCCAAAGCAAGTTATCCTCTGACTGTATCACAAAAAGCTGGCCATGTCATAGCCTGGCAGAAGAAACGCGCTAAGTACTCCATAGCATCCCTAGAAACAAGGTTTAAGATCTCGCTCTCGCCCCTCATCTTGCTGATCCAAAAAAGAGAGATCTGGCGGTGGGACAAATGAGAAGATGTTGTCTACAAATGATGGCCCATTGTGTGACTGGCCCTCATAATTACAGGATAATGATTATAAAGAGCTATACTACCCATAACCGCCATACACAGTATAGCCAAAACCAGTGTTCTATGTGGCATATAATGGTGCATGCCACTGGCCATGCACACTACACTCCAGATTTAGGCCTCCAAGAGTGCAAGCGATGCAGCAATGAGGACCTACACAAGGAGGATGAAACAGCTTGTCAGCCAGGCTGGTTAGGGCTCTACAGAAGCCCACGATTTGGCTGGGGGTTATTTTATGTTACTTTCTTTTGTTTAATTGTGGTTCAGTTTAGGTTAGCCAGCTGGCCCAAGTTAAGTCAAGTTAGTTGTCTTTTGTAAGAGCTAACTAGTTTTCCTTTTGTTAATTTCTATTTTCAGTTTTAGAAAGTAATGTTTTAGGAGTTTATTTATGGTTTCCTATTTTGGAATTTGTTGCTATGTAATTCCCACCCATTAGTCATTATAAATAAAGAGGAGGCGGCTCCTAAAGGCTCCCATGATTTCTTTTCCTACAAAAACAAATTTGCTGCTGCTGCTACTGCTACTTCTCTGTTGAGAACTTGCATTGTGTTTGATCAAAGTGGATGGACTGGTGTATGATCCGGTGAGTCTCTACGGTGTGAAGCGAGAGAGGTTCTTCTCTCTACTTCTTCTCCTCCTTCTCTCAAGCATCCAAGGTGTTACATATCTGTCCAAGTTCTACAGGTATTTAAATCATTCCCTCTTTCAGTTCTGCCCAGAAAATTGCAGATTCCGTAAGCAATTTTCAGAACTTGCCCAGACCTACCCAGCCATCAGTTTTGGCTGAATTTTGGATCGAAGTTAAGCCCTATCTAGGGGCGAACTCGACCCAAAGAGAAGCCTTTTCTGTCCAGGGGTTTGAGAAATATTAGAAATTTCCATAATTTTGTCTTCTAGTGACCTTTTCTGCCCAGATTTGAAATCGAAAGACCTGCCCTGATTTCTGTTGGTTTCTTCGGGTGTAGGACCATATTATCAACTGGGATTAGGCCTCTTAGAGTCCCTGTTAAGGCCCCATCATCTATTGTTAGTTCCGTTCACAGATTCTTAAAAGTTCTGTAATCAGTAGGCTGTTACAGTCTTGGTTTTCCCTTTTAATCCTGAGTTGCTTTGTGTTTCTGCTCGACTTTGGTTATGGTTGGTATTTGATTCCAAAAATTCTGCAGTTGTGAGCTTGGTTGACTCGTCCACCTTTAGCTTTACATTAGCAAGTCAAGCTTGTAATATCAATGTCCATGGACTCCATGCTATCATCATCCTCAGGTGGTGGTATGGATCGGTGGCGCGGGCTCCTTGAGTTGCTAGCACATGTGGGGGCACATCCAATGTGGGGTCAGCATCGTGCGTGGCATGATCTAACTTTTTCCGGTGAAGGAAATGGGCTCTAGCTCCGCCAAGTGGCACCTCTCGCGCATGGTTGCAAATCTATCACACCCATCACCACCATCACCATTACCATCACCAACATCATCATCACCTCCATAAGATGGGGAAGTGTGTGAATGTGGCCACTCAAATGCGACCAGTTGACGTCCTCATCATCATGCTCACAAGGATGAAACAAGGAAACATTTTTTTTTTTTTGGGTAAACAAGGAAACTTGAAGTAAACTTAAACAAGGAAGTTGGAAAGCTCCACATCTGTCCCTCCACCCCTATATCTCCCTACTTCGTAATAAAAAAATAACGGGAAATGGTTCTCTGTCCGGGAGTGCTTTTATCTCTCTCCTCCCCAAAACCAAGGGCAAACGTGTCTTTTCCCACTAGGAGAGAAAGATCTAGGTATTGGCATGCACCAACCTTTTGTTTGCTATCGTTTCAACTACAAGCTCAATTGTTAGGGAAGGGCAACATAAATGTGTATAATAACACCCCCTAGCATGTCAAGCCAATCTTGGACTTTTGCACTTAACAAAACACATGCCCACACATGACACAGAGGGCGATGAACTGCCAGGAATCCCCATTGCACTTCTTGGGAGTCAAACACTCGACCCCCTTGCACCGATACCATGTTCACAAATGTTTCACCTAAAAGTTGGAACTGATAGGGAAGGGCAACATAAATGAATAAATGAAGCGAAGGAGAGGGAGAGCAACCCCTAAGTGAAGGAGACTCATTCAGCCGCTGCATTGGAGCAGCCTGGCCGTGAGGCCGGGCTACTCCCCTGCCTCTCACCCTCCCTTCTCCTTCTCTCATCCTCTCCCTTGCACCTTGTCTCTTCTTGTCCGCCACTCTCTTTATTTTCTTCTACATTCTGTCCCTCTCTCCCTTTCTTCTTCCTCCTCTCCTCCCTTTCTCTGCTTCTTCATCCCCTGCTGGAGCATTGTTTCGGTCGGAGTCGCAACTTGGTCGCCAGCCCCGTAGGTCACCATCCCTGCTAGGCTTGTCTCTAGGCTCATTTGGTTTCTCGCTCGGCTAGTATCCTCATCGCCTCCAATCTGGTTTTCCTGTTCTCTAGCCAGTCGTAGTCAAGCTACGCTCGGCTTGATCCATCGTCACTTGGTCACCAGCCACCCCACTGTAGAAACGCAACCCTAAAAGAGATGTAGAAGGTAATGGAAAAACAAGAAAAGACAATGCACACAGGTTTACGAGGTTCGGCAAGATTGCCTACGTCCTCAGTGAGATGAGATTCTGCTTCACTATCAATAGAGAATATGGTTACAACACTTGTCCTCACACCTCTCAGTATTGTGTGCATTACAAAGAAAGAAAACCTTGCTACAAATATACAGCGAAAAAGCTCTAATCCAGAAAGTACAAAACTGCCCTCAAATAAAAATTCAAGTAGGGTTAACCCCCCGCTATGGAGGGGGGCCTCCTGCCATTCTACTTTGTCGAGGTGCCTGCACCAGTATTCCCTGGATTAAACTGCAATGGAATACTAGACATCGTACATCAAGAATCTCCACCTTGGCTTAAATTCTGTCGAGCCTCCTATAAAGATAACCTGTAGACGTCTTCATCCCGTACTTCATTAGAGGTACACACCTGCACCTATTTGGTGCGTCCCTCATCTTCAACAATGAGTAATATTAACCAATTCCAAACTGGACTCAAACTTTCTATAGTAAACGGCTTAGTACGTATATCTACAAGATTGTGATCTGTATGAATTTTTCTCAAATTAATACTACCTCCTGACACGAGCTCCCTGATCTTGTGAAATCTCACATCAATATGTTTGGTCCTTGCATAAAACACCTAATTCTTTGCAAGATGTATGGTACTTTGACTGTTACAATATAACACTATACCTCCTTGCTTCAACCCCAACTCACGAACCAATCCAGCCAACCAGAATCCTTCCTTGGCAGCCTCAACTGCAACCATATACTCTACCTCTGTAGTGGACAATGCAACTGTAGATTGAAGCATCTCCCTCCATGATATAGGTCCACCAACCAATGTAAAATACATACCATGTAGAAGGCCTCCTTCTATCTAAATCACAAGCATAGTCAGAATCAACATAACCCGCTAATTTTGTGGAACTTCCTTTACCACTGAACATGACACCTATATCTTTAGTCTTACTCAAATATTTGAAGATCCACTTAATTGCATTCCAATGCCCCTTCCCTAGATTACTCATGTATCTACTAATAACACTGACTACATGGGACAAATCCGGCCTACTACAAACCATAGCATACATAAGACTCCCAACTGCACTAGCATAAAGGACCAAAGACATCTGCTCAGGCTTGCCATTCTCTTCTGTCGAGGCGCCTGCACCAGTACTCCCTGAATTAAACTGCGACAAAATACAAGACATCATACACCAACACCCGCATGTCCTATAGATGTTTGGCCACCAGCCCTACTAGGCCAGCCACCCGCCTTAACAGCCAAGCTCGCTTAGCTACTGCTGATTTGCTTCCAACTGCATGGCCAGCAACCCGTAAGGCTGCCAGCTATGCTTGGCCAATAGCTGCTTTGCGGTTGTCCTCTACAAGGCCAGTGCCCCACCTTCGTGGCTGTCACCTCCGCTAGGCCACCCCTCCGCCGCGGCTACGCTCTTGCCAGCAGTGCTCTCTTAGTGACTGGGAAGATGAAGAGATGAGATAGTTTGTTAGGGTTCCATAAACCCTCCCTGGAATTGACTTGGTTACCCTTGCTTGTAATGGGCTTCCTTGCTTTATCTTTAAGCCCATATGGGCTTTTGAGATGTAATGGACATGTTTTGAGTCGTTAAGCCCATGTGGGCTTTTGAGATATAGTGGACATGTTTGTGACATCTTTTTTCATCTTCAAGCCCATGTGGGCCCTGGATGTAGTCCTTTTTGGGTTTTTATTACCCTTATTGGGTTTGTAATCTCCCCCTTAGGATTGTATTTCCCTCCCCCTTCTTTTAATGCATTTATTATTCACAAAAAAAAAAAAAAAAATGTATACATCAACACCTTCACAAGAGTGGGGCCCTAGTCTAGCACATCATGTTGATAGTGGCTTCGAGAGCATCGTTCAGCTGCTAGGTATGGTGAATATGGAAGCGAACCATCCTTCGAGAGCACCAATTCAGGCAATTTGAAGGATTTGGTGGCTATGGAGGTGCCCATTGTGGATTTTCTACATCACTCCTTAGCACTGAGCATGGGGGTAGGTCAGGTGTTGGGTCATCTTTCGCCGACAACATCTTCTAGTATTCAGCCCAACCATTGGTGCCGGTTCCACCGAGTTTCCGTAGGTTAGGATACCTTAGATATGTTGATGATGAGGCTTAGAGGTGGGTGTCATGGACTAATAAAACAATTAGGCCCAAAACATGTCAAGGGATACATATATGGCGCATTCCGAGGAGCAACTATGATTTATGTAAAACATACACAGCTCGCGGAATGGACCCACCAAGAAACTCCACATGAAATTGAGTGGTGAGTGTTGAATTCTTTTTTTGTATTCTAATGCATGCTTTGTTTATATTGATAGCTTATTTACATTTCCAATAGCTAAATTATAGACTCAATGCTTATAATAGAGCAAGTGTACAACAACATTCAACATAATCTAGCAAATTTGGTTCCAAACCACATGAACCATTTTAGGAGGTTTTTTTTTTCAAACTAATTCATGGAATAGGTGCAAAATGTTAAAAATAGGCAGCACAAAGAAAAAACAGGTAAAAAAAAACACTTTTTGGGCCTCAAAACCAAGGTTTGAATTTGACCCAAAAAAATACCAAGTTTCGACTTGGTTTCAGTCAAAACTTGTGAAATCTCGATTTTGGCAAAGGTTGAAACCGGCCTTGAAACCGGGATTTAGAAGCTTGCCCTGATCTTAGGAAGCCATTGAAAACTTATTTGTGTAGGTAAAATTATAGTGACTTGTTTCCCTTTTATAAGCTTATGCTAGTATAAGTGCTACAGTAATGTACAAGCATAAATGCCTCATAAAATGGAGAGAGCCTCCATGGTTAGGTTAGCCCCGATTCCCTAAGCGTCCCCCACAAGGGCTTGCCTCTATGGCTAGCCTCCCTAACTCCAACCACTCTGCCCTCGTGAGGTCCCCTCCCCCCTCTTTTGTTCCTCCTCCCTCCCCTTCCCCCAAGCCATAGGCTTGGCCTAGAGCTCTCTTCTCAACCTTCCCACCCCCTTGCGAGAAGGTCTTCCCCTCCACTTTGTTCCTCCAAAGATCATCGATTATGCTAAGAATGCCTTCTAACCTGGGAGTCTGCTCGACCTGCCGACCATAAAGCTTCCAAATGAAAAATGTCTTTGTTGGACACCTCATCGAAAAAAGCCCTCCATTCGACATAGTGAAAGTCTCACTGTCCAAACAACGGAGATTTAATGGGCTATTGGATATGTATCTCTTGGCAACGAATTTTTCATCTTCAAATTCTCGAATGTAGAGGAGAAGATTTGTCCTTAAAGGTGGCCTTGGTGAGTTGGGGAAAATCCCATCTCGCTTAGGAATAGGACAGACACTTACAACTCCATAGGGTCAATCTCAACTCCATTCCACTGTGTATTGAGCTACCTGGCCTCCCCCCTTCATTTCTGGTGTCAAGATGGGCTCAAAACATAGACAACTTAGTGTTGGGGAAGCCACTCTTCTTTGATGACCGGACTAAGAAACAATATATGTTGGCCTTTGCTTGAATTTGTGTGGATGTCCCAACCAATATAGTGCCCCCTCCTCCATTTTGGTTGTTGATGATGAAGGTTTTACCTTCAAGCAATCTGTTGTTTATGATTGGCTACCCCCGATGCCTTGTATGCTGCGTATTTGACAATGATAACAAGCAATGCCAATCTTCTCTAGGAGATCATCATCCTCTGCCTAGCTTAGCCTCTGCTGAGTCCAACCCTATTCATTCCACTGTTGCTCCTCCTCAACCCTTAGCCTCTACCTCCACTGCCGCCTCCACCATTCCATCTACCCTCCTCCTTCCATTACCCACCCAAAATTAGGTAAGGTCCTTAAAACTCTCCACTCGCTCAGCCATGGAAGAACGAGTTCCCTCTACCCTAGATCGAGAGATTTCTCGGCTTTTGGCGCACTAAGAGGACACAATGAAGTCTCCTCTAACCGATCGATGGTCCATTCATCTAAAAGGACCGTTGGTCCGAATAGCTTTTCTCTTCTGCAAGACATTGATGTCGACCTATTGGATCCCTGCCATGTGATGCTCGAGGCTGCCCATCTCCACGCAAACTGCCCTTCGACCAATCGCTATCCATCTGTGGCTTCTCAGGTGTCGTATGAAATCTTGCCACAGGCATGGTCTGTTGTTCCTGATATTTCGCCCCAGGTTGCTGCTCCCTCGCTTTCCCTACACCCCTACACCCTCACGACATATAGCTCTCCCATTTTGCCCCTTCCAGTGTCCTCTTTGAGGGGGCCCACTATCCTCTCTCCTTCCCACCCCATCGCCCCTTCCTTTGGTTGACCACGCTAGCCCAATTGGGCCAACTTCTTCTCTTTGCCCACCCTGACCACTCCTAATCCCCTTATACACATCAGCCCATCCCTTTCTCCTCCATTCTTCCACCCCTAATCCCATCCTTGGGTTGGCCCCTTTGCCTCCGATCAGCTCCGATCCCCTTCAACCTCTTATGGTCCCCCTCCCCCAGCCCCACTTGGCTCCCCTTCATGTCTACCATTGGCACAACATCCCCTCCATACCCTAAGAAGCAGTCTTACAAAGACTATTCCACGCCCTCCAACAAGAAAATTTTGCCTCAAGTATGGAAATTTGTAAGATTGTTCTTTGTCATGATATAATCCTATAATTTGGTGGGCCTTTTTCGCCTTGTGGGCCCTCCTCTCCTGGGTAGCTCTCTTTCTTTGAGTTTGGGACTGTCATTTATTGTATTGTGTTGTGTTGGGCCCTGCCTCCTCCTTTATAAAGACAAGGACTTGTGTTTTGCTTGTTCTCCCCCCCCCCTTTCTTTCCTTTTGGTAATGAATTTTTTATTCATCCAAAATATAAGCACTATATTAGCAAACCATAAATAGCACAGGTTCAAATCCTCTCAAGTTGTGCATCAGAAAACCTCTCAGAAAGCACTTATTTAGATGACTAATCCTCGCAATAGTCACTAGTAGTTATACTTAATTTTGTTATCATAGTTGTTTAACCAATTCAGCAACTAAATAGGTCACAAGTCAGCCATGCGAGAGCCAAGAGTCACTTTGATTTGTTTCTCATTCTAATCTCTCACCATTCTCCATTCTGCTTCATAGCATAAAATAGTTGTCAAGGCCCACTTAGGCGTCTAGGCGCCCCTTGCTGGATGCTTTCTTGGGTTGCCTAGGCATCACCCCCCCCCCAATGCCTTAGGACCCAGTTGCCTTGACAACTAAGCACCATATTCAGAATTAGATTGTAAAGTTAGATCAGCGAGAACTCAGAGGCCTTAGGGCCAATGGCTCACATCAGAAGCTCAAAGAGAGTTACAAACAACCACCATAAAAGGCCGATTTATACAGATGAAAATAATTTTTTTCATGAATACTTTTTTTTTTAATAGGGTTTTAATTAAAATGAAAAAAAATTATTAATTCAATATAAGTGACACTTGTCATTAACAGATTTCAGTATCTTCTCTCATTAACAGATTTTAGTATCTTCTTTGAGCAAAAATGTTTCAATCCTTCGGATATAATGGATTACAAAAATAAATTGACTTTTGAGAGGCAATAAAAAGAAAATTCATTAACAAAAATAAATCTATACTCATCGGCTCAAAATAATTTTCAATCAATGGTAAAGAGAATACCAAACCTGGGAAGCAAGTCGACTAGAAAAGGAAACAAGAGAGATGTTCTCTTGCATCTCATTCAAAATCAGACTGAATGAGTCCATTGAAAGATCTTTCGAAAGCAATTCATGGGAATGTCTTAAGATATCAACGAGCTTCTCTAATTCCTGGATAGACAACCATCACAAGTAATATTCATTCTCTACCCAGTACCACACACACACACACACACGAGAGCGAGCGAGCGAGAGAGAGAGAGAGAGAGAGAGAATCACTCACCACAATAGCACACAGATCCTGAGACTCAAAACGGTCAAACAGAAATTCAAGGTTCTCTCTGAATAATTTGTTCATACGTTCAGCAATTAAGCTCCTTAAATCAATGGTCCTTCCCAATAGCTACATCATAAACAAAATTTATAATTTAAGCATAAACATTTGGCAATTTTCAAACACTAGGAGTGAAGTGCAGCAATCCGCTCACCAAAACATTAAGGCATCGGCAGTAAGCCACTGGGCCTAGCTTTTAAATACATAAAATATGCCAAATTCATATAAAAAAGGAAACGAAAACTAAAGACAAAACAGAAAGAATAACATGAAAAGATGTGCTTTTAGAAGGAAATCCATTGTAGCTGAAGTATTCTCTAAGAAAATTACATACTCTTAATCAATTTTCAAGCCCCCAAGGGGAAAAAAAAAACACATTTCAGACTTATGAGGCAAGTGACCCCAAAAATTCATGGTTCCTTGGCCCTCACTTAAGGTGAGCCATATATTCCTTTCAGAGAATAAGTAATAAGTTGGCACATGGCATAGTCTATGGCTATTGAGCTACAAGTCTCGAACTATTTGTCATTTGCAATTTGCAAGCTGTATCTCCAATTGTTTCACTCATTTCACATCATTGTCTCACCATGATTCAATCCGGTTTTGTAATAAAGTCTATTGTTCATTACTTCATTGTATCAAAGATTTTTGGTGTATCAACATAAGTTTGAGATTTGGGACTTATTAACTGAGCACAATTAGAAGTCTCGTACAGTCGTACTCTCATGTATGTGCTGTGCAGGGTTAACGTGAATCCACCCGAAACTATAGCTTGAACCAAGATTCAGTTCCATGCCAAGCCCTTCCAAGACTTTGGCAGGAGATTTGGTCCACAGGCCATGCAAACCCAGGTTAAGTTTTATATTTTAAAGCATCAGATGTAGAGGGGATCCACCTAATCAAATCCCAGGTAAATTAATCAAACTTTTCAATGGCTAACCAGATAGTGGCTATTGTACAGTCTCAAGAGCTGGCAATGAAAACATTATCCAGCGACCTACTAAGATGCATCCCAACTAACTAAAGACTAGATTATGACCCTGAATGCAACAAAATTCAGTCCAATTAGAATGTCAACGAATTAAGCACAGATTCTTAAATTAACTGCTGAAACTAACACTCATTTCTTCTATAAATCACTTTGAAATTGGTGCACTTCATTTTCACTGATTATATTGCATCACCATCCATTCAGTGTTTGTATCCTCTCTTTTTTTAATTTTGTTTATAATGGATCAAGATACAAAAACATATTGAGAATAAATCCCTCAATGATAGTTCCTTTTTCCATTTATAAGACAGTATAATTTTCTACATTGTCTAACAAGCAATATATGTACAAAGCATGGGGCATTTAAACTCATAGTAATGGTAGGATCAGAAAAGAATGCATTCAAGGGAGTTTAGGAAAACACAGTATTCATGTACAACATACACCCATAAAACGACATTTCATGAATATTATCCCCTCGTCCCCCCCCCCTAAAACAACAAGAAGAAAAAAAATAAAAAATAAAGTCACACCCGATGGAAGCTTAAGTGAAAGGCTTCATAATTATTTTAATTCATTTGTATGCATTTCCTTACTGCTCAGATATTACTACTATCATTTCTACCAGTTTGAAAAGTCTTTTACAGACCACAGATCCAAACTTGATGATGCTTCAAAATTTGACTGAAAAATACGTCCATTGCAAGTAGCTAAAATGCTGACAACACTACTCTTGGTAAAATACCTCTTAAAATTGAAACATGTCATTTAAGACTGAAAAGCAGCTTATAGTAAATATATGCAAAGATATTCTTACCTTCACCCTGGTCATCTTTAGCAGTGCATTGAATCTAATTGGTTGAATAGAATATTTTTCTCCATTGTCCAAGGCAAAGATGAAAGATGGATCAAGTAGCTCACTGTCAGAGGATTTTAGACCAAACATAAAAAATAAAATATTAGACATATTAGTTAGAATAAATAAGAGCATCAATAAGTAATGAAAGCCAGAGGGTAAGGCCTACCTCGCTGCCCAGCTTTTATAATATGTGAAAATAGTTTCACTCAACTTTACAACCAGTTGATCAAAACAAAGATCCACCTATAAAAACTAATAAATGTGAGACGAATGGAGCAATTCTTCATTCATCTCAAATAGAACATCCAGGAACAATAAATGAACTCCATTGTTACACATATTATAATAACCTGATTGGAAACACATCTATGTTTGATTCAGTGGCAGGAATCAGGATAATAATAAGTAAAAGCCAAATGTAGGAGAAAGGGTGAAAAAAGGTGAAAACATTTGAACTAAAACTGAACTTAGTATGTACCCACTAAACAAAGAGGTCAAATTAATGATTGCTTCACCATGATGTCAATTCTTCAGGTGCCTTTCAAAATTCATTGAAAAATGAGAAATTCTAAAGGAAGCACATTTTCACGAAGGTCAATTTTTCTTTATTTGTGATGGGATTTTTTTTTTTGGGGGGGGGGGGGGGGTTGTTGGAGGTAGGTAATAAACTTCATCAAAAACAAGGGGGGAGGAAATAAGACCAGCAGGCCTGAACAAAATCAAACCTTGCACAATACTAAAAACAGAATCAGTTTCAAGGAAGAGCATGGCAGTATTCTATAGTTCAGTCCTATTTTTTTCCACCATTGATAACCATCAAATGAAAATTTATTAAATAGCAAAGGAAAATACAAGAAACAGGTCACTGATACTGACATACCAGAAACCACAATACAAAGAGAGTAACCCGAAAAACCCCAATCACAGATTCCCACAAAATCCCAAAACAAACCCCAATTAGCCAACTACAAAGCTGCAAAGCAACCTCATACAAACCTTGATAACCTCATCCGCCACAGTATTAGCAGATCATGACTTCCTAAAGAATGAGCAATTCGCCTGGGCACCCAAGAAATGAATTTGTCTAATAATATGGCTGAATCTCCAAAGCCCTTCCGCAGAATCCCTTGCCTAAGCTGTAATGGTTGCTGAATCACCCTATGATAGTTATTGAACTTTGAAACCATCCCTTCTTACTCTTTTTTTATTTTTTTTTTTTTATTTTTTTTTGGGGGGGTGGTTTTTTTTGTCTTGAGGGATATGGCTATAATTTTCATGTCTTATTAGTATTCTTCTTTGCCTACTAACTGGGGGAGGAAGACTCTAAAAGAATGGAAGGGGTTAAGGATTTTGCAACTTTCATTCATTGAAATAAATTCATTAATTTACCACTGGAGTCCTAGATCATTTACATAGTCTGACAGCCAACAAGCACCAATTATTCCTTGTCCATATTTTTGGTATCTATAGATACATCAGAAAACATGTGAAAATCGTCTGCCGCCGCTGCACCGTTGCACTGAGCATCGGGTGGCTGGGAGCCCCTTGGGGTGCATGCCCAGATGCTCTCAGCCATCCGATGCTCACCGCACCCCACCGCTCACTGCAGAGGATGTAGACTCCCAGAAAACTATGTTCGTGAGGTGCTCGTAGTTGCTATTTCTGATCACAAATCATGGCATTTTCATGAATTTCCTTCAAGAAGGAAAAATCACCTCTCACATTCAAGAATTTTTTGCACAAGTCCAAGGATACCCAATCCATCTTCTAGAATGGCAGATAACTTCAATCTAACTGGATGAGCTGGACAAAGGAAAAGTTGAAACAATGGGATTTTTTTTTTTTTTTTTTTGTGAATAAGAAATTCATTAACCAATAGAAAGAAAAAGAAAGAATTTACAAGCCCAAAGGCAAAAGAAAAATGGAAAGAGCCTACAAGAGGAGTGGCAAAGCCATATAAAGGGGAGAGGGAGGCAAGAAGGGAGTGGGGAAAAGACCCCAGAACACAACCATGAGCTTGTTCCTTGGGGCATCAAAGAGGCATGTGGTGAAGTAACTAGAGCTTAGAGCCAACATCAAAGAAGATGGTATCCAAATCCTTTCAAAAGAGCTGGAGTTGGAAGTCCATCTACAAAGGTTTCTCTCCATCCAGATATGGTTGACCGTGGCACAAAAAGAAAGCTTGCCAGCGGTATCAATAATGATCCAGCAAAAGTCACGTCCATCCATATCCATTCCTTATCCACAATCCAAAGGCAAAGGGATTTTCCTATCAGGCCAGCGGAAACTAAGATTTTTTTTTTTTTCCAAATAGAGGAATAAAAAGGGCCACTAAAAAAGAGATGATTGGGGTCTTCAATAACATTCTAGCAGAGGCAGCAGGAGGGGGATATGGGGATGTGGTGGTAACGAAGGAAGGATTAAGTGGGAAGATAGTTAGAGAGAGATCTCTAGATAGTGAAGCTATGACGAGTGATGTGCCCTTTGAACTAGAGAATTTTATGCCAGAGCATAGGTGGGTGGTGGAATCTAATAAAATTCTAGGCTAAGGAGCAACTATAGATGCCAAAGGGGGAGGGAGACCAGATGACTTTGTCTCCTCTACCAAGATGGTGGAGGAAGGAGGGGAGGGAGGACCAAATGTCAAGGAGGGAGGGGGGGGGGAGGGGGAGACTAGGAGTTAATTGAAATGATGGAGGCAAGCATAGAATCTCTAACTAGGCTAGAAGAGTAGGCACATCTAGCTCCCACATCAGATAAGAGGGCACCAAAAGGGTGCCAGTTATCAAGCCAAAGGGAGGTGGAGAGGCCATCAGAGATAGAGGAATTAATAGCTCTAAGGGCGATAGGATGAAGGTTTAAGATACTACGCCAAACCCAAGAGGCATTGGAGAGGAGGGGCACAATCCAGAGGGAATCATTCTTAAGGAGAGAAGAGTAAACCTAGGAGAACCAAAGGCTATTGGGTTTAGAGGCAAGCCTCCAAATAAGCTATAGGGTTCCCACAGTGTTGACATCGTGAATTCTTCAGAGCCCTAGGCCCCCTTCAATGGAGGACCAACTGATGAGATGGAGGAATCTAGTAGAGTCTACCTTTCCAGAGGAAGGTACACATGACTCCATGATGGATTCAACAGTCTTAATGGTAGAGAGAGGTAGTTTGAAGACACCAGACCAGTAAATGTCGCAAGATTGAAGAACAAATTTGATGAGCCCAAGGAGAGCTTGCCTTCCAAAGTTGAAGCCATTTTCTAGGATGAGATCAACCATAGGAGTACAATGGTGAGGGTTGAGCCGAGCAGAGATGAGGTGAAGCCCAAGATACTTTACAGGAAGGGATCTCAGGGAGAATCTAGAAGCTAGGAGGAGAGAGATTTTAAGAGACTCAGACACTCCAGAGAGGAAGAGATGGGATTTTAGAGGATTGATACGAAGGCCAAAGAGGGACTAAAAAAGGCGAAGGGAGGAAAGGATAGATTGGATGGATAGAGGGTCATCGTTGAAGAGGATAATCAAATCATTAGTGAAGGCCAAATTGGTAAGGTTGAGGGCTTTAAATTTCGAAAGGGCCGAGATGAGGTGGAGATCGGTGGAGGATTAGATAGTTCTGAAGAGGACTTCAGGGGAAAGGGAGAAGAGGAAAGGGGACACCTTGGTGGATACCGGAAGAGGAGGGGAAGAAGCCAATTGGGGAACAATTGACGAGGACAGAGAATCAGGGAGAGGAGATACATGAGTTGATTGAATGAATAAAAGTAGGGGTGGGGGAAGGACAGACAATGAGGACATTTGAGATGAAATCCCAACAAATGGTATCAAAAGATTTGTGGATATCAATCTTTAGGAGGGCAGGGAGAGTGGGATTTTCTATTGAATACTTTGACAATTTCTTGGCAGAGGATGATGTCGTCAGCAATCTTTCTACTAGCGATGAAGGCAAACTGGTTTGGACTGACATGAGAATCAACTACTAACTGAATCTTGTTGGCCAGGATGTTGGCTATAAACTTAGGGAGATAGACCTGAAATCTGTTATAGAGGAAGCTCCTTCTTTCTTGGGGGTAAGGAAAAGAAAGGTATCATTGATTCCAAGGATTTGGAGGGGTTGAAGAAGAAACTACGGAGGGCAGTAAAAAGGTCAGATTTGATGATGTCCAGTAGTGGGAAAAGAATCCCATAGTGAAGCCATCAAGACTCAGGGCTTTATTAGCTTTGTGGGAGAGGAAAGTCGCAAAGATATCTTCGTCAGCCAAAGGGAATGGCATGAAGAAGGGGGGACAAATTTGTTTATGATACCCTAGGGACTCAACGGGTAAGCTGAGCGGAAAAACAATGGGAATTATCAATTGGTGATGTGGGAACAAGAAGAAAGAAATGGAATCTAAACTGCAAATATTTGAATTCTATAGAGAAGATAATGGGGTTTTTTGATGGATGTGTTGGAAGGGAAAAGGAAGAGTTGGCAATGGCTATGCAGCAAGAGAAGTATGGAAGCCAAATCTTAAGTTAGGTGACAAGTTTACCAAATTCTCCCCAGTTTTGCAAATTATAGATGAAAAATAACAGATATTGGGAAACACATAATAGAGGGAAACCATAAATATTGGAAGATAGAAAATGAAATTGCGGTCTTGAGCTTCTACAAGAAATTACATCAATCTAGTCAGGGGAGAATTGTATTGGCACTTCCGAGGGTGAAATTCATATCAGAGAGCAAAGGATGAATTAGAAGGCGCATTTGAAGAAAAAATTCTTCAGATGATAAAGGTGCGTAAAGGATAAGAGGCTAGGTCTGGATGGTTTGGTTAATCGTTCCATTAAAAGCGTTTGGAAGTGGTTGAAGCTAACTCGTTTAAGGTGCAAAAGAATTTTACACAAGGACCAGGTGGAATATTGAATCCATAGTTCAAAATCTAGCCGAGATCTTGGTAATCTCAGGTTTTTTTTTTGTTTTGGCGAGATGAGATGTCCTACGAAATACAAAAAGGGCATCATCTTGGTCAATATTTCTGTATCTCGGCCAAAATTTCTGTATCGTTTCGGCGAGATACCGAAATTTGACACCAACCAATGCCTATAAATACATCTCGTTTGGGGGAGTCGAAATCTCGACCCCAACTCATCCGTCTCGGTGAAATTACGGCTCTTCCATGCATTTGAACACAAAATCACTCTATTGCCCACTATTTGCCACATCATCACATCTATTGCCTTGAAGACCACTCCAAGTTGAAAATCTACACATTTTAAGCTTTGGAAAGGTAAACCACTTTCCCCAAAACCATATATTTTTTAATAATAATATAAATACATGTTGGATATAACTAGATTTTTTATATGTTAGACACTAGAGGCCGATCTATGACTTCACGGAGTCAATATTTTTTTTTTTGTTTAAAAATGCATTTTCCATCAACATAAATTGTATCTTTTTATGGTTAAGATAGCTTTGATGAACTTAATTATATATATGTTACTCACCATTGGCTGGGAGTTAGGGAGTTGCATAGTATATTACTCAAGTACCCTAAATATCAGTTAATTAATGTTGAGGCATGTTTGATCATGGCTTGGATGCATTATTTAATTGTTTTACTATCATATTATATCTTGTTCTAGCAATAAAGCAGGTAAAATCTCCAGATTAGTTCGACGATTGCTGCCAAACAAGGGTGTAACTCTAAAACACTATCATGTTCTAATATTTTTGCAAATTTAAGTTCTAAGCATGTTTTATTAACCTTAAAACAAGCTACCCACCAAGTTTCAGGTCACAATATGACCGTTTGACCACCGAAACAGTCAACCAAGTAAAAAAAAATCCACCAACTCGCCGAGATTTTGGTATTTCAATGGGTCTGAAACCACCGAAACGAGACGAGATTTTGAACCTTGATTGAATCTAATATACTTTTTATCTCCTTAAGTTCAAATTTCGAATGAGTAAGGAGTTATCTCCAGACTACAAAAAATTGTTACATGGATTCTCCTTCTAGTTCTAGGCAGAGAGTTAATCAATGGTGTGCTTCAAGGGGCCTTCCATAGCCAGAAGGCATATCCCAAATGGTTTTGATTGCTTCTGAATGTAGGGGTTGGGTAATAAGGAGTGGGGAGGATTATAAGACAGAATTTGGAGAAGGAACATAACAATGATGAGTTTTGCTTCACAAGGTAATGAAGGAGGTAGGCTTCATGGAAAAATATAGGAAGTCAATGAATTAGGCACGTTTGGTAGTCATCCAGAAAAAAGTTTCTAGCGCTTTTTTCGTTTTATGGGAACAAGAAAATTGAATCTTCTATTTTGTGTCCATAGTTTGTTTCCTCTTTTTTTTAAATGAATCGGGTAAACAAAAATGGAAAAAGGGGAAATGTAGAAACATGGTTAACTATGTTTCAACATTTGAGAAACGTTCCATTTGGAAAAAATATATATTTCCCCAATGGTCTTTGTCTCCTTGAAACTCTGAAGAACCAAAACTGTTGTTGTCTCTTTAAAAATCTAAAGAACTGAAGTGGTGAAAAATCCGTGAAGATTTCTTGCTCGATCCCTACTCTCCCTCAACACTGCTGATCATTGGTCTCCCTCATCCCTATCTCAGTGAAATCAGACGGAGAAACCCTTAACCGTGAAGAAAAAATCCCGCTTGATTCCCTCTCTCTTCCTCATCCCTGTCTTGGTGAAACCTTTTTTTAAAACAAGTTTACCAAACACCATTTTTTAGGCAAAAAAACGGTTTTTTAACATAGATGCAGAAAAATCTAGTTTTTTCACAAAACGTCGTTTCTGGAACATAAACATTACTAGACGCAGCCTTAGTGTTTATCCACAGAATATTTTCATTTTAATTTAATGTTGCAAAGAGGAAGGTATTCAGATCAACAAGTAAATCGGAGAAGTTGACCCTTGTCACCTTTTTAATTTTGTTCATGGATGAGATGTTGAGTAATATTTTCGGTATGGGAGAGGAGATGGATCTGCTCTTAGAGGTGAAGGTGGGTAGTTGTCAAGGCGGCACCTAGGGAACAAGGCACATTTGATGGTCCAAGGCATGTTGTTAACTTATTTTATGCAAGAAACATCCACCATGGTCACCTTTGTGACCTGGGCAAACATCTTTCAGTGGTCTGCCTCTTATAATATGTAATTTTGACCATAGTTGTCTAGGCGACGCATTGCCAAGCGCCTTGGTCACCTAGACCGGTGCCTTGGACGCCTTGTTTCTATGCCCCTCCAATGCCTTAGATTGCCTAGACTCCGACAACTATGATTTTGATTTATTTGATTCGTTTTCTAACATTAGTATTTGCTTGTCTACAGAATTCTCATGCAGTGCCCCACATGGAATACAACAACTCAGTCTTATCCTAACTAAATGGATGGGGTGGGCAACATGGATCCTTTCCCTCCAATCAGCTCTATTCGACATCATACCTGATACAAGGCCTAAGCTATGCATGTCTTTCGTCACCGCTTCACCTAAAGTCATTTTAGGTCTACCCCTAGCTCTTTTAGATCCTTCAATCTGAATAAAATCACTCTTCCATACTAAAGCATCCAAAGGCCTCCATTGAACATGGTCATGCCACCTCAAACGACTTTCTTGTAGCTTATCATGTATCAAAGCTACTCCCAAACCAGCTCTAATGCGATCATTCCTTACTTTATCCTCCCTAGTTTTACCACTCATCCATCTCAACAACTTCATCTCTGCTACACCGAGTTTATCTACATGATGCTTCTTAACTGCCCAACATTTAGCACCATACGTCATAGTCAGTCGTATGACTGTTGTATAACATTCTCCTTTAAGTTTTAAAGGAATAAGTTGATCACACAACACTCCCAATAAGCCTCTCCACTTCATCCATCTTATTTAATCTTTGTGAAACATCATCCTCAATGTCACCTTCTTTATTTGTGATCAAAGTTCAAGATCTCAATCTCGGCATCGGTTTCATTAGGAAAAAATACCGAGATTTGGCATTTTTTGCCCGGTCATCTCGGTGGATGGTTTTGGTGGCCATATTGGCTTTTTAGCCCCTGAAACTTATCAATTAGCCTATTTTAGGCCTTCTTTATTTTTTACCATACTTCTACGGAAACAATGGTTTTGAGAAGTTGTTTCTACCTAAAACTGTTTTTGAGAAGAAAAGGATCTCCAAAGGTTGATGATGAAGTGATAATCTCCAAGTGTTGAAGTTGTTAATCTCCACTATAGAGAGGCAAGAGGTGTCGAGTAATGTCGAGTTGAGGGTCCAAATTATGTATATACCCCACGTGACTTGGTCTAACTCGACCGAGATATTTACCGAGATCTCAATCGAGATATTATACATTTCATTATATCATCTGTGCCCTCATCTCACCAGGCCAAAAAAAAAAGAGTTAATAATGAGATCTGAGATCTCGAACCATGTTTATGATTGAGCCTATAAACCTAAAATAATCACTTTGCAGCACCTCCCACTCATCAATTTTCACAACCTCATTATTTGTCCTAGTGTAACTGCAGTTACATACCATATACTTTGTCTTCGTTCTGCTTATCATAAAACCTTTTTTTATTCCAAGGTTGATCCCCATAACTCCAACTTGACATCAATCCCTGCTTTTGCTTCATCCACCAAAATATTACCATCAGCAAAAAGCATACACCAAGGAACTTCATCTTGAATGTCTCAGGATAAGCGCAAACAAATAGGGGCTTAGCTGATCGTTAGTGTAACCCAATTGTAATTAGGAATTCACTACCTTGAACCCCCCCCCACAGTTCTTATACTAATCACTGCACCATCATACGTATCTTTAATTATGTCCACATATTTACTTGAAATACTTCTCTTCTCTAGTACTTACCAGTTTAACTCTCTAGGGACTCTATCATAAGCATTTAATAGGTCAATAAAGACCATATGGAGATCCTTCTTGCAATCTCTAAATCTTTCCATGAGCCTTCTAAGTAAAAAAGCTTTTGTCAAGGATCTTCTTGGAAAAAAAGAAAAAACAAATTGGCTCTCTCTAATAGTAGTTTCTTTTCTCAAGTAGGTTTCAATAACCCTCCCCCATAATTTCATAGTATGACTCATTAGTTGAATGTCTTCCATAGTTATTGCAGCTCTAAATATCACCTCTATTATTATAAATCAAAACCACAATCCTTCTCCTCCATTCATCTGGAACTTTCCTTGTGCTCATAATCTTATTAAACAGCTTGATTAGTCAAGATAAATCACAAATTCCTAAGTTCTTCCACACTTCTATTGTGGCCTCATCTCGGCCTTGTGCCTTGCCTACTTTCATCCTCCTTAAAGCTTCATGTACTCCAGACACCCTAATTTTTTGTATATATCTATGACAAGTGGTGTCTTGATGGGTAATGTAGTCTTCTTAGACGCTATTACTCAAAGTGTCTCAATTCATTATTTATTCATCCCAAAAAAAATAAAAAAGTGTCTAAATTCAATAGGTTGCAAAAAATAAATTCTCCATCTCTCCTTAATGTCCTCATCCCTCTTTTAGTACTTTACCACCTTCACTTGTTATACATTTAACATGGTCGAGATCTCTACTCTTCCTTTCCCCCATTTTAGCTATGTTATAGATAACCTTTTCCCCTTCCTTCGTGTTTAGATTGTTATAAATATCTTCATATTTTTTCGCCACTGCTTTTCCGACAATGTTTTTAGCTTCATTATTAGCAAATTTATACCCACCATCAAGTCTCCAAGAGGAATAACGTTTTCCATTCGATTCACCTAGACATCTTTAGCAACCTTTTTAATACAAGTTGTCATCTCTTTCCACATCACATTAGTGTCTCCCTCAAAATCCATTTTCCTTCTTTGACCACTTAATCAATAAATGGTTTCAAAATATCTCCTTTTAAGCTCCACCACTTTATCCTAGGGAAAATAAGCTCACCTTTCATACAATTCTGCGTAGTGCACTACATGGAATCAGGGATTAAAAAGAAACGAAAAAGAAAAGAGAAGAAAAGAAGTAACAGTGGGACTCCTCCAAGATTCAGATATCAGTCCTCCACTTCCCAGCTCTTGTCAATTTTTCTAACCCCCAAGGAGCATCTAGCTTCCTTTTCCCTGCAATCTACGCCTCCAATTCTGGCTCTGAGAGATCCTCTATGGTCACACATCTGTCAGATTGCTTTGCAGGTTGACCTCCTCCTTGGATCTCATCTCGGGACTTACTGTTTTTTATTTGCTCATGAGAAAATGGGTGGAGAGCAGCTTGATGTCACCTCCATTGATACTTTTAACGACTGCCTTTAGGACATTGGTATGGACAATCTGATATGGACTGGCCTAAAGTTTACTTGGTAACAGAAGATGTGGTGATCTCAGAATTTCTTGCAAGATGGACAGGGTTGTTGTCAATAAAGCTTGATTATCCTCTTGACCCTCCTCTAATTCCATCTTTCAAGAGCCAGGCATCTCAGAGTATAGCTCCACTATCATTCACACCCAGCCTTACATCTCCTTCGGCCTCAAGCCGTCCAAGTGTTCCGATATGTGGTCTTCGCATCTTAACTATCTCAACATTGTTTAAGAAGCCTGGAGCAAGCCAGTCAAGACTGACTCGGCTCTCATCTCCTTCGCTCAGAAGCTCAGAAACATTAAAGGAGCTCTCAAATCCAAAAACTTCTCTTGCTTTGGAACCACCAGCTCCTCGATTTCAATTTGCAAGGGTAATCTTACATTTGGTTGAGGCTGCAATCTGATGGTTACAATTCCTTGTTGGCTGAAACGGAAAAAGCTCTTTCCAAAGATCTTGAATCCTTGTCTTCTCAAAAAGAAAGCTTTTTAAGGCAGAAATCTAGAGTGAAATAGATTGAGCTCGAGACTCAAACTCAAGGTACTTCCACAGGACCTTGAAAGCCAGGGCAAACATTAACTCCATCTCCATGCTCCTTTCCACTAATGCCCCGAACCTCATACAAAAATAGAAGACATCAAAGGGGGGTGGCAATAGGATACTCCATGAAGTTATTCAGGCATCATCCCCTTCCTCACTACCATGCTAGACAATTTACTTGACAACTTTCTGTCCCAGAGCCTCTATAGCTCCCTCCAAGACCCTTCCTCTAAGGAAGATATTATTTCTTCCCCAAAGCCTCTTCACTTTATGTTTCTACATAGAACCATATACCAAATGGCATGAGAAAACCTCACCAAAAAGGCATAAACAAAGTCATTGTCATCCCAAACACCCCATTAACTAGCTACATGGCCTTGGCCAAAAACATCCCCATAACCTTCCCGCAACCCCCTTATCCAATGCACACCTCATGAGAAAGAAAGAAGCAAATCTAAAGATATTGATGTCTACATGAGCAGTGTTTAAAGTATTGGTCCGTATCGTACCGTATCGGCCAATACGTTACATACCAATACGATACATGGAATTTTTAAAACCGTTTTGTATCGATACGTATCTTACGATACATACTGGTACGCACTGATACACCACCGATACGTACCAATACTCTATGGAAAATTCAAAATAGAAGTGAAATGTACATATCGGTATGTATCGACCGATACACACCGATACGTACCGATACAGTTATAAAATGGCCAATATGGGTAATTTTTCAGAAAAAAAAAAACACAATTTTTTGTGGTGTTTTTGTTTCAAAGTTGCTGCCAACCATTTTTCTCTCTAACTAAAGTGGAAATCAATGTTGGGAACAAGGATTTTACATTTATGGGACAACTACAACCTTGGATTCTTAGTGTGACTCTCAATTTACTATTTATGCATAATACATATTATATATAGCTTTTTTTAACTATTTTTTTATGCAAAAGTGTATAAAAAAGTGTTTCCTATCCATTTATGTGCGTATCTTAGTGTATATCTGATCCGATACAATACGGTACCCTCCGATATGAATCTTAATTTTGGCCGACCGATACGGCAACCGATACCGATACTTTAATCCTTGTGCATGATACATCACATGGTGAGTTATGACCAGATAGCTTTAAATCGATTTCATTGATGTCCAGGCACCTTGGATGCCTAGTTGGTTTCGCCTTGCGTCTAGGCCCCCTCCAACGCTGTGACAACTATACGTGGACCAGTAACCTAAAAAGTGATCCTTTACGGCCAAAGTGGTGAATACTTTCTTTTTCTTCTCCCTCTAAGAATAGTAAAAGCATAGCCAAAAAAAAATCTTATTTTCTCGAGAAAGAGGTACATGAATGGAGTATCATGTACGCATTAAAACAAAAGCCCCATACACATACACAAACTACATCTATGGAAATCAAGAAGGAAATTTAGTGCCACAAATACACGCAATCTGCAAACTTTCTTTAATTCTAACAATTTTTATGCTTCCAATACCTCAGCTTCAATTTCATCATAGAGGAAACGCTGCTTCAGCACAACCAATGCATGTTGGGCAGAATCATTATAGATGTCAAATGGCATCAGTATGCTCTCAAGTAGACCTGCATCCTGGGACTCAATCACAGAATCCACTAGCATCCATGGAAGAGAGCATTCTATGGGAAACTATACAAGGCAAAAAAAACAAAGATAACATCTTTTAGAAGCAGTAGAAGGATAAGATAAAAAAAATATTTCAAAGAAGTGCCAAAGTAAATGAAGACATTCACAAGGTTACTGAACTTGGTCTCTTCGCAGGGAAAGGTAGACAGATGGATTTACTTTGTATGGTATATCTTGTCAAGTTTCAAGGAAAACAAGCTTTTAACAAAGTTAAAAGTTGGTTCAAATGCCACAAAGGATAGTTGAGGTTACTCATTGATGGCACTTTAGCATTTTTGTAGAACTTCCGACACACTGAGACCCTCATGGCATTGGCCATTTTGGACTGAAATTCGACCTATGAGAAGGGTGTGTGGTACCATGCAAGATGGACCAATTGAATGTTTGACAAGTAATACTTGGTTAGTGTTACCAAGTAATTTGAATTTTGAACATATGTATCGTCATATGTGCTTGTGCACACATGATAAATAATCGAATCCTGCAAATAAATCCAATTGATTGTACCTGGATAACACGAGAAGACTCCAAATAAAATTCTCTAAACCAGAGGAAACCAAGATCAGTTAATGTTGCAATGGTCACTGCAAACATGATGAATAAAAAGTTCGTCAAGGTAGGACTGATGATTGACATCACAAGAAAACAGTCTCTTCCCATTTTATATTGAAAATTCAGGAATATCTGACAAGATGAGTTAAAGAGAAAAGGGACAAAGCGTAATAATGAATTTCAATTAAAAAATAAAAAAGAATAAAAGAATAAAATTTGGTTATCAGACTTAAAAAAAAAAACCATATAAATCATCAAGTGTACAGTATTAACAATTTAATATCATATTCGAATTGGAAATTAGATTAGATCTTTATAACAATAGAAAGAATTTATTACTCTTATGAACTTTTCCCAGAAGATTACACCATATATGGTTTGTCTGAGACATCAATTAAAAAAGAAAAGATTCAACATGATAAAAGAAACCAAACATCAGATCCGTCTCCAAGTATATCACTCATGTAAATTCTTCTCTCCTTTTAGGACCCTCAAATTTTATCCAAGACTTCCATGCATATTTACCCAATGTAGCCACCAAATTCGGCTCAGCCTGACCTGACACTAGTCAACCAAGGGCTTCTACCTTCTAATGACAATTGTATTTGAATTATAGAAGGGCTTCTAGATAATGCATCGATGGAAGTTGTAGGCTTTTCAGAAAGGTCCCTAAACCATATTCTTAACCCAAACTGTGTTTCTTGTTTTCTGAAAATCAACCAAATTAAGAAAAAATAAATAAATAAAGAATGGGACCAGCACCACGTCAGTGTGCTGCTAATTCTACTTATTGCAATATCCATTTTCTGCAATTAAAATTGGAGCTATTGAAAGATACAAGAGGTTGGGGCAGACAATAAACAAGCAAAGCAGTCAGATTACTGTTTCCAACTAGACTTGATCAGATTAAACTAGAAGTTCGGGAATTAATTTTCTTTATAAGTCGTCAAAGTTCAACCAAACCTTCATGGTTTTTTATGCTTCGGTTGATTTACAATCTAATTTTTCAAGTCTTTTTTTTTTTTTTTGGTAAGGTTTTTTCAAGTCTTCTCTCTTTTCTGGAAATGATGTTGTAACAGTCTGATACAACAATGTTGTAGACCTACCAGGAATTATAGGTATAGGGTCAAATTTGATGAGTGAGTTTTCAAGCCTATCAGGGTACCCTTATACACTGAATATCAGAACAGACGTAGATTGGTCTGCTTTTAGCAAAGTCAATTTTTACTAGTCACAGTTTGGCATGATTCTGAAGTTCAAACAAATTTTCAATTTGAAAGGTGCGGAAGGACTTTCTTCTTGGTTTAGAGTGGGGCTAAGTAGCGCCTTTACGTCTAAGGGTGCTTGTTTCCACTCATTGAAGATTCTATCTACAAAAGAAGGTCAACGGGGGATACTAAAGTAGCTCTCACTGACACCATCTACGAGAAGGTAAGGTCGTCTTTCTTTCTAGCCGCCATACGGTTCGACTGAGAGGAGAAGAAGAATCCGAGAACAAAATGAGAGGTAGCTAACCAACTTCTAGGAGAGACATAATTGACCGCATTGATCTCAGTAGCTACGCCACCTACGGAATTTAAAGAACCTAAAGGAGCATGAGTCATATATTCCGCAGAACGCCGTTCTTGCCAAGGTTGTATGTAAGCATTGAAGTTTCTAATACAATAAACAGATGCATGGAATCTTAGAAAATCAAAATAATATATGTAAAATTTGTGTACAATGAAATTACCAAAATACCCTAGACCTAAACATGGACTAGGAAAAAGAAAACATGAAGAGGGGTGGGGGGAGAGTATAAACATTATATTATTATTATTATTATTATTATTATTATTATTATTTTTTTTTACAAAGAGATCAATCTCCAAAAAAATAAAGACACACATCTGCCATACGCAGGATATCCAAAAAAACCACCACCAAGGCTCCCCACCTTCGGCATTGCCATCAGTAGGTAAACTACCAAAATAGGAATCTAGGTGTAAACTGAGGCCTCAACCATAGCCTAGCCCAAACTTGACTCAGGGCTAGAGATTACCAGCACTGGCCCGCCCTTAGGGCCAGAAATCTTAGCCCATGCCTTGTTCAAGCTTAGGGCGAGCCAGGGTGGATTTGGACCGATAAGCCCAAACTTACTCCCCTAATTCTACTTGATCACACCACTAGGTCCAATCATACCCATTGATTTTAAAAAGTCTTAGTTACAAATATGATGGTAATGGAAACTTGATTAGACTCTTGGGAATGAAGAATTCAGCTAAGTGGCCGTGCCGAAGAGAGAAAAAGAGAGTCCTTCCCTTTAAGGGTTTCACCATTGAAAGAGCTTCTTCTAGCTGGTGGCAAACGGGTTCAACCAGTGCTGCTTTCGTTTGGAGGATTTTTATTTGCGAATCTAAAGGTAACTCTAACCCTTTGTTGATTGATCGGCAAACACCCTATTATATGTGATGATGCGTGCTTGATGGTCAAATATCCCTCATAAATGTTAATGTTTTGCCCTGTAGTGATGGAGATGCCCGTCAATCCTACAATCCCTTGTTTGGTTAAGATTCCCTAACCTAATATCAACAATGGCATGATAAGTTTTGATTCTTTGATATTGATCCCATACGGAGCGTAGAACCAAGGACTGGGTGCCCTTAGACATGCAGCCCAAGGCTCTACATGACCTATAGTGATCCCAACCCTTGGATCTGTGCTACACTCATTGTAGCTATATAATCCGACTCCACGCGACACAAGCCAGAGACCATCGCGACTTAATTTCTGTTGTACTGTTTTATTTATTCTGAACCTTTTGTACATGTTACAGTAAAAAAAATAATAATAATAAAATAAGAGTTTCACCATTGAAGGAGTTTCTTCTAGCGGGTAGTGATGGGTTCAAGTGCTGCTTTCCTTCAGATGATTTCCCTTTGTGAATATACAGTTAACCCTAATCCTTCTATAATGATTGATTAGAAAATACCCTAAAGCATGTGAGGAGATATTCTTGATAGTCAAATATTGATTTGGCATTCCAAATTCCCAACAAAAGTGAGTGGGGCTACTAAGGTGCTAAACTGCGCAACGAATTTCCAGGAAAAGGAAGCTAAATTATGAAAACTTTAGACTTCATGCATTAGTTGGAGTCAATTATTCTTATATCACCTTAACATTAGCTCCGTCTATTGAAATTCCATCATTGAGGACATTAAATCCTAAAGATAATATTTAAGACTCCATATAGTACTTTTTAAGTGATGTACAAGTATCGTGTCTCAACACACACAATACATCTTGAAGATGTAACAAATCCTCATTAGTTAGTTTACTTTTTTTGGCTAGGAGGAGGGAACCATTGTACCTAAGATAAGATCCTATAGATAAGATTGGGTAGAGAAAATAATTCTAATCAAGGTAACCTTTATTAAGGTAGGTCCCTTGGTACAAGAGGCATACTAAACTTTAAAAATAAAACAAATATAGAAGGAGGATTCCTTAGTCAATAGCTTATCCTCCAAGTCTAAACACTGAATTTTGTCACCTTAATATTCCTCCTCTTTTGCTACTAGTGCTTTGAGCTTGAAACAATTTTCAGGGTTTTATAAATGACCTTGGAGCCCTCTCTTCCAATGTTCAAAGACACCTTAGAGTTCCTCTAAACTTAAAAATTGTGATTTTTCATGTTCTGTTTTCTCTCTCCTCTCACGAGCAGTCCCTCGATAGTCCCTCAGTGGCCCAAACCCTTCGAGAAGGTCTGAAAAAGGTAATCTTAGAAAAATCCATTGACAGGAAAAAAACCCAAGAGTCCCTTGGTTTGTGTACTGTTTCAATAACAAAATTTCTAATTTTTTATTTTTTAGTAATAAAATTTTCTATTATTTAATATAATATATTTGATTTTTCATGAAACTTTTAAGTAAAAATATATATGGGAAAATACTGGGCAAGCAGTGGTCTGCCTAGCCTTTGCCTCTTTCTGCCTTCTAGTGAAAAGGCCACCTTCCCTCCCTTATCTCATCCCCCTTCCCATGTGTCTGCTACCTTCCGGCTTACTTTGAGTGGACAACGTGTCTATCCCTTCCTCAAATATATATATATATATATATATTAGTAAAAATACACGTGCAAATGCACGTGGTGGTAGTCTCCTAATTAAACATTTTCTTAAGACAATATTATTAGGTTAATCCATTTGAAGTAAGTTCTGAAAAGCTTGGTGAGCTGATTTTTCAAAGTTTGTATTTTCTAAAAACAAAATTAAACCTAATTATTCTGAATACAAGAGAGAAAATCCACAAACTAAATAGTGCAATTCCCATAATAGAAAGGAGATGGGAACATGAAACATAAAAACATGTCTCGTCTTCATCTACGGAGGTCTTGAGAATGGTATTAATTTCACAAATAATTCTCTCATAGCATATAACAATAATACTAATAAACCATAATATTACAAACCATGGAGACTGATTAAGAAAAAACTAATCTCTGATCAAGTCAAAGCAGTGTACGTGAAAACATGCTTGCTTTCCGCATCCTCTGGAGATTTTTCCATAATATAGTGCAATAACTTCTCCACCTGAGCTCTATCTTGAAGATTAAATTAATTATATGAGATTAAATGAATTATACTACATTGTTCATGTGGAGTATCTGAAATTGAGAAATGCAGTGCCAGTGATCCGAGAGAAAAAGAAGCTGAAGTTGAGAACTTTTGTGCTACTGTAATAGAAAAAGAAATAGGAATTTGAAATATTCTGAACTATTGTTGTAAGAAACAGAAAATTGAGAAATCGTGGGATATTGTAGTTGATTTTTTGTCCTCTATGTGGTATATATAAGGAAAGATTCTATTGCATAAAAACTAGTAAAGTCGATGAAAGTTGATTGAAAGATACAATTTTTATGCAATAAATCTATCCATAATTATGTGACTATAATTTTGTGGTTATTTTTTTATCCCTTTAATATGTAATAATTTTAATTAATGATTACTCCACCCCTTTCTCCTCCATGTTCAGAGAGACGAGTGAGAGAAAGATAATTATAGAGAGAAAATACCCCTTTCTCCACGTTTAGATTTTGTAAGGGACGGAAAGAGAGATTTTAGGAGCTTTTTTTTTTTTTGTATATCTCTCAACATATTTACCTTTTTAATATCTCCATAATTATTTATTCCCTTCCTATTCTCCATAATTCTCTGGAGAATCTCCCCCCATTGTGCTCAATGTTTATTCCAAAAAGGATGAGTGAGAGAGAGAGAGAGAGATTTAAGGAGGAATAATAATGCATTTGTTTGATTTATAATTATAATAGCGCAATAAATCTCTCCATACTATAATTTTGTAGTTATTTTTTTTATCCCTTTAATATGTAATAATTATAATTAATGATTACTCCACCCCTCTCTCCTCCACGTTTAGAGAGATGAGTGAGAGAAAGAGAATTATAGAGAGAATATACACCTTCCTCCACGTTTAGATTTTGCAAGGAATGGAAGGAGAGATTTTCAGGAGCCATTTTTTTTTTTTTTTTTTTTGGTATATCTCTCTCCATACTTACATTTTCAATGTCTCCATAATTATTTATTGTCTCTATGGAGAATCTCCCCCCATTGTGCTCCAATTTTTTTCCAAACACGATGAGTGAGAGAGAGAGAGAGAGAGAGAGAGAGATTTAAGGAGGAATAATAGTGCATTTGTTTGATTTATAATTATATGACTTTTTAATAGTTAATAATTATAATTATATGCCTTTTAATACTCTACTCTCCCCCTTTCTCCTCCACGTTGAGAGAGAGAGAGAGGAATATTATATGTATTTTTTAATTTTTTTAATATTTAATTAATTAATAATTATAATTAATTATTACTCTCTCCTTTCTCCTGCACGTTTAGAGAGAGAGAGAGAGAGAGAGAGAGAGAGAGAGAGAGAATAGAGAATTATGGAGAGTTAATTATTATTAACTTCTTTTTTGTTGGTATATCTCTCTCCATAATTGTTCATTCCATCCCCATTCACCATAATTCTCTTTATTTCTCTCTCCACTCTCCCCCTATCTCCTCCACGTTTAGAGAGGGAGAGAGTGAGAATTATAGAGTTTATTATTATTATTTGATTTATCTTTCATTTTTAGGGGTGAGAGGATGAGTGGGTTTAGGGTTTGTAATTATATGCCTTTTTAATACTCCACTCTCCCCATTTCTCCACCACGTTTAGAGAGAGAGAGAGAGAGAGAGAGAGAGAGAGAGAGAAAGAATTATAGAGAGTTTATTATGATATTTGTTTCATATTCAATTTTGAGGGGATTTTGGTCATTTGGGGATTTTTTCGGGTGTTTTTTGGTCATTTGGGAATTTTTTTGGTAGATGTAAATGGTTTTTTGGTCATTTTAAAAAAGTATACCAAAAACAGGGAGTACGTACTTTTATATAGTAGTATGATATATATATATATATTTACATTATTTATAGTTTTTTTATATATATACTATTTTATTAATATATATTTTTTTCAATACTTTTGGATTTTGTAATATATTTTGTTAATAAAAATAAATGTATATTGCTGCGGTTATTCTAAACCGCGGTGGAATGTGTGGTTAGGTCACAAATGGATGATGAACATATATATATATACAGTAAAAACCGTGGCCATAAGTGAAAGTCCAAGAAAAAAATTCGACCTAGGTTATCCTTTTCCAGCTCTCATTCCTTGCTTCTACTTCTTTATTTTATTCAAATTTTTTTAACAGTGAAAAAAAGTAAAAGCAGATAGAAGTGTAAGTTTTGTCCTCTCTCTCTCTCTTGTTTTATTGATTGTGGGAGAAGGACGGCCAGGTGGGACAGGGAGAGGGGTGGGTTGAGTTGTATCAAGGGTACTCGGCAAGGTCTAGACAAGAGGTGGGGTGGGCTGAGCATGGAGGCAAGGGTGGTGATAAGGGCAGGGGCAGAAGCAGAAGCAACAGCAACGGCAAGGGTAGGGGCAAGGTGGGTGGTGGCCTACTACAAGGTGCACAAGTACATCTTGTGGGGTGGGCGATGAGGAATGGGGTGTAGGGGTGGTTGGATGGGGGTGCACAAGGCCAAGGGTAAGGGTTTGCAGGGGGAGAGGTGGGGGTGCGCAAGGGAAAGGGCGGGGTTGACCGGGTTAGATATCTTACTAATTAGATTTAATGAACTTAAATAGATGTTAAATTCAAATTTCATTAAATTTAAGAAAGCTATTACCATCTCTGTCAGGGAGATCCCATCTCCTCCATGTTATTCGTTTGATGATTTATTCTCCTAGTGGAGTAGTAAGGTATGGCTTCCTATATCAATTATTGCACCTTACCACATATGGACAGAGATGAATAGAAGAATTTTTGAAAACCAGCAGCAACCGACATCTTATGTGGTGGCAGCTATTGTTCATGATCTACAAGATTTCTCAAATCAGATCTCTATGAAAATATCCTTTGTGGCAGACCTTATTGCCCAAAAAATTGATAGTGGTAGTTACTAGACCTCCCACAAAAATTTTGGAATTTTTCATCTCTGGGATACATCAAGTTAAACATTGATGGTGCTCATTCGACAATGTAGGGTGTTCAGGAGCAAGTGGAGTTTTGAGCTAACTTGTTTTTCGCAATATGAAGGCATAAGGACAAATTATATATTGGAATTCTCTGCTTTCTTCATTGGGTTGGAAAATGCTAGGGACAAAGGAGTTGATGAGTTGTGGATCGAATGCGAAACACCGGTAGTTGTAAGTTGTATTGAAATTATGTGATTCCTTAATGCTTTGAACAAAAATGGTGGCATCTCAGATAGTACCTTGATAACATCATTTGGAAAATCTCTCATTGTTACAGGGAGGTTAATCCATTGCAGATAAATTAGCAAAACACGCTACAACAACTAGAAGTTTGACTATCTGGAACACATGGCCTCAATTCGTTAATCATGATTTGAATTGGGAATTACACAGAGACTGAGATATGGTTTATATTGTAATTTTTTTTTTTTTTTTTTGATTGGATCACGAAAAAGTGGATGAGAAACTTCTTTTGTACGGGCAACGTGGACTCTGTGAAAGCTAGTATTGTTAGCTAAGATCAAGTCTGCAAGCCAAAAGAAGAAGGCGGTCTTGGCATTAGGAGGTTGTGAGATGTCAACAAATCAATGTTATGCAAATGGTGTGGAAATAAAAAATAAGAACTTGGTTTCAAGTAGATTTCTAAAGATCCGCTTCATGTAGGATGATGGATCTATAAGTAAGGGATATAGAGCATCATCCATCTAGTCGGGGGTTAGAAGGATGTGGAGCTTTGCCTCACCAAAGGAAAGATGGATCATGGGTAATGGTACGATGATAAATTTTTGGAAGACATGTGGATGGAACCTTCTTCAATTGAGGAGATTATAGGTTTGGATGAGAATATTTTCCATAACTCCAATGCTAAGGTGGCTGATTTGATTTCAAATGATGAAGGGAGGCTTCATGAAATAGGCTCAAGAATGATGAATAAGGTATACCAGTCTATGCAATCGGTTAAACTCCCTAATTACCGAACTGATGATCGATGTTATTGGAGTTTGACTCCTTCAGGTAGATTCACTTCGTTGTCATTATGGCATGAGATTAGAAAATACTGCCTTAATATCTCTTGGGATTTTGTCATATGGTGTAAGAAATTATAGCCGTGAGATGTGGGCACTATTCTTGTTTGTCAATTATAGAAAGCATAGACTTTTCTATAAATATTTCTCTTTCTTCCAAGATTTTACAAAGCACGGTAATTGAGTTCTCTATATAAAGCCTTCCTAATCTATTAACCATACATAAGCAATTTCGCTTTCATAAAGAATTCTTTCCATTAAGATTCTTTGGGTAACTATTCATATATCTTTTTTTTTTCTTTGTTCAGTCATCATTTTGGTTGATTTTTATAATGTTAGAACATTCTATAATAGTGCATAAGTTTCTAGAGCAATTGCTAGTTTGCAACATCAGCAAGACGCATTTGATAATTGTGACTTGTGTCATTGATATCTATATAAGAGTATTTTTACATCAAGTAGGAAGAGCTTTTAGAGAATTACATTAAGTAGGAAGATGCACTTTTGTTGTCCCCAAAGCGAGAAGAAAGATAGTGTTTAAATTTAAAAATTTATAGCTCAAAAGATTTTAATCAAGGAATATCGTGTGATAAGTCTTATTAACAAAGAAAATTTGTTATAATAATCCTCCTCAATCCCCAAGCAACTCTTAGCAGTTGGTTGCATATTTATTTTCAATTGATAAGGTGAATTTTGCCATATCCTCTTCTTTGCCTCTTTAGAATTTCCTACTATCTCAAGAGTGCAAAGAAGAACATGTAAAATAAAATAAATCATAACAAGAAATAAGGTTGACATATTTAATTTTACAATAGACAATTAAGAAATTTAAAAAACTTAAACTCTTTCTCACCTTATCAATAAGAGGAGTAACACTCTTTTCTTAGATTCCCAAAGAGAATTCACTTCCCAATGTTATTGGGGTTGATTTGTATTTTTGTTCCCTCACTTCTCCTTTCATTTCATCTTTCAATATTTTTAATGCACATAATCATTTCCTAAGTGATTGAAATATCTAGTTTTAGAAAAAGCTATTCATTAGCTAGAGATGTATGAATAAAATGAGATTTAAAATATTCTAAAATTTAACAAGTTTTCAAATCAATTAATTATTTAGAGGTACATTACATTATCCAAGGCATCTTGACCTTCGTAATGAATGTTCAAGACTAGCCTACCAAGCAGCCTGGTTCAATACTACATGACAGCTATACAAGCACATTTTAGAAAGTCTAAAGTTGGGCCTCAATTTTGTCGGTAAAATGTGGCATTAAAGGCTAGGCATGACTCTGTCCACCATAATCCAACATAGCACATGAGCTTTATGATGTAAAACATGTGTTATTAACATGAAATGGACCATTTTTTAGTATTTATCTTATTCGCCGCATTTCTAACATATAATAAGTATATAATGGTATTTCATTTTTTCTACTATCTTGATCAAAGAAAATATTTTTCATTCTCAATCAATACTTTTTGTTTGTTCTTTTAAGTGCAGGAATGTGCCAAAACATGGCAAATGCATTACTAGAGAAGAGATGGAGGATTACTATTTCCAAAGGGTTAAGAAGCATGAGTAAAAATATGGAAAGCTATACGATCGGATCAACGATTTACCAGATGTGGTACATGAGTTTGTCTTTTTTATATAAGGGAATAAAAATGGATATACAAATAGCCTCTTCATAATAAATCACCTATTTTTTATTGTAGATTTTGGCTATGACATTAATTTGACTATTTAATTAATTTTCAGGTATGTTGGCTATCATAGCGGGGAAGATGGTCTTAACCACAGATTTGAGACTTAGTTATGCTCATCAGGAGAAACATTGGATCATGAGAGTGCCCGTAGCATGAGGAGAAACATTGGATACTCAATGTTGCTCTCTCGAGTTCTATATCTCTCTTACTCTTAGCTTCTCCTCTTCTCTTCCCCCATAAAGGACCAAATCCTGTGTAGTAATAGTAATCAGAGGGGGGCATGCTCGAGTTCTTTGAATAAGATCTCTTTCCACGACCAGAGAAGCAGCTATTGGGGTTGTTCCTTTTGCTTTTGGTATAGTAAGTCTTTAGCTGATCAAGGTGGTGCTCGCACAATGAATGCCCTATTTTAGCTTCTTTCTTACATTTCTATCCATTCCCATCTGCCTTACTACAGCATATGAAGCTCATCCTTTCCTTCCTCACCTTAAAGTACTTTATTTCTTCAACCTTGTGTCTCTTTTTCTTTCCTAAGATTGAATGGATAATTGGAGGCGATAACTTATAATCATCTTCCAAGCTGGATCCATTCAATAAAAGACCACATTATCAATTTGATTGAGTCGGTTTAGAATTGTTTGTCTTTGTTTCGAATTGCTCTCTCTGTTGATGGCCATGCCGAAGTGATCTGAAATTTGTGTTGGATTTGCTTTTCAAGTATGCTTGGACGTTATTCATGTATTTCTATTCCATCTTTATATATTTACAAGTCAACCAATGAATTTTGTAGATATTAAAAATATTGGAACAATTAAGCTGATTCCAAAAATAATGAGATGCTCGGTATGGCTTCTGGAAATATTGGTAGCAAAAAAAGTGTATGTCAAGATCCTCTATTGAGTGGGAAGTGCCTCCAAAGTTTTCATCTCAAATGATATCATGGTATGCTCAGGAAAGACCATATAATCGAGTTGATTGAGTCTATTTTGGATTGCTTGTCTTTATTTTGGATAGCTTTCTCTATTGATGGCCATGCCAAAGGTGGAAAAGTGATATGAAATCTGTGTTGTATTTTTCGTTTGAGTATACCTGGATGTTATTCACATATTTCTATTTCATCTTTCTTTGATATATAATTTTGTTGACTTCTAGAAAAAAATGGTATGGCTTCTGGAAAGATTTTATCTAATATTCATGGAGGATTATTCCATCATCTATTTATCAATCTGCAACAAGCATGAAAAAAAAAAAAAAAACTTTTTAAGTATGAACTGATCCCAATATGTATGATGGAATTAAATTGATTCCTAC
>NC_056562.1:33928329-33969766 GCF_013358625.1 Macadamia integrifolia
ATAATCTTTGCTTGAATCTTAGGCACAAGAATTTACAGATTTTTTTTTTTTTTTTTCATTTTTTCAATTACATCCCTAAAATACCTTAGGATGTCATTTTGGATAATGGTTAACATATCTCTTTCTCTTTCAAGTACCATTCTGTTTTTAAGGAACCTGCTTTCCCTAAAAATATTGAATGGAAATAATACATATAATATTTCCTAAAATTAGGTTTTATTTTCATTCAAAATTTAAATTTACATTACTTTTAGTAATATAGAATGAATTATTGTTTCTTTTTACCAATACTCTTTTTATTTCAAGAACCATTCCTCTTTTAAAGAAGGATCTTTCCCCCAAAAATTTTAATGGATAGGATCCAAATATTTTCAACTGTAGGATTTGATGGCAGCAATAAATTATTGCATCTGAAGGACTATTAAGGTGTGAAAGGTATATATGAAGCTGACGTGGAAGGACTTATATACATGGGCTGATGAAAGAAAAAGAGATAGATATTCCTTTCCTTTGGATAGAATCGGATTCAACTGTAGTGGTCGAGGGGGTGAAACAGAAAAAGCTTCATCGGTTTGCGCTTCAAAGATGGATTAATATTAGGCCATATTTGGAGTCCGCCACTTGGAAGATTTTCCACAATTTCAGAGAGGTGCATTACATTGTAGATTATTTGGTGAAGAAGGCGGCGAAGGCAAAGGCAAAGGCTACATCTTACAATGTGGCTTTTCTTGGACATATTTCTGAGATGTTGACTAAGGATGAAATGAATAGACCTAATTATAAATTTCGGTAGTGTGTGGCTTGGCTTGGCAATGCCGAAGGTGGGATCCCAAGCTCACTTTTTGTGGGAGTTGAGCTTTTTGTGGGAGTTTTGCTTTGTAGTTTCTTTATTTTTCTTCTTTTTATATTAATAAAACTACCTTCTAGTAGAAAAAAATGAAGGTCTATTTAGTGCTATGCTTTAGAAGCTGTTTTAAGTTACTGGTTTAAAGGTCTTTTCAGTGCTATGTTTAACCGGTTCTTATTTAGCTCTTCTAAAGGGTCTTGGAGCGATTTGTAACTTGCCTCCTCTAGTGTGACTGGCTGGGGAGTAACTATTAATTAAAACCTTAATCATAGGGATTAGAAAGTCTCTGAATGACACTTCTATTGGTGTATTTAGAATTTGTAACCCTATCTTTAATGACCCTTGTCTTATTTCTAGGAGTGCTAAGATTTGGGGTAAAAGGGATTTTCAAATTAATTTAGATTTGAAGCATTAAATGCACTATATTTCTATTAAGAGGGGTAGCAGTGTAAAGTTGCACACTTCAGAACACAAGGCAACAATATATTCTGTAAGCCTATAGCCCCCTTCTCCTGAACTGAACTTCAACGTTGGCTTTGTTCCATTTCTTCTAACCTTTGCAACACCCCCATTGTCAGTAAACTGTTGGCTGCAACTAATTTCTGATGCGTGCACGGATGGTGGGAAGAGAGAAAATAGGGAATCAAAAGTAAAGATGAAATAAGGAACTAGATAGAAATTGGCTTTCCAGATGAGGCCTGACGTCTTGTCAGTATTTTGTGATATGTCGAATTAATTATCATGTATTTCATTAACACGATATATTAGGTTTTCTTCTTTTGGGCTTAAGAACAAGAAGAAAAATTTATTAAAAAAAAAAATGAATGAATAGAATAATAAACAGCCCGAAAACCAACGAAGCAAAAAAAAACAATAGTCTAACTATCCATCTCCGGCATTGCCATCAGAACATAGATAAATTAAAACAAAGAAGCAACTCAGTCAAAATGAAACGGAGGTTTCCTAAGAACATCCCAACTGATATCCTCCAAAGTGAACCAAGAGGGTGCCTCCTAAAATACAAGAAATTCTAACAGAAGTTGCATGTTTGGCCACTCGCCACTGTATTTACCTCACGAAAGCAAAGAGTAATATTCCATGTTATCCTGTCCATATACTTCTTAGAGATCAACCACTTCTGTTGAAAACACATTATGATATATTAGCATCATATACTTGCATATGTATTTTCAAACCCTTTTACATTGTTACGATGATGGCCTTTCATTCTCCAAAACATGCATGCGGTTATGCCGTAAGGGTGACAAATTTCTAGTAACGGAATTAACCTAACAATACGAGATGGAAAGCGATGACATATGCTAATCTACCTGCTTTGCATCATTAGTATACAAGAATGTGAAACAAACATGTTAATATCATACAAAATGTTCATGGTGAGGTCCTAATCTAGTATTCATACATGCTGGAAATTATTGATTGAATTACCAATATTCAACATATATATTCATCAAAAGCGTAGAAATTATCAAGATTAAAGCATACAAGCTTTGAAGACTATCTAACACGATATATAGACACATGAAATTTTAGAAAATCAATAAGATATAAAATATTTGTTATAAGAAAAATTACCAAAATACCCTATACCTAAACTTGGACTAGGAAAAAGAAAACATGAAAATGGGGTGGAGGGGAGGGTATAGACATTATGTTTTTTGCAAAAAGATCAATATTAAAAGAAGAAAAAGAAGAAGAAAGAAAGAAAGAAAGAAATACAAAATAAAGGCGTCACATCTGCCCTATACAAGGGCATCCAAAAAAACAACCAATAAGACTCCCCACCTTTGGCATTGCTATCAATGGGTACACTACCAAAATAAGAATACGGGTCTAGACCAAGGCCTTAACCCTAGCTCGGCATCACTTGACTTAGGGCAAGTTATTTTCAGCCCTGACTAGCCCTTAGGACCAGAAATCTTAGCTTAGGCCTTGTTTGGACTTAGGGCAAACTAGGGTGGAGGTAGGCTGATTAGGCCAAACTTGCACCCCTAACACTACCTGATCACACCACTTGGTCCAATCACACCCGTTGGTTTTAAAGAGGGTTAATTATAAATAGGATAGTAATGGAAACCCTAATTAGACTCTTGTGAATGAAGAATTCAGATTGGGTGGCTGTGACAAAGAGAGGAAAATAGAGTCCCTCCCTATAAGGGTTTCACCATTGAAGGAGCTTATTTCATCCCGTGGTGACATGTTCAATCAGTGTTGCTTTCCTTCGGAGGATTTCTATTTGTGAATCTACAGGTGACCCTAACTCCTCCATTGATTGATTGGCAAATACCTTATCTTATGTCATGATGTGTTCTTGATAGTCAAATATCCCTCATTAGCGTTAAGGATTTGCCTTGTCGTGATTGAGATGTCTCTCCTCTGTGAGTCCTATGATCCCTTATTTGGTCAATATTTTCTGGGTAACATCGACAATGGCATGACAAGTTTTTTTTTTTTTATTATTATTATTATTATTATTATTATTGATCCGATATGTATATAGTTGAGAATAGATCAGGGTCCTCTGTAGCGCTATAGGACGTGTAACGCAAATCCAAGGACCAGAAGGACTCGCACACGCAGCCAAAGGCGCTACACAACTTGTAGCGATCACTGCCCTTGGACCTACGCTACAGGTCATGTAGGGCTACAGAGGATCCGGTTCCCACGCAATTCAATCCGCACAAGCCAAAGACCATCGCCACTTAATTTCTATTGTACTGTTATGAACAGTGTACCACTCCCTCTGTACATGAGAGAAACAATGTTTTCTTGTAATAATCCCTTGTTTTATTTATTCTCAGCCTTCTGTCGATGTTACAATAGTTGAATCCAAAAAAAAAAAAAAAAAGGAAGAGGGATGTACATCACTTCTCGATCCCTTTTTCATTATGCCGCTGCCCTGGCAGCCCCCCTTCGCCTCCTCCCTGTGGGTGTGACCTGCAGGAGTCCTTAAAAAAAAAAAAAAAAAAAAAAAAAAACTTGGCGGCAGAGAGGGGCAGATGGAGGAGGAAGAAAAAGAGAGGAGTTAGGGCTTTAGAAACCCAAATATTAAAAGACATTTCTAACCTCAATTTTAAATCATGGGTTTGTAAAGATTTTGAGTTAAAATAAGTTATTTGGGTTTCGATTAGAGGGCTAGAATTTAAAATAATAATAATAAAAGAAAGGTCAAGTTTTGTTTTAAAACTTCAAGGCCCTTTTGGGTTTAATTTTATTCCGTTTCGGAGTCCAGCCAAACCAAATCCCAGGTGGTCTGCCCAGGCCTGACTAAAGCGGTTCTAAAACTGTTTTTAACTTTGGTTTTTTTAAACAGGTTTTTTTTTTTGTCAAACTTTCAAGCTTTGTTTTAAGACTTAACCCCTGCCCATGTGTGGACCCATTTTACTGTAGGTGGTGAGCCCTACCTGTGGTGATTTTTGTTGTTATTTCTAATGTTAAGAATTACCTGGAGGTATTTCTTATGGGCTTGCAAATGTGACTTAGGGATTTTGTGCGAGACTTGTTTATGCTAGATGCGTTACATTTATAGAAATTGTTTCTTGATCCAAACACAATGTGGGATTATGAGATCTACGAAAGTTCCATTAAAACTCTACTTTTACCTACTAAGAGTTAATGGGTGGTGAATTAAAATTGTTAATTTATAATTGGGGTTTGAAGGCTTGCCTTTATATTTGAATAATTGGAACGGATATTGTTATGGGATTTTTTTTCAAATAAAAGTATATGAGATGCATGTTACAATATCCATATAATGTATGTCGTGGATGGAGGGCATTATCTCTCTCTCTCTCTCTCTCTCTCTCTCTCTCTCTCTCTCTCTTTTGTTGAATATTATGTATTGTTCTTGAGTAGCCCAAATGGTGGATTGATTTCCTTAAGTTTTTTTATAATTGGGATGTAATTTTTTTTATATTTAATTAAGACCCACTGATAGTGGTCATATAAAAACTAGGGTTTTTGGAGGTTTATATTTTCATATCCATGTCCATTATGTGATGTAAAAAGGTAGAAGGATTAAAATGTAATGAAATTTCTATACTTAGGGGTTAAATGATTACATTTTGCGTGGATTGTCCTTTTTGTAATAATGGACAAGTTGTGAGATCACCCTACTAAATCACACCACTTGGCCTAATCACAATCGTTGATTTTAAAGAGGTTCAATTATAAATATGATGGCAATGAAAACCCTAATAATTAAACTATTGTAAAATAAGAATTCAGATTGAGTCTTTTTACAGAGAAAAAAAGAAAGAGTCTCTCCTCTGTAAGGGTTTCACGATTGAAGGAGTTTCTTTTAGCAGGTAGTGATAGGTTCAAGTGTTACTTTCCTTCAGAGAATTTCCTTTTTTGAATATACAATTAACCCTAACATTTCTCTATTGATTGATTGGAAAATTCCCTAACGCACGTGAGGAGATATTCTTGATCAAATATTGATTTGACATTCTGTATTCCCGACAAAAGCGAATGGGCCTACTAAAGGTGCAACAAATCTCCGGTAAAGGGAAGCCAAATTTTGAAACTACAAACTTCATGCACATTAGTTGGAGTGGGTTATTATTATATCACCTTAACATCTATTGAAGTTCCATTGCCGAAGACATTAAATCCCAAACATAATATTTAAGACTTCATGAAATAGTACTTTTTCAGGGATGTAAATAAGTATTCATGTCCCAACACATATAATACATTTTGAAGATGTTACATGCAAATGCTCATTAATAGTTTACTTTTTATTTTTTTCCTAGGAAGAGAGAACCTTTGAACCCCAAAATAAGATCTTATAGATAAGATTGGGTAGAGAAAATAAGTCTAATCAAGGTAAGCTTTACTAAGGTAAGTTCTTTGGTATAAAAGACATTAACATTTAAAAAATAACAAATATAGAAGAGGACTCCTTGGTCAATAGCTTCTTCTCCAAGTAAACACTGAATTTTGTTACTTTAATATTCCTCCTCTTTTGCTACCAGTGCTTTGAGCCCAAAACAACTTTTAGTGTCTTGTAAATGACCTTGTAGCCCTCTCTTCCTTTGTTCAAAGTCGCCTTAGAGTTCCTCTAAACCTCAAAATTTTGAATTTTCAAGCTTTATTTTCTCTCTCCTCTCACGGTAGTCCCTTGATAGTCCCTTGGTGACCTGAACCCTTCAAGGTGGTCTTAAAGTTAGGGAGAATCTTAGAAAAATCCAATGAGAGAGGAAATAAACCCAAAAGTCCCTTGATTCGTGCACTATTTCAACAACGAAATCTCTAATTTTTATTTTATAGAGTAATTGTTTCTATTACTTAATACAATTTTTCTAATTTTTCATGAAACTTTTCAGTACAAATACATATGGGAAAAGACTGGGAAAGCTAGCAGTGTGCCTATCCTGTGTTTGCCTCTTTCACTCTTCTAGTGAAAAGACCACTCTCCCTTTCTTATCCTGTCCCCCCTCCCATGTGTCTACTACCCGTCAGCTTACCTAGAGTGAACAACGTGCCTATATATATATATATATATATATGTATATATATTTATTTGTGGTTATTCTAGATCGCCGTGAAATTTGTGGTTAACTTACAAATGAATTAATATATATATATATATATATATATACCGTTGCCATAAGTGAAAGTCTAAGAAAAAAATTCCACCTCGATTATCCTTTTCTAGCTCTCATTCCTTGCTTTTGCTTCTTCATTTTATTCAATTGTTTTTAGCAGTGGAAAGAAGATGAAGAAGACAAAAATTACATCTCTCTCTCTCTCTCTCTCTCTCTCTCTCTCTCTTGTTTCACAGATTGTGGGAGAAGGGTGGCCAGGAACGGGTGGGTTGAGTTGTAGCAACGGCTAAGCACAAGGTCTCGACAAGAGGTGGGGTGGGTGGGATGTTGAGGTGAGGGGCAAGTGTTATAGGGGTGGGCTGAGGGTAGAGGCATTGTCGGGGGCAGGGTCGGAGGTCGCTTGCTGCAGCGTGTGCAGGTGCAGCAAGTGTTGTAGACTATGAGGTACGATGCATAGGGGTGGTTGGGCAGGGGTGCACAAGGCCAAGGGTAAGGGTTCATAGAGGCGAGGGAAGGGGGTGCACAAGGGAAAGGGCAAGGTTGCTCAGGGTAGATTTCTTACTAATGGATTTAATAAACTTAAATTGATATTAAAATTCAAATTTAATTTATTTTAGGAAAATTATTAATCCATCTCCACCAGGGAGATCCCATCCGCCCAATGTTTATTTATTTTTTGAATGCGACTTTGTAGTAAGTATTTGGGTGGTCATCCTCAATTGTTTTTCTTAGAGGGGGTGTGGCAACTCGTGATTGAGGATCTTTTATCCTGATCAAGGTGAAAAGCAGGATCGGTCCATTGTGATAAGGTATGGCTCCCTCTATTAATTATTGTACCTTACCACATATGGACAGAGAGGAATAGAAGAATTTTTTAAAATAAGTGGCAACTAACATCTTATATGGTGGTAGCTATTCTCTGTGATCTACAAGATTTCTCAAAATCCGATCTCTATAAAAATATCCTTTGTGACTGGCCTTCTTCTCGCCAAAAAATTGATGGTGGTAGTTCCCAAACACCCACCCCCCCAAAAAGAAAAAATATTTTGTGTTTTTTTTCTTTCACACCTTTGAGATACTACAAGTTAAACATTGATAGATTCTCATTTGATAATTTAGGGAGTTCAGGAGCAAGTGGAGTTCTGAGAGATGAGGTGGCTACTACTGTAATTTGCTTTGCGCAATATGAAGGCATAGGGACAAACTATATGTCAAAATTCTCTGTTTTCTTAATTGGGTTGCAAAATGCCCCCAAAAAACCATCAGGCCCTAGTGAGCTGTCAGGATCTAAATCCCAAATAGCCAGCTAAATTTCTTTGTCAGAAGGAATAGAATCAAGCATCATGAGATCAGCTTCTTGCATAACATTAGGAATATAATCAAGGATTTCCGATGATTATCAAGCTCCACCCTCCTATGGAGATTTTCATAAAAGTCTACAAGATAAATTACCCATCTGTTCTTGATCTCTGATCTCACTCTCGTCGTCCATGGCAATACATATGATGGCATTCTTAGATCGCTTCATTTAGCCATAACATGGAAAAATCTGGAATTTATGTCTCTCTCTTATCCATCTGATTCTAGACTTCTCTGCCCATATTTTCTCATGATTTTCAAGAGCATTCCAATATCGAGTTTGAGCATCAGTCTCACAGTCAAAAAGCAGCTCAAACAATCCTTGCATTTAATAACATCAAGGTCAGCCTTCAAGCTAGAGACTTCCTCTTCCAGATTGGGAAACACAACACGAGACAGGATCTAATGATAGGTTTAAGCTCTTTAATTTGACCAAGATGAAAGTAGGAGAACCATACATATCCACATTCCAAATTTATTTACAGTTGATAAGATGAATTTTCGCACTATCCTCTTCTTTGTCCCTTTAGAATTTTCTACTACCTCTTGAGCAGTGCAAAGAAGAATGTGTAAAATTAAATAAATCATAATAAGAAATAAGGTTGACATATTTCATTTTGCAATAGGCAATTAAGAAATTAACTAAAACTTTTTGTCACCCTATCAATAAGACGAGTAACACTGTTTTCTTAGATTCTAAAAAAGAATTCACTTCCCAATGTTATTGAGATTGATTTTGTTTTTTTTTTTGTTCCCCCACATCTCCTTTCATTTTGACTTTCAATATTTTTATTGTAAATAATTATTTTCTAACTGATTGTGATATCTAGTATATAATGGTCTTTCATTTTTCCTGCTACTTTGATACGTATTTTTTTCATTCTCATTCAGTATCTTTTTGTTCAGGAAATTTTTTTTTGAGTGCAGGAATGTGCCAAAAAATGGCAAATGTTTTACTAGAAAAGAGATGGAGGATTACTGTTTTCAAAGGGTTAAGAAGCATGGATAAAAATATAGAAAGCTATATGATCGGATCAATGATTTACCAGATGTGGTACAGTTTTTGTCTTCATTATATAAGGGAATAAAAATGGAAACACAAATATTTCCATACTAAATCGCCTGTTTTTTATTACTAATTTTGGTTATGTCATTAATTTGACTCTTTAATCAACTTACAGGTATGTTGACATTACAAACTTGGGCCTTTGCCTCTAGCTGACCCATTAAGGAGGTGTGGACCGTAGTGATGTGAAACTTCTCTCAAATTGTTCAGCTTGAAGGTCCAAGTTTCATATTGGTTTCACTCCAAGGCAGGATCTAGTTATATATTCTGTTGCATATATTGATGGTAGACCATAGGTTGAGTTTTGTTGAGATGGCGGTGCCATATGGAGGCCCAAATGATTCCAAGCTATGGTGATAAGGGAAAAGCATCAATCAGGAGAGTGCCCTCATGGATAATTCTAAAACATCCAGCGAAAATGGAAATACAGGCCAGTCAATGAATTTTGTTGACATTGAAAATATAAGAACATTGAAAATAATGAGATGCTTGGCATGGCTTCTGGAAATATTGGTAGCAGATTTGTTAGCCAAAAGGAAGTGTATGTCAAGATGCTCTATTTAGTGGGAAGTGCTGCCAAGAATTTTTCGTCTTAAAGGATATCACGTGGGATGCTCAGGAAAGACTACATTACTGATTTGATTGAGTTTATTTAGGATTGTTTGTCTTTGTTTTGGATTGTTCTCTGTTGATGGCCATGCCGTAGGTGGAAAAGTGATCTAAAATCTATATGTTGTATTTGCCTTCCGGGTATGCCTGGACATTATTCATGTATTTCTGTTCCATTTTTATATATTTACAAGTCAGCTAATGAATATTGTAGACATTGAAAATATCAGAACAACATTTGATTTCGCAAATATTGAGATGCTTGGTATGGCTTTCTGTTAATAATGGTAGCAGATTTGTTAGCCAAAAATCATCTATGTCAAGATGCTCTATTGAGTGCAAAGTGTCTCCAATATTTTTTGTCTCAAAGGATATCACGTGTGGGATTCTCAGGAAAATCCACATTACCGATTTGATTTGATTTGTTTAAGATTGTTTGTCTTTGTTTTGGGTTGCTTTCACACTGTTGATGGCTAGTAGATTCATATATGTGTTCTTATATGAAGGAAATGGAAACATGGATGCATACGGAGAGATTCTATTCAAAACCAAATTACGAAGGGAGTAAATTAGTAGAACCATACTTCCTGGTAATTGGACAAAGCCCATAGTTATCTGGTTTTAATGGATGCTTGCGGCGGTCGTGGCCGCACTTATGACCCAAAGGATGCCCTTGATTGTCCAGTGCCGGCAATGAGCCACAAGTTCCACTCCTATACAAAATGATGACGGTGTGATATGGGCAACAAGGTTTTGAAAGTTGGAAAATAACTGAAAAAAAAATAAAAAAAAATTTAATGAATCCTGATCTTGTACTAGGGTGTGTATTTTATTTTATTTTATTTTTATTTTCTTAATTCCAATCTTAATCCTGATCTTGACCCAGTTAGCAAGACCAAATCGATTCTGTTTCTAAGTTTAAAATGATTGGGTGCATGGGACAGAGATTGAATTCGTTGTTCCTACGATCACTTAGTTGTACATAGGAGTATTCAACACTTGTTCTATTTCTTGCCATTAAAAGGTTAAAGATGGGTATTTTTGAAAGTAATAAGGACAGGTGTTAGATATTCTCATATACGACTAGGTGATTGCACAAGCAGTGAATCTATTCTCCCTGGAAGATGTGAGTGCACTTGAAGGCTTGGCTTCTCTATATCTAAGGCCTTTATTTTATTTTATTGCTATCATTTTTCTTTTTTTAACTTTCTGGTGGCTGCTCAACGTTGAATTGGCCATTTAGGAGTGGCCAATTCTAGAATTTTTGGGATCGAACCATTGAGTTTCAAATTTAAAGGTTCTATTCTAAGGTTTTTTTATTCCGATTCCAATCATGATCTTGACCCAGATGGTAAGATCAATTCGATTCTGTTTCGGAGTTTACAATCCTAGGGTGCATGGGAGGCACGTTCGCGTGCATACACACACACTTTACCTTTACCATATCCATGTCCACCAACGTTGCCAAGTATTGGGAAGTCTAAAACCACTTTAAATGTATCATATAATGCACAGGGACTTAGGAGGGCCCACTTTTTCATACCCCCCAAGAGGCTGCAATGTTGAAGCACTCCCAAGGACCAGACTGTCATACTCCAAATGGAGGTTTGGCCACTCCACCTCTAAACCCTGTAAATATGGGTGACCCACTCCTTTCATCCTCATGATTTCACTTTGAAAATTTTCGATTTTCTCAGTTTTGCCAAGTTTCCTCACGATTTTATCCTTCAATAGTCCCTCAGGATAGTTCAGGGATTCAATGGAGATGGAGATGGATAGAAGAAATCCATCGGAATCACAAAAAAAAAAAAAAAAAAAATTAGTAAGAGTTTCTGCAAAAATGGAGAAAATTTAAAAAATTCCCAAGTTGTCCCAAAAGCTATGAAGTGCCATTGAAATGCTGGGAATAGCTAAAAATCCCCTCTGGCCCAAAAATGGAATTTTCTCTCTCCAACTAGGAAGTGCCAAATTAATCTTAGGTTGATCTGGAATTGCCAGGATATTGTATGATTTTTCCCAAAACACCATTTTGGGCCCTAAAATGGTATTTTTTTTTTCTCTTTCATTTTTTATTACACCTAATTACTTAATTTTGTACGTAAATCATTAAAATGTAGAATGACTTTGCGCATTTTTGCACTAGTATTAGGATTTCATGCCCTAACCTGGGTTTTTCTTATCAGTCTTCCATGATATGTTGAATTAATCACCATGTATTTCGTTACCATGATATATTAAGTTTTTTTTTTTTTTTTTTGACTAAAGAACAACAAGAAAATTTATTAAAAAAGAATGAATGCATAGAATAACAAATAGCCCAAATATCAACAAAATAATAAAAAACAATAGTCTAACTATCCATCTTCGGCATTGCCATAAGAAGATAGATAAACCAAAACTAAGAAGCAACTCAGTCAAAAGGGAACCGAGGCTTCCCAAGAACATCCCAGCTAATATCCTCCAAAGTGAACCAAGGGGGTGCCTCCCATAAGACAAGAAATTCTAGTAGATGTTGCATGTTTAGCCATCCTATTAGCCACTGTATTTACCTTGCGAAAGAAAACAGTGATATTCCATGTTATCCTGTCCAGATACTTCTTGAAGTACAACCACTTTTGTTGAAAACACATCACGATATGTTAGCATCATATACTGGCTTATGTACTTCCATACCCTTATACATCATGACAATGATGGTCTTTCATTCTCCAAAACAAGCATCTAAGGGTGACAAATTTCTAGTAGCGGATTTGATCAATATTGTCATTTAACCGGACAGTACGAAATGGAAAGAGATGACATACCTCAATCTATCTGCTGTGCAGCATCAGTACACAAGAATGTGAAACAAACATGCTAATATCATACAAAAATTCATGTTGAGGTCCTAAACCTAATCTAGTATTCATAGATGCTGAAAAATATTGATTGGATTGACAATCTTCAACAAACATATTCATCATATCATGACATCTAACCATCAAAAGCATAGAAATTATCAAGATTAAAGCAACAAGCTTTGAAGACTATCTAACACGATATAAAGACGCATGGAATCTTAGAAAATCAAAATAAAATAAATAAAACTTGTGTACAAGAGAAATTACCAAAATACCCTATACCTAAACTTGGACTAAGAAAAAGAAAACATGAAAATGGGTGTGAGGGCAGGGTATATACATTTGTTTTTTGCTATAAAAAATAAAAATAAATAAAAAAAGACATCACATTTACCCTACAAGGGCATCCAAAAAAACCACCATCATTGCACACAACCTCGGCTCATGCTAGGCTCATTGTTCCCTATCATCCCCAAGCACAATGACTACGGTTGGGTTTGAATTAGGCTCAACACCTCTACGGTTACCCCTTTAGCGGCTCACTGCCTGTCCCTGTTCTTGTAGGTCCTATGCTCCACGCATAATGGCTACTGGACAAGAGCTGGTCGGCTAAACCGCAAAACATATACACTATCGCCTCGGGTATATCGAGACAATAAGGCTCCCCACCTTTGGCATTACTATCAGTAGGTAGACTGCCAAAATAGGAATATGGGTCTAGACCGAGGCCTCAACCCTGGATAGGCCCGAACTTGACTGGCAAGAGATTTCTTGCCCTCACCCGCCCTCAGGACTAGAAATCTTAACTTAGGCCCGAATTTGATTGATTGGCAAATACCATATCTTATGTGATGATGCATTCTTGATGGTCAAATATCCCTTCTTTAAAGTAAAGGTTTTGCCTTGTAGTGATTGAGATCCCTCTCCTCTGTCAATCCGATTATCCCTTGTCTGCCCTTGTTTGGTTAAGATTTCCTGGGTAATATCAACAATGGCATGATAATTTTTTTTTTCTTTTTAATATTGATCCGATACGGATATAATTAAGAACGGATCAGGGTTCTCTGTAGTGCTGCAGAGCATGTAGTGCAAATCCACGGACTAGGAGCCCTCATACACGTAGCCCAAGGCACTACAGGTCATATAGCGATCCGAACCCTTAGATCTACAGTACCGTAGAACTACAAAGGATCCAATTCCCACGCAACAGAATCCGCACAAGCAAAGACCATCGCGTTGATCAACATTTTCATCTAAGCAGACAGTGTGAACTGGAAAGAGATGACATACCTCTTTTTAGCTGCTCTACATCATCAGTATACGAGAATGTAAGGGTGTTAATCGGTTCGATTTCGGTGTATACGATACAATTTGGTTCGATTCACATTTATTTGGTTGAAACCAAAACTGCATCACTTACTAAATGGTTGCACTTTTTGAAACCACAACTGTTAAGTAAACAATTTCAGTTCCACAGTTTTTAAACGGTGTCAATTTTACGGTTTTGATCGCGGTTTATTTCATACGGTTTCTAAACGGTTAGTAATCGGTTTGCTAGTTTATTTGCATGCTTACTAAAATTTTCTTTTGTTGATAAACGCTTCAATCTTGTATCAAATTAAATGATGCATTAGACAAACAATGATTTAACTACATAACTACATAATAAGAGTAAACTATTGAATAGACTCTTGGACAACCTCTATGGTCCTTAATTCTTCCCTAAATTAAACCATTATGTTTTGTTAAAACAACCAAATATTTAATCATTATATGGATTAATCGGATCGATTTGACGGTTTGGTTTTCACGGTGTCAATTCGGTTTGAAACCAATGGGTTACACGGTTAAAATTGACTCGACCCATTTAGCTAATCGGTCTTAAACTTGAAACCATAACCGAACCATTTACTAAACGGTTTTGCGATTTCGATCTAAACGGCTTGATTCAGTTTCGATGAACGGTTTCGGTTTCAAATTCACATACTTACGAGAATGTGAAACAAAAATGCTAATATCATACAAAAAGCTAATGGTGAGCTCCTATCTAGCATTCATACATGCTGAAAATTATTGATTGAATTGCCAATAATCAACATACAGATTCACCATATCATGACATCTAATCAACCAAAGCATAGAAAATTTCAAGATTAAAGCGTACAAGCATTGAAGACTTTCTAATACGTTATTCAGACACATGGAATCTTAGAAAATCAAAATAATATATATAAAATTTGCGTACAAGAAAAAAAAATACCAAAATTGCAGGGTTGGAGCTTTGTGGAGCCTTTTCTAAACCCAGTTCCCTAGAAGATTTCACATTTTTTTAGAGAAGTAAATCTGATAGCAAATTACCTTGCAAAAGAAGCTGCTAAGTCGGCTTTGACAAAGAATGTAATTAATTTTCTTACAGACATTTGGGAGGAGCTAGTGAGTGATAGACTCACTAGACCGTTATTCTAGTTCTGTTAATGTGCTTTTTGGAGTCCTGTTGATGGAAATGTGGAAGGTGGGACCTCTTAAACCGCTTATGTACTTATTTCTTTCTTTCTATTTTCCCCTTTAATGTAATCTTTCTAAATCTTTAGCAAAAAGAAAAAGAAAAAAAAAAAATTTTCTTGAAGGTTCGTAGTCAACTGATTAATTTTCATTCATCAATCAATCAATATTTTTTCTTGTAGAATTCGATACATATAAATAGGAAAATGCAATTTCTAATCTCATGCCACAATCCATTAAGATCCTACGGATGAGATTGCATAGAAACTAATCCCATTTAAGGTAAAATTTACTAAGGTAGATTTCTTAGTACGAAAGACCTACTAAAATTTAAATTTCAAACAAATATGGAAGGAGGAGTCCTTAGTCAAAATTGTATTCTCTATGATAAGGTTTAATCAATGCTAGATCATTATTTCCAATAAGAGAATCTGGGAATAATGTTATTTCCAAAGTGGTTGTTAAAGCAGTAACTTGAGAAGGATAAGTTGGCCATTAGTGGGGTATGAGTCATCATCCACTATGGCCAAGGAGTTGGGCTTGATTTGGAGCTGCTGATGTGGCATTACCATGTTAAGCTATTGTTCCGTTTCCATTCTTCATGGTGCGAGCTTTGATACATGTAGATTGGGGTGTGAGAGTTGTGTGTCCCTCATTTCAGCCACAAGGTCCTGCATACTTCCCTCCTAGTTGAAAATAATTCATCCCCAAATTTGACTCAGTGTGCTATCCACTTCCTCAGAAAGAGAACATCCATGTAAGAGTTATCTAACTATTATTGGACGAAAATTCCGATACGTACTGCTTCAATGTTGTAAATTGTTTAAAGTTTTAAATATTATTATAAAAATATAATTCTATATTTAAATAGAAAAAATTACGTCCAATCACTGGTTGAGAGCCTCTAATATTGGTCGTTTGATGGATTAAGGTTTTTTATGGTGTCTATTTCCTATGTATTATTAATAAGCGGAGAGAATAAAAGGTAATGAAATTTTCATCACTACAAGGTTAAATGGTTGCATCACGCATGGATTGTCTTTTTCTGTATAACAGACAAGTTATGAAGTCACATCACTTGGTCCAATCACAACTTTTGGTTTTATAAATGGTCAATTATAAATATGATGGCAATAAAAACCCTAGTTAGACTCTTGTGAATTAAAAATTCAGACTGAGTGGTCATTACAGAGAGAGAGAATCTCTCCCTTTAAGGGTTTGGTCATTGAAGGAGCTTCTTTCGGTGGATGGTGATTGTTTCAACTACTGGTTTCCTTCGGAGGCTGTGTCTTTGTGAATCTAAAGGTAACCCTAATTAACCCTTCTCTATTGATTGATTAACAAGTTCCATAACGCATGCTAGATGGCATTCTTGATGTTTAAATATTGATTTGGCATTCTACGTTTCTAATAAGTGGTATTAGAGCAGACCTACTTAAGGTTAAGGTTTTGCTCTGTACTATTGGAGATGTCTCTCCTCTGTCAAATCCTTCAATCCCTTGTTTGGTTAGGATTTCCTAGCTAATACCAAGTTGGGAAAAGGCTTGTTGTATTCACTATGAAAATTACGTTTTAAGTGAAATATATCCTTTTTTTACTATAAAGAAAGCGAAGGCAGCTGTCCTTTCCTACTCCCTTAGTTGTTTCCTTTTTATAATTTATTTTTTTCAATTACATTCCCAAAATTGACTAGGATGCCAATTGGGAAAATGGCTACAACAATTCTTTCTCTTCGAAGGACCACTCCGCTTTTAAGGAAGGTGTTTTACCCAAAAAAATTTAAATTGAAAGGATCCAGAGCAATCTTTCTTAAAATTAGGTTTCATTCCATTCAAAATTTAATTGCATTACTTTTAGCAATATAGAATGAATCATTTTCTTCTTTTTACCACATTTCTTTCTCTTTTAAGGACCATTCTACTTTTAAGGAATGTGCTTTCCAAAAAAAAAAATTTGAGTTGATAGGATTTATATAATATTTTCCAGAATTAGGTTTCATTCCATTCAAAATATAATTGCATTACTTTTAGCAATATAGAATGAATCATTCCCCCCCCCCCCCCCAATTTTTGTAATATTATACAACAAATCATAAAATTAGGGGTGATGTACCTATTTATTTCCAATTTTATCTTTGTATCAACCAAGCACTATTCTTATTTGTGAATTATAGAAAGCAGAGAGTTTCCATACATGTTTCTCTACTACCAAGGTTTTATCAAGACCCTTAATTGAGTTCTCTATATAAAGCCTTCCTTCTCCATTAACCCTTCATAAGCGATTTGGATCTCAGCAAGAATTCTTTCCACTAAGATCATTTGGGTAACTATTCATATTCCTGGTTTTTTTCATCCATTGTTTGATATTAGTATCATTTTTGTTCAATCATCATTTTGGTTGTTTTTTATAAAGTTAGAACATTCTACATTGCATAAGTTTTAAAGTAATTGCTAGTTTGTAACATCAACAAGATGTGTATGATAATTGCGAATTATGACATTGATACCTATATAAAAGTTTTTTACTCTTTGTACTTTTTCTTTTATCAGTAAAATGATAATCATCAAAGATTGTAGTTGAATATTTCTTTTAAATATAACTCTCTTTTAAGTTGGGTATAAGATTATGGTTGTTGTTGTTGTTGTTTTTATAGCTCTACTTTAGCAGCGGTAATAAACCACGTTTAATGGTGGTACTACCATGGCTAAAACTAAGCTATTGGAGGCAATTTTATTTGTCTCTAGCTAAAGAAACATGAACGGTTGAATAAAACCTTCATTAAGGTTTTTGGAGGGACAATTTGAAGCGTGACAAGTGAAATTACTACCTGTAAAACCATTAGTAGCGGTAAATCAGTAATTTAGCTTTAACGGCGGTTTTCTACAGTATTTAAAGATCTAATTTCTGTTAGTGTGCTAATAACAATATTCTTAAGAAAAGGCCAAATCAAACTATGTTTTTCTCTACCCTTCCTTTTTAAGAAAATCAGTATGATATCTGTGACATTCTCATCATTAGCCATATTAATCTAATAATACTTTCACCTCGCCTCCTAATATAATCAAGTAAATCCCTAACTTTGGGGTGGAACATATCATATTTTGGCATTCTTAAAACTTAGGAGGAGGAATCCAATAACACTTCTACATTGATATATTATCACTGTCTTTCAGAATTCGACTCATATAAATCCTTATAAAACTTAGTAAAATTACCTTAAGAAGGGAAATACACTTCTATTGTCCCCAAAGAGAGAAGAAATATATTTTCTAAATTTAAGATTTTATAGTCAATAGATTTTAATCAAGGAGAATCATGTGATGTATTATTGAACAAAGGAAAATTGTTATAAGAAAAACCTCTTTAATTCCCAATCAATTCTTTAGCAATGCGTTGCAAATTTTTCATCAAATGATGCGATGACCTTTGGCATTATCTTTTTCTTTGTCCCTTTAGAATTTCTTACTAAGTTTTCTATCTCTTGTGCAATGGAAAAAGGATATGTAAATTAAATAAGTCATAATAGGAAATAGGGTAGACCTATACAAGTGACACTTAAGGAATTTTCAAACTAAAATATTTCCCACCTTATCAATAAGAAAAATCATATTTTAGATTTTGAAAGATAATTCTCTTCCCAATGTCACTTAGATTGAGTTATAGTTGTATCCCTCACAGCTACTTTCACTTTTTCTTCCAATGTTTTATTGTAAATAATTATTTTCTAAATGATTGAAATGTCTAGTAAGATTTTAGAGAGAAACTGATCATTAGATAGAGATATTTATTAATGAATGAGATTTAACATATTCCTAAAACATAACAAGTTTTTAAATCAGTTAGTTATTTAGAGATGCATTACATTATTGAATGCATCTTGACCTCAGTAATGAATGCTCAAGACTCGCTTACCAAGCAGCCTGCATGTTCAATTTTGCAAGACAACTTTGTGGGTGTAGCGGGTTGTAAAATGATATACAGGCACATGATTAGATGCACTAGAACTGGGACTCCATTTAATAGGTAAAATATGGAATTGAAGGCTAGGCATGACACTAGCCACCATAATCCATCATAGCCCTCAGTTTTTTTGGGTTCTGTCAAATTTTGGCCCTATTATAATGATGGCCTTCACCTTGCCCATGAAGCTCATAATGTGAAACATTTGTTATTATTATGAAATGGACTATTTCTTGCTATTCATCTTATTTGCCACATTTAATTATCATCCTAATCTAAGTACAACTAGTATATGATGCTCTTTAACTTTGCCTACTAAAAATACTTTTGTTCATGATCTTCTTTTATGAGTAGGAATGTGCCAAATATGGTAAAAGCATTACTAGAGAAGAGATGGAGGATTGTTGTTTAAATGGAAAGCTATACAATCGCATCAATGATTTACCAGGTGTGTTACATGAAATGCATGAATAGACCTTTTCATACTAAAGCGTCAGTTTTCTCACTACATTATTTCCTCCATTTTAGTTCATCACATTAATCCGTGTCATGGCATTCCAATTGGCCTAATGCATATCTACTCTTTTTATTAATTAATTAATTTATTTATTTATTTTCGTGCTATAAGTCAACAAATGAATGAATTAATTAATAGGATGTACAGATTTAACATTCAGGTATACACAGATGAAAAACAAAAAGAAACATAGAAAGGTTTGAACTCCACCATCGACATTGCCATCAGCAGAGCTCAAAAAACATCTATCAATGTCTTGATACCCACTTAATGCATATCTATTCTTCATAATCTATCATTTTAATGGTTATTCCTATTAGTAACTTTCAAATTTTTATTCAGTTAGATACTAACCTCCCCACCTGGCAAAAAATACGTCATCTAAGTGAGACCATTATGCCTTGTGGAAATTCTCTCCTCCAGTGAGTATTCTTGATTAAGTTCCAACATGAACTCCCACCACTTTAATGGAAAAAAGGAGTGGTAGCCTTCATTAAACTTCCAACTGTCACACTAAATTTGTTTCCAATAACAAGTTTCAATAGTATGAGAACTATTGATGATTGTATCTGTCATGGTTGTTTAAGGTACATGGAGCCAGAGAGAGTATAGATGCGAAGGAATGTGCCAATGATTGGTAGATGCAATTGTATCTGTAAGTTGAAAAAATATCTCTGTTTCTTTGGTTTTTCTTTTGGGGAATCTCTTATGTTAGTACAAATTGCAGGTTCTTCTCTCCCTCCATGTAAAGAACTGGTCGCACCGTCCTATTGCTGCACGATGGTTCTTAAATTTAATTTGGAAATACAGCCCTCAATTTCAAGAAGATCGAAAGCACAAGGACGCCGCAGAACCTGAATGTTAGGTGCAGGCCTGTCAAAAAACTTCTCATTTTCCAAGTCCACAGAGATTATCTTCGTTGAATGCTCAGTGAAGATATCTCCATGCCAATGGAAATTGAATGCCTGGAACAATAAAGCCATCGAAAGGGTTCTTCAATTGCTCTCCATGTTCTGGAGCCTCTGTCAATACTTTCGGGGGTACGATGTCTTGTATTCTATCTGTGGAAAAAGTGGGCTGATTTTTATAGTACATTATGTTTCTTGTAACTTTGTAGACCCTTTGTAATGCCAATATTTGTATCAAGGAACAAGTGAAGAGAGATCTGAGGATCACAAAGCCCTATCCGAGTCCTGGGAATGGTGTTAAGAAACCAAAGTACTGAGACAGTGATGGTGGATTTATATGTCAATGCCTAGCGTCCTCACTTTAATGAATTTTTTCCTACAGCTTTGAATGAACCAAAATGCAGTAATTGTGAAGACAGTCACAGTGGCAGAGAAGATAAGTTCCCTAAGGCATTGCTGTTTGATCTCAACCTTGAACCTCCTAATGAAGAGGTTACCAATAGAGAGGAAAAACCATCCTAGAGTATATTCCTCACATTGATAATGATGCTGTGTATCTGAAAGGATTGATTTTTGTTTATTAGGAGGATTCCCCGTTGATTGCAATGCCGAACATGGGAGGAACTATCTAATTTCTTTGTTTGTGATTTGACTTGTTTTACAAGTTTTTTCTTGTATTCTATTTTTTTCTTTTCCTTCTTAATACAATTGATCTTTTAATGGCAATAAAAATTGAGTGTGTCTTGACTTTTGTCAACCAAAGGCATAAGATCTTTTTTTTTTGGCTTCATATCTTGTAGAGTTTCTTCCTCTTCATAGATTATATGGAATTAACACCACAGCTGAGATCCACGCCCCTTTCATTGACAAGCACTATGCCTTGTGTTTCCACCAGAAATAAAATCTGGAATTAACAACTGGACCTACCATGTGATTTTAAAGCATTCCTAATAAGAATCCCAAACTGATCTCGAGAATTTACATTCCAAAAACGTAAAAAATTGGCATAGATTCTAAAGCATTCTAAATAAGAATTCCAAACTGATCTGACAGCTCTATTTGATATCATATTAGGATCAAGACCTAGCTTCTGCATATCTTTCCTTACCAACTTTGTAATAGTATAACAAAAAAAAATAAATGACGACAAAACATCTGTGTATTGAATGGTTACTTTCAAAGTTCTACAATGGCAAGATTCTCATTGTTTCACCAGCAGATGATATATAATGCTCAATATCCATTCTCATTGGGCTCAACATGGACAATAGCTGTGTCTGCAGGTGTTGAAGTTTCAGCCAAAAAGCACCTTATGTATAAAGAAATAATGTTTCCTTCAATAACCATTTAAAGATAAGAAATCAATGTTGTTTTCTTTGACAGTTGACACCACAAATTTAGTGTCTGATGGCTGAGCTCCAATGGCCTCCCAGACACACATAAAGAGCACAACTTGGCTGGTGAATCCAAAGTCCACCTTGGAAAGGTTGACTAGTGCTCATTTTAGAACCAAATCAGTCCATTCTTCCCTTCAGGGTCCTCTCTATAACTTCTGTTGGAGTGCTGCAGGACAGAAAAGAACACAAAATATGAATTAGTGGTCCAAACTATAAACCAGCTTCCCAGCCAGAAAGAAACTTGGCATTCTAAGCCTTAAGGAACAACCAAAGAGCCTGGGCCATTGTAGAACTTTGACAGGATGTAATGTCTATAAATCTACCATTGTTCAATCCAATCAGGTGGCCATCTCCAGACTGCAGCTATTCCATAAATCTGGATTGTCCATATATTAAACTATAGGTAATAGAAACGAGACAAACCAAATTACTAACGCATAATATTCTTCAAGGCAGTTGGATGCCAAAATGGAGGATCACATACTTTCACTCACTAGGATCAACCCTTAAATGAGTACTCCAGAGTCCAGCCAATCTAAAAGCAGGCCACATCAATCGGTTGGTCCAAACAATTGACTCCCAGAGTCATGTAAGAGTTAACATACAACCCTTATGCCTTAAGTTACAAGATTTAGGTACGAAAATAAAGAAATAAGAAATGCTTACACAACAAAGACGTGGCCACCCCATCCGCTCAAACAGTCGCGATCCACAGAGGCAAGCAGTGCCTGAGAAATGGTCTCAAACAGTTCTTCTGGTTCCTAAAGGATGAAGATTGAAAACATCACCATAAATTGGAAACCGACAGTTCATCAAGTATATTGCTATGATTTGCAGTCATGTAAAACCACCAGTGTCCACTAGAAAATCTCCCAAGTGGGATAGAACAATTACCAAATTAGTCTTAATTTCATGGGGGAAAAAGGCCTACCATGATCAGGCAATAAGTTTTGAAAGCAATACACTTTTCCATGTTTCAAGGGACTGGGATCAGAAAGGGACTAGCAAATGGTAACTTGGAGTGGTTAGAATAGGCTTATCCTCGAAACCATGTTACTTTTATACTATTCTTCTTTTTCGGATTTCGTTACCGAAGTTTTTATTTTCCCCCAGAAAAATCATCCTCCTTTCATTCCTAAAATATGCACTGCATGTGTGAAAAAAAAAATTAAGACTGGTACCCTTACAAAAAACTTGTGCTGTAATCTTTTAAGTATGCAAGTTCAACACTTCAACCTATGTTTTATCTCAGGTACAATTTATGGCACTTTTCTGTTTTGGCTCTGATGTAAATTTTTGGCCTGTTATATCGTTTTTGGCTTACATTTCACAGCCTGTACTTACTTTCGAAGAAAAGTAAAATGAAAAGGAGATAAGTACTTATTTTTAAAAAAGCTTGTTTTAAAAGATCAAAAGACAAGCCTGCTCAAAAATTGAGATGAATTTGCCTGTTAATAGTGGATAAAATTACTGACCATATCAGGCTTGTACATTGACTCACAGGCACCATAGAGGGACTCTGATGCGGTACCAGCAACAACAAAATCTTTGGCCAGCTCCCTGAACATAAAACAAGAAGACACCCAAGTAACAAAATAAGACACAAAAAAATAATGCAAGTACTTCAAAGTGTTCATAAGTAGCATTCCAAACTGGACAAAATGTTGTTGATCAAAATGTATAGAAACATTCTACTGGCTCTGCAGGGTCTTCCAGTTTTCCCTTTTTTTTTTGGCACAGAGGGTGGGTGGGGATGAAAAAACCCCATATCATGCAACATTTATAGAAAATACCTTTTTTTTTTTTTTTTTTTTTTTTTTTTTTTTTTTTTTTTTGGAGGTCCTATGCACTGTAGCAACAACGGGCTCAGCCACAAGTGTAGGGCCAGGCAACCAAGGGCTACACACCTTGACAACCATGTCATGACATTTTGGAAGGGGGTCGTGTCTCCTGGAAAACTCTCTACGACCAGACACAAAACGCTATGCAAACCAGAGCAGGGGCATCTTTTTACAATGTCCTGTGTCTGGGCGTAGAAAGTGCAGACGGGTAGCGTTATCTTAAACCACAATAATATTTTTACATATGGCTGTGGAGTTTTATAACATTTGAATGCCAACAAAGCCACCACGTGCATGGAATGTATTTGGCTGTGTAGTTGAGCCTCTCTATAAAAGGGCTATGGAAATAAGTTATTCCCTTTATATATTTATGGATGTTATAGTCACTATGAAAATTATGTTTAGTCAAATTTATGCTTTTCTACATATATATATATATATATATATATGCATTTTAACCCATCCTCTTTCAAGGACCATTCCACTTTTAAGGAAGGTGCTTTCCCCCAAAGATATTGATTGGAAAGGACCCATTACAATCTTTCCCAAAATTAGGTTCCATTCCATTCAAAATTTAATTACATTACTTTTCGTAAAACAGAATGAATCGTTTGTTTCCTTTTACTGTAACTCTTTCTCTTTCAAGGTCCAATCCAATTTTAAGGAAGGTGCTTTGCCCCAAAAAATTTGAATGGATAGGATCCATTAATCGATCCAAAAATTAGGTTTCATTCCATTCAAAATTTAATTACATTACTTTAGCAATATAGAATGAATCATTTTTTTCCTTTCTTGTAAGAGTAACAACAAATCATTAAATTTGGGGTGATGTATCTATTTATTTCCAATTTTACCATTGTACCAACCACACATTGTTCTCTATATAAAGCCTTCCTTCTCCATTAACTAACCATAAGCAATTTTGATTTCAGGAAGAATTCTTTCCATTACGATCCTTTGGGTAACTATTCATATCACTTTTTTTTTTTTCTCCAATATTTGATAGTATCAATTCTATTCACTCATCATTTTGGATGTTTTTTATAATGTTTGAACGTTCTACAGTGCATAATTGTAAGAGAAATTTGCTAGTTTGTAAAATCCACAAGATGCATATGAATGCACTTATGTCATTGATATCTATATAGATATATTTTTAGCCTTTAGTCGCGGTAATAAACCCTGGTTAATGGTGGTACTAACATGGCTAAAACTTCCTTCCCCCTCTTCTGGTGCTAATAGAATAATCTAGTCCCCTTCCCCCTCGGGATGCTTCTCTTCCTCAGCTTGGAACCACTCCCGATCACCCAAGCCTTCTGTCCCCTAGCACATGGTTGTCTGGTTTCATGGCCACATCCCTAATCATAGCCTTACTGTCTGGAGAACTCTCTCCAACTTCCTCCCCACCCAATCCTTCCTCATCTATCGTCATATTCCCGCCTCCCTGGCTTGCTGCCTCTATTGGATTGGTATTGAACTCTTCTTTGATTGCCCCTTCTCCAACCGCATTTGGAAATTCATCCTCTCCAAATGCTGGCTTGCTCGGAGCCCCCTTCCTCTCCAGAGAGAATGGAATTGGATAGATATGACCTCTAGAAATTCCATTTGTGACACTACCGGTAAGTTAGCGTTCGGGGCTGTTATTTCCCATGTCTGAATGGAGCGCAACCTTCATAGATGGACTTCCAACTCTAGATCTTTTGATTAGATTTGGAAGGCCATCTACTTTGATGTCTCCTCCAAACTTGGCTCTCTCCCACATAGGACCGTTGTGGACTCCCCTAGAAACAGGATTATTGTTGTTTCCTAGGGTCTTCCTCAGTCTATTGTTTGCTCCCCTTCCCCTGCCTAGAAGGGTTGTATCATTCGGCTCCTCCAGTTCGTATATCCCTTCCCCCCTTCCCTATTGTTCATCCAAAAAAAACATGGCTAAAACTTAGCAATTGGAGGCAATTTTAATTGTCTCTAATTAAAGAAACATAAACGGCTGAAAAAAAAAATAACTTTAATTATTTTGGACGGATGAATTAGAAGCAATTTTGTGGCACGTGGAATTATTGACTATAAAACCATTAGTGGCGGTAATTTTAGCTTTAGTGGCGGCTTTCTACCTCCTCTAAAGCTCTTATTTCTTGTAGTGTACTAATAACAACATTCTTAAGTAAAGGCCAAATCAAACCATGTTTATCTCTACCCTTCCTTTTTAAGAATGGCGGTAGGAAATCAGTGACATTCTCATCATAAGCCATATTTATCTAATAATGCTTTCATCTTGCCTCCTCATATAATCAAGTAAATCCCCAACTTTGCGGTTGAAAGTATAACATATCAGATTTTTACTTTCTTAAAACTTAAGAGATGGAATCAGATAACATTTCTACATTTAAATATTGTCACTATCTTTCATAATCCAACGCATATGCACTTCTACTTTCCTAAAAGAAAGAAGAAATATATTTCCTAAATTTAAGATTTTATAGTGCGACAGATTTTAATCAAGGGGAATCATGCGATAAGTCTTATAAAAAACCTCCTTAATTCCCAATAACCTCTTTAGCAATCCGTTGCAAATTCCTCATCAATTAATGAGATGAATTTTGGCATTGTCCTCCTCTTTGTCCCTTAAGAATTTCCTACTAAGTTTTCAATCTCTTGAGCAATGAAATAATGAATTTGTAAAATAAATCATAATAAGAAATTAGGTAGACATATATTTCATTTTGTAATTGATAATCAAGGAATTTTTAAAACTTAAACTCTTTCTCACCTTATCAATAAGAACACTCTTTTCTTTGATTCCCAAAGAGAATTCTCTTCCAATGTTACTAAGATTGATTTACAGTTTTATCTCTCACATCTCCTTTCACTTTTCCTTTCAATATTAAAAAAAAAAAAAAAGGGCAACCCAGTGCACGAGGCTCCTGCTACTGCAAGGTCTGGGAGGGGCAAGTGTGTACGCAGCCTTACCCCCTGCTTCGCAGAAGAGGCTGTTCCCAAGTTTTGAACCTCTGACCAACAGTTTGCAATAGTGCAACTTAACCGTCTTCCTTTCAATATTTTTATTGTATATAATTATTTTCTAAATGATTGAAACATCTAGTAAGATTTTAGAAAGAAACTCATCACTACCTAGAGCTATTTATGAATAAAATGAGATTTAACATATTCCTAAAACATAACAAGTTTTTAAATCAATTAGTTGGCCTACAAGCAACTTCGCTCAATACAGCAAGACAACTTTGAGGGTTTAGCCCATTGTAAAACGGCACAGTCATATGATTAGATACCCTATAACTAGCTCCATTTAGTAGGTAAAATGTGGCATAAGGTATTGAAGGCTAGGAATGACACTAGCCACCACAACCCATCATAGCCCTCAGTCTTTGGGGTTCTGCCCCAGATTGGCCCTGTTAGGACATGACAGGCCTAACGATGGGCTAGGGCTTGCCCATGAACCTCATGATGTAAAACATGTTTTATTAATATGAAATGTGCTATTTCTTTCTATTCATCTTATTTGCGGCTTTTAACTATCATCCTAGTCTATCCTACAATTTGTATATGATGGTCTTTAATTTTGCCTACTACTTTGATAAAAAGAATCCCCTTTTATTCCTATTCAATATCTTTTTGTTCAGGAATCTTTTTTTATGAAAAGGATTGTGCCAAAACATGGCAAATGCATTACTAGAGAAGAGATGGAGAATTATAGTTTCCAAAGGATTAAAAGGAACGAATAAAAATAAGAAAGGATATACAACCAGATCAACGATATACCCGGTTCGTTGAGTTTCAGTCTTTGACCTTTTCATGCTAAAGCGACTGTTTTCTCACTACACTGTTTCCCCCATTTAAGGTTCCTCACACTAATCCTTGAACGATGGCATCATAAATGGCCTAATGCATATCTACTCTTCAATCTATCATTTTTGTTGGTTATTCTTACTTGTAAGCTTCAAATCATAGCAAGGGATGTCAACTTTGGTAGTTATTGCAAAGAGTGGAGCAGTCATGACCTCCTTTTCTATGGTAGAATTGAGGAAATAGATATGGAACTATAGAATTACCCTCATCTTTAAAGCCTAAAACCTAGCCCATGGACAACCAATCCACCAAGCTATTATAGGTAGGAACAAGCCAGCCCATCAATAATATTCATGCTATAGCTGAGAGGGTTGGGCGGGTGACATGGTTTAATCGATGCCCAGGCAATGAATCTGTTCCTTCAACCCCTCGATGTCAAGAAGCTGGTTTTCAGCCTTTAAGCAAGTTGATTACTAGACAAAACTTTTTGGAATCATATAACAATTGTTCATGAAGCTAATGGTGTGTACGAATGCTGTTAATTGTAGATGATCTCACTGCAGAATGGTCCAAATTAATTAAGGAGAAAACGAAGAACTTATGCAATGAGATTGATCAGGAGTGGAAGATGGTGAGGAACAGAAGTGATGAAATTTATCGTTTCTGCGACGAAATCGGGGTGTCAAGGCAGAATTTCAAGATATGGATGCACAACCACAAGAAAACCTCTGCTTGCATCAATTTATATGATCGGTACAAAGAAAAGGAATGAAGATGGAGAAGATGCTTCGTCTAAACTTCTTTTCAGTTAAAGTCCCTAACGAATTTAATGACGTTCAAGGATGCAAATTTATTGTAAAAGACTTTATTGCTGCATGATGGTTCAAATGAAGGAAAAAAGGAAGCCAATGAAGCTACTTTAGTAAGAAACTAAAAATAACTAGTTACAAATATCTAGCAATTTTCACTCCATTGCTTCCTCACATAATGATTTTTTTTTTTTTTTTTTTTTTTTTTTCTCCTATAGCTTTGAATGACAAAAATGAAACAAAATGCAGTAATACTTAAGATTGTCCCAGAGACAGAGAAGACACATCTCCTCTCTCTATTAGGAGGTTACCAATATAGAGAGGAGAAACCATCCTTGGGAATATTCCTCGCGTTGGAACATGATGGTAATCTCATGATGGTAATATAAACATCAACCAATATTTCAAAATAAAGTCTTTTTAAGCTTTCTAAAGTAGCTTGGATCGGGTGGTCCTCTTGGAGGCTGGAATAGAACCCTAAAAGGGTTTTCTGATCAGACTTCAGAACTGAGAGATATGGTGAATCGATGGAGCTTCAAAACCCTAACTTCCTTGCTGAAATTGATTCGGGTTTTATGCCCTCCAATAGATCTGATAAATTCTCTCACTTACTCCTCACAGCAGTCAATAACAAAAACAGAAAAGAAAGTAGAAAAGAAAAGATCAACAAGATAGATGTGGGTGGGAATAGCTATCTCAGCATGGGCATCTCACCCACAGCTATCTCAGCTGTTAGTCTTCCTATCTCAGGAGCAAGTAAACTGCAATAACTTTATTCATTCAAATCTGATTTGTGTCTACAGCAGCTCCTCATTAAATATAGGACTGAAGTTACACTAATAGCAGTTGGATTCAAATTAGGAGTTGGACCCCAATTAGGAAACCAAGACAAATTAGAAACTAACTCTTAAACTCCTAATTTAGGAAACAAATAGTAGCTACTTAAACTTCCTATTCTGGGCCGATGGGCCTTTACTAGAGGTGGACTGAACTCATCCTTAAGGCTGGTTCAATGGCTGCTTGGGCTGGATCTTCCTCCTGTGATACCATAGCCCATGATGGGGATCTACATCAATATCTCTATGTAAACCTAATACCAACAACGAGAAAATATCACGATGGATTAATGGGTATGAATACGACAAGAAACTAGGACTACTTGATAAGCAAGATGCTCTCAATAGGGTTTATTCTTTTGTCATTTAAATACCTGCACTATCTACAACGAGTATTTTATAGATTCCCATCCTCATTTTCCATACAGAGGTCAGCATAAATGAATAACCAAATATTATAGCAATTTTTTATTCTAACCAGACAATGACTACATAATGTGACAGGACAAAACAGTTTTAAGATAATGCAAAAATTTGTACCAACTAGCAATCTATTGTGAGTAAACAAATGCCAAACAATAACCATAAGATCATTAGCATGAGAAAGGAAGAAAACATACTTGGCACCAATTGAATCCATTGTGCAGATGAAGGGCTTATCATTATCTCCCAATCCAGCAATCACAGGTTGGCAGAAATATGGTCCAAACCTATAACAAGAACAAGAACCAGATTACATGTCTTAACGGCAAGAAATTGCAGCATGGAAAAAAAAAAAAAAAAAAAGAAGAACTAGATGTTCAACAGTGATATTTTATTGCTAAGTAAACCAACTACTACAATAACTCGATCTAAAACAAATCCATATTAACCCCATTGGTAGCAAAGAAGTCTTCTAAGAAGTTGACAGATCTAAATCTCATCCCCCCCCCCCCCACCCCAAACCCACCCAAAAAAAAAAAGGAGAAGCCTCCCTATATCACACAATTAAATTACTTTAAAAATAAAATAAAGCAACCATTCACTGAGCATGCATACTGAAACCAGATGACTTCAACAAGCTATAGAAACATGCTTTATAAAAAAGTTAGAAAAACTTAATTCAGCAACTCCTCCAATGAAGTAAAAAAGGAAGTCCATGCCTAAGAAAATTGCAATAATATAGTGTCTAAAGTTATCATGGAATGCACTGCATGCCATGCAACATGTTAACACAAAAAAGGGGCATAATTTAGAAAACATCTGAGTCTCAACTATTGTCACACCCCACCTTCACTTACCTGAAGATTGGTGACTTGGACACGATCTCATATCCAACAATCCAACCAGGATACCGATGCAGTACTTTAAGATCACAAATTTATGAAATGAACTAAAATCCACAAGTATTTAATAAACATCAAGATAATTAAAATTGGTGAACTTCTACTGATAATTAATATATTTACACAGACCTGCCTGTTCATATTTACAAGTAAATACCCATTAGGGTTACATCAAGTATATTACCCAAAAGAATCAAAAGGTAGAATGAGCAATGTCATCCTCAAGGTGTCTCGTAGGCACAGTCATCACAAACACAGCCTTGCTCAGGGAGGAACTAGAGTACTCGTTGAATCTAACAGGGATCTAGAAGAGAGCACGGCTAGGCCAGTGACACAAAGGCAAACTTTTACTATCCAGCGAGTCAAGGGTGAGAGGCTACAAGCCCAAAGAGCGTCAACGGAGGGAGGAGGAGGAGCCAACGTATCAATCTGGGAGGATCTGAAGAACCTGTCCAAGTATTCAGATTAGAGCAGCGGTTGGTCGGCAACACAAAGTCATACCCGATCAGAGCAGTGCCTCAAGGATGAGCAGTTACAGGCCCAAAGAACGCCTGTGGAGGGAGGATCCAACGAGTTAATCTGGGAAGATCAGGAGAACACCGGCAAGACCATCAAGGACAAGATCAGAGCTGTAGCAAGGCCAGCAACAGAAAGTCACACCTGATGAGCAGCAGCTCAAGTCTCACTCAGCCTGAGTCAAGATGGGTAAGCAAGGACCGAGGAGACGCAAGGGGTGTATCACAACCTCCCGAACGTGTGAGACCGAAGAAGAAGAAGAAAAAATTTGAGAGGGAGAGGGTGAAGAAAAGAAAAGAAAAGAGAGCAAAGGATGAGAGGGAGAGGATGAGAGAAGTAGAAGGAAGGATGAGAGAGGGGGAAGCAGCTCGGCGTGAGGCCAGGCTGCTCCAAGTGGCAGTCAGATTAGGTTTCTCCAGGAGTTCTCGCAAAGCAATGGAGAATGTGAGGTTACGTAAGAAAGTGACTTTTGATCTGGATATTAGTTTGATTGTACCAAGCCAATTAGCATATAAAGACTTCATGAACCTCTTCAAGTTATTGTTATCTTAGTACTCAAAAACTTCCCATTTCCAAAGTAGAGATGGCAGTTCTCAATCTGATTTTTGATGACTTGATGTAGCTTAATGTTGATTTCTTATGATACTAAGTATATGTAGCATACTAAATAATGTTAGCAAAATAGGGGGAACAAAAGACTTAGTCGCCTTGTTCGCCTTAAGAAGGGCACCCTGTTGCCTAAGCGCTTAGGCAGCCCTCCAACGCCTTGGTTCTCCTTGGTGCCATGCCAACTATGCTAACAAGTCAAATCATTCTCAATCTCTGGTTCCTAATTCAACTTGAGAAAGATGTCAAGCTTTTTGCCTGATTGCTTCCCTCGCTACCTAAATCCGACCTCCCTCGATCCCTAGTATCCATGGACAATTGTACATACTGATTTTGCCGCAAAATCAAGCTTAAAGCCAAAAAACTTCCGTGCTTAAGTTTAGCACGACCAGATTGTTTTAAGATTGTTGAGACAGATGCATCCGAATTCGGATACGGTGGTATCTTGAAGCAAAAAACCTTCCCAAAGAAGTAGCACGTTTTACTTATGGTACTTGGAATTCCACTCAACAAAAGTATTCTACAATAAAAAAGGAGATTCTTTCACTTGTTTTGTGTATAACCAAATTTGAAAGTGATCTTCTTAATCAATATTTTTTGGTTTGTGTTGACTGTAAAGCGGCTAAAGATGTCAAGAATTTAGCTTCAAAACAGATCTTTGCTCGATGGCAGTCGCTACTCTGTTTTTTATTTTAGTATTGAATTCATTAAAGGTGATACTAATAGTCTACCTGACTTTTTAACTCGAGAGTTTTTGCAGGGCTCCTAAGCAAAAGGCCGTCGTCCCTGCCTCTCCAAACAAAGATGTTGCATCAACATCCTCTAGGCAACTCCAAGATCATCCCACTCCTATTTCATCACAGTCTCCATCACCTGCCTCAACCTTAAAGGTTGTTAACAACTCTCCCTTCATAAAAACAAATTTTATTCCAGTAATCCCCATTGAATCCATCCATCTTCGCCACACTCCATCCGAAATTGCCACCATTTACCTCCGTGATCACCTTTATCCATCCACTGGCGATAAAACTCGTTTTTTCTATGAAAGAATCCTTGAGGAAACTCAGAGTGCTCAAATTCAGCACTGCTATAGATCCGCTCATGATAGGGCTTATTCCAAGCTCAATATATTACACATCATTAGGGATCGTGAATGAGGATCTTCGCCCTCATTCAAACGCGAATTCCATGATGTCATTGGCCTTAAACTCAGGTCATATGATTATGCAAATTATGTTAAAGCTTGGGACATGATATTCTTATATCAGAACGATCATGAAACGCACTCCTAGTTCGTGAAGTTCTGACTTCAACGCACCTTATCAGGTGTGCCAAACTGGTTTCTCCAATGGTTCTATACATGGGGACCCCCTCCAGTAGAGTTCCTCCCAACAACTCTTCAGCAGTCAGTCACCAAGTTTAAAGAATTCAATCAGCCTCTGGACTCTCAGGCTCTCTTCGTTCAATTCTTTATCCTATACGAAGTACCCTGGATCCTTCAATGAAAATACCAGATGACTACTGATGAATTCGAAGAATGGAACTATGTTCCTCATTTAGAACGTCATATTTCCGTAAAATGGTGGGATAAATTTGACATTTCACCATTAACGGGTTCAAGATTTGTGCCTAAAAGAGGCATCAGTGCCGATCTGCCCCTTGCACCTTCTCCTTCAATGTCAGCTTAGACGCCTTTCTATAACATGTTTCAAGCTGTTCGGCGTCGTCTTCCATATCTATCTGATGAGCAGATCGAGGAGCGCATTCTCACAGCTATTGGGTTTTAATCTTCAATTTGACAATCTTGCCCCATCCTCATCCTCATCCTCAACTCTTCCTCCTTCGGATGATGGCAGTCAATGCGCTCAACGGCTTGATTACTAAGGCCTGTTGTACTAAAAAAAAAAAAAAAACCCCCCAGGGTACAAGAGGTCTCACTGCACTATGACCTAGTGCCATGATAATCAGACACGACGTTCTGATTCTTGCTAGGTGTCAAGCATCCACACCTAGTGCCACTTTAGTCAGACTGACGTCTTAGCATGTGTCACGCAGCACTATAAGCGCATTATAGTGAGTGTCATGGGTGAACACTTTGATAATTCACCTCACTAAGACTCTTCTGGAAAACAGTGGGTCCTCCCACGTGGAATGCCAAAGAATATTTTCATGGTTTATTTTCAGTCACACACTTGGACTACGGACAATATAACTTTCAGCTGAAGCTTATCAGTTTCCGAAAAAGACCCCACACCTTATTAGATGTACCTTCTTTATGACAAGAACACCTTATCTTTAGGCTGTTCAAATGTCACACTCAATTGGTTGGATGCCCATTCGACGCCATCTCCATCAAGGCCCATCAACATCTCTTAACCACAATTTGTTGAAATTTGATGTCCGCCATCTATAAAAGGAGAGCTCCTCATTCTTGGAAAGCACCACAAAAAATACTACGAAAAAGTTGTTTAAGTTTTAGCAGTTTTCTTCTGTAAGATATCTTGTGAGAGTTTTCTTGAGTGTGCTTTGTAATTTTGAGTGCTATCTTCAAAAGTTCTAGTCTGAATCTGTAATACATCCGATCATATGTAAGTTTGCTTTCTTCTAATTTCATTTCTCATGTATTATGTTTGCAATTAAAAAGTTAAAAGAACAACTTGCTTTGTTAGATATTTCTTCTTCTTATATTGAATTTTATTTGTTTTATTATCCTCAAGATCCTATCTATTTTTATTAACTTCTAAACGAAGCAACCATAAACCTTGCTGAACTCCAATCTAAGAAAAGGCAAGTTTTTTGTCTGATTGCTTCCCTCACTGCCTAAATCCGACCTCCCTAGATCCCTGGTATCAAATGGTATCAAATGCATCCGAAATGTGGTTGAGGGATGCTGATGGGCCTTGATGGAGATGGCGTCGAATGGGCATCCAACCAACCGAGTGTGACATCTAAATAACCTAAAGATAAGGTGTTCTTGTCATAAAGAAGGTACACCTAATAAGGTGTGGGGTCTTTGTCGGAAACTGATAAGCTTCAGTCGAAAGTTATATTGTCCGTAGTCCAAAAGTGTGACTAAAAATAAACCACGAAAAATTCTATGAAAAATTTGTTCAAGTTTTAGCAATTTTTTTCTGTAAGATATCTTGTGAGAGTTTTCTTGAGTATGCTTTGTAATTTTGAGTGCTATCTTCAAAAGTTCTGGTCTAAACCTGTAATACATCCGATCATATGTAAGTTTGCTTTCTTCTAATTTCATTTCTCATGTATTATGTTTGCAATTAGAAAGTTAAAAGAACAACTTGCTTTGTTAGATAATTTGTTAGATATTTCTTCTTCCTATATTGAATTTTATTTGTTTTATTATCCTCAAGATCCAACGATGGCTTCATACTTTAGAACCAGCACAAGGAGATCCTCTTCTTCTGAGGCTAGCCCTTCCAAAAGGACTTATGACTTAGTCCATAATTCCAAAAAAGTGGTTTTTCGAAACTTAGAAGCTACCATAAACAACTATACCATTCCCAGAATACCTGAATCTGAGGTATATCATAAAGGGACTTTCGCATTTCATAGTGATTATGTTATCAAAGCTAGCGAAAGCACTCATACTCTTACCTCTGATCAAGAGCAAATTCAACTCTTGACTAGCTCTCAACTTCAGAGGCATGGAAAGCGTGGATTTAAGTTCATCCACATCGGCCTAGTTCAAGTAGCCTTAAAACCCTTAACACTGCTAGGGTTAAATTGTGCAGTTTTTGCTGCCGTCAGAGATGCAAGGATGTCAAATTTTAATGAATCTCTAATGGGCTTAGTTGAAACCAGCCTCTGTGAAGGACCAATTTACTTTCAATGTAGACCAAATCTGCCTATGTCCTTAACAAATCCTAACATCCTTGACAGTGCTGTTATTTCCTTAAAGACGTATGAATACAATGTTGCTCTAGGAACCCAAAATCGCACAGTAATATATCGTATCTATTATAAGGTAATGACTACCGTAGCCCCAAATGCTAAGGTTATAGATCCTCGAGGTCAAACTGTTTATTTTTAGGCCACTATTGAAAGGTCGCAAGTTTTTGTGCCTCGATGTATCAGATGGTCAAAAATTAACCTTCTTGACTCTTGGACCTAACCTCTGTGGCTCAACCTCAGCCGCCCATCAGGACTTATCCATCTTGCATCACCCAGCTCCCAACCGGTGATGTTGAAATTACTTTTGATCGTAGACTCGACAATTCTCGTAGATCTACCTCTTCAGTAATTTCTTCTTCCTCTAAATATCCAACATTTCAAGCACCATCTCGTGCTTCAACGTTTAGAGTTCAGAGTGAGAATTTTGATGGTATAATAAATCTACAGGATACAAATCGGACTCCTTCTCAAGTTAATCAACCTGTCTATGGTCCTTTTCAACGACAACCTTCCCAGGCTAATAATCAGCCTCCTCTTGCTCCTATCGATATGGAAAATGGGTCCTCTTCTCCATCTCTCTCTAATATGCAAGCCCCAATCGGATGCTTCATATCACTGAAGAACCCAAATTCTAGATCAATAAGCGATTCCTTATTCAGGAATATAAGTCCGTTAGGAATGCTAGAAAAATAAAGATTTTTGAAGAACACTATTCCAACCCTCAATGGCAAAAGCTCCATGAAAAATGGGTTTCTCACATGGAAACTCATCAAATAAATCTCCCATTCTTCCAGTGGTTAAAAATATATCTTCTTGAGAAATCATCCAACCCTCCACAGGTTAATGAGATCAAGAAGGTAACAACCACTTATATTTCTAAAGATGGAACAGAAATTGAGTCTGTTCACCCTCCTTTCCAAGTCTTAAAAGTAGGTACAAATCAAATGGCTGATCCTCTTAAAACATCAAGTAATACTTCATCTCTATTGACTGAATTTCATCTTAGTCAAGTTGTTGAACAGAATAACCTTACTAACTTATGTCTTCAGTCTTTAGGAAGCCAGACTGATCATATAGAGACGATTGTAGACTCCTTAAAGGCCTCTACTCCGTCTACTTCCCATGCTAAAATTGAGCATATTAATAAAGCCATTTGGCCAACCTTTGCTTCTCAACCCAGAAGTAACCAAAAGCCAGCCCCCGCTTCTCAACCTAGAAGCAACCAGTCTGCCCTTTTTAAACCTCCTCCAATTTTGGATATTCCAAAAAGAAAGACTGAGTCCACTATGTTAAATGAACTTGTAAGTCGTCTTGGTCAACTACAGGTTTCTAAGGACAAATAAAAACAGGCTATGACTCTTTCTCTAGCAGAACCTTCTGATTATGAAATAGAACTTGCTAAGAAAGAATTCCAGTCTATGCTACCTCAACAGGCAGCAGTTCCTGAGCATTTCCTCAGCTAAATCAAGTCATGAGGAAAGCTCACAAAGTTATGCCTACCACTCCGACAAATTACTATTACCCTCGACCTTCTCCTGTCAATCTTCAATTTGAAGTTGAAGGAGAACCTGCTAATTTCCCAATTGATGGTAATGCAATTATGGAGTGGAATATTGATGGTTTATCTGAATACCAAATCATCAACCTCCTTAAGCAAATGCTTATGTATGCCACATCGGTTAAACTAAATCAAGCATCTGACTCTGATGTTGCTAAAATGATAGCAACTGGATTTTTCGGCCAACTTCATGATTGGTGGGATTTTTATCTGTCTGAAGAAGTTAGACAACAAATCATTAATGCTGTGACCAATGTTCCGTAACAAAAGACTGAACAACTCGCTGATGGTAATTTTGCCCAGCGTACTGTTTACATCAATCAAGAAGATGCGGTTAATACTTTGGTTTACACTATAACTCTTCATTTTGTTGGACCAGTTGAAATTTTAGCTAATCAAACAAGAGAACAATTAATGAATCTCTGTTGTCCTACACTATCTCATTATAGATGGTATAAATATGTTTTTTTTGCTAAAGTCTTTACTCGGGATGACTGCAACAATTCCATATGGAAAGAGAAGTTCATCTCTGGTCTACGTCCTTTATTTGCTCAAAAGGTTAGGTATAGACTTAAAGCAAAGCATAACGACACTATTCCCTTCGAGCAATACACCTACGGGGAATTAGCTGCTGAAATATGCAATGAAGGTCTTCAACTCTACACAGACCTAAAACTTAAGAAACAACTGTCGAAAGAGAGACAAGCTGGATTCCGAGAACTTGGCGACTTCTATGAGCAGTTTGAGCTAGCCTCAGAAGAAGAGGATCTCCTTGAGCTGGTTCTAAAGTATGAAGCCATCGTTGAGAGGTTCGAGTCAATAAGGGTTTCGGTCAATATATCCTACTGTCGATCCCGCCTACTGTCAAATCTATTTCGCCTTCAAACGCCTATCCACAGCAACATGGCTGAGTACGACTTTGGTGTAGGTCGACATGACTTGGGTGTAGGTCTATACGACAATGGTGAAACACTACTAACTTAATGGTACTTACGACTTTGGCACCTTGTAACTTGGCTATGATACCATTTGATACCAAGGATCGAAGGAGGTCGGATTTAGGCAGCAAGGAAAGCAATCAAGCAAAAAACTTGCCTTTTCTTAGATTGGAGTTCAGCAAGGTTTATGGTTTCTTCGTTTAGAAGCTGAGAAAAATAGATAGGATCTTGAGGATAATAAAACAAATAAAATTCAATATAGGAAGAAGAAATATCTAACAAAGCATGTTGTTCTTTTGACTTTCTAATTGCAAACATAATACATGAGAAATGAAATTAGAAGAAAGCAAACTTACATATGATCAGATGTATTACAGATTCAGACCAGAACTTTTGAAGATAGCACTCAAAATTACAAATCACACTCAAGAAAACTCTTATAAGATATCTAACAGAAGAAAATTTTCGTAGTATTTTTCGTGGTGCCTTCCAAGAATGAGGAGCTCTCCTTTTATAGATGGCGGACACCAAATTTCAACAAATTGTGGTTGAAGGATGCTGACGGGCCTTGATGGAGATGGCATCGAATGGGCATCCAACCAACCGAGTGTGACATTTGAACAGCCTAAAGACAAGGTGTTCTTGTCATAAAGAAGGTACACCTAATAAAGTGTGGGTCTTTGTCGAAAACTGATAAGCTTCAGCTGAAAGTTATATTGTCCGTAGTCCAGGTGTGTGACTGAAAATAAGCCACGAAAAGATTCTTTGGCATTCCACGTGGGAGGACTCACTGTTTTCCAGAAGAGTCTTAGTAAGATGAATTATCAAAGTGTTCACTTGTGACACTCAATATAATGTGCTTATAGTGCTGCGTTACGTATGCCAAGACGTCAGTCTGACTAGAGTGGCACTAGGTGTGGATGCTTGACACCTGGCAAGAATCAGAATGGTGTGTCTGATTATCACGGCACTGGGTTATGGTGCAGTGAGACCTCTTGTACCCTCGGGTTTTTTTTTTTAGTAAAATAGACCTTAATAATCAAGCCGTTGAGCGCATTGATTGCCATCATCCGAAGGAAGAAGAGTTGAGGATGAGGATGAGGATGAGTATGGAGCAGGATCGTCGAATTGAAGATTAAACCCGATAGTTGTGAGAATACGCTCCTGGATCTGCTCATCAGAAAGATACGGAAGACGACGCCGAGCAGCTTGAAACATGTTATAAAAAGGCGTCTGAGCTATCGTTGAAGGAGAACGTGCAAGGGGAAGATCGGCACCGATGCCTCTTTTAGGCACAAATCGTGAACCCGTTAATGGTGAAATGTCAAATTTATCCCACCATTTTACAGAAATATGACGTTCTAAATGAGGAACATAATTCCATTCTTCGAACTCATCAGTAGTCATCTGGTATTTTCATTGAAGGATCCAGGGTACTTCGTATAGGATAAAGAATTGAACGAAGAGAGCCTGAGAGTCCAGAGGCTGATTGAATTCTTTAAACTTGGTGACTGACTGCTAAAGAGCTATTGGGAGGAACTCTACTGGAGGGGGTCCCCATGTATAGAACCATTGGAGAAACCAGTTCGGCACACCTGATAAGGTGCGTTGAAGTCAGAACTTCACGAACCAGGAGTGTGTTTCATGATCATTCTGATATAAGAATATCATGTCCCAAGCTTTTAACATAATTTGCATAATCATATGACCTGAGTTTAAGGCCGGTGACATCATGGAATTCGCGTTTGAATGAGGGCGAAGATCCTCATTCACGATCCCTAATGATTTGTAATATATTGAGCTTGGAATAAGCCCTATCATGAGCGGATCTATAGCAGTGCTGAATTTGAGCACTCTGAGTTTCCTCAAGAATTCTTTCATAGAAAAAACGAGTTTTATCGCTAGTGGATGGATAAAGGTGATTATGGAGGTAAATGATGGCAATTTCGGATGGAGTGTGGCGAAGATGGATGGATTCAATGGGGATTACTGGAATAAAATTTGTTTTTATGAAGGGAGAGTTGTTAACAACCTTTAAGGTTGAGGCAGGTGATGGAGACTGTGATGAAAAAGGAGTGGGATGATCTTGGAGTTGCCTAGAGGATGTTGAGGCAACATCTTTGTTTGGAGAGGCAGGGACGATGGCCTTTTGCTTAAGAGCCCTGCAAAAACTCTCGAGTTAAAAAGTCAGGTAGACTGTCAGTATCACCTTCAATGAATTCAATACTAAAATAAAAAACAGAGTAGCGACTACCATCGAGCAAAGATCTGTTTTGAAGCCAAATTCTTGACATCTTTCTCAAGGACATCTTTAGCCACTTTACAGTCCACACGAACCAAAAAATGTTGATTAAGAAGATCACTTTCAAATTTGGTTATACGCAAAACAAGTGAAAGAATCTCCTTGTTTATTGTAGAATACTTTTGTTGAGTGGAATTCCAAGTACCAGAAGTAAAACGTACTAAAACTTCTATGCGAAGGTTAGGACATTTTTGCTTCAAGATACCATCGTATTCGAATTCGGATGTATCTGTCTCAACAATCTTAAAACAATCTGGTCGTGCTAAACTTAAGCACGGAAGTTCTTTAGCTTTAAGCATGATTTTGCGGACAGAATCAGTATGTACAGTTGTCCATGGTTATGGCTGTTGTTTAAGCCTATTGAACAAAGGTTTGGTGTCCTTTGCTAAATCCTTATAGAACTCGGCAATATAGTTTAGGCTACCAAGAAACCTTTAGAGTTGAGTCTTATCTATTATTTAATCAGGAAATTTATCTGCAAACTGAATAACTCATTCTATGGGATGATTGATCCAAATGAGATGTAATGTCCCTAGAATCGAACTTTAGTTTGAAATAAACTTATTTTCTTTGCAGAAACAACAAGTCCTGCTTGACGAATAACAGAGAAGAAAAGATTTAGATCATAGTTGTTACGGCGCCAAGGCGAACCAAGGCGGTGGAGGGTTGTCTAAGCACTTAGGTGAGAAGACGCATGCCTTAAGGTGAACAAGGCGACCAATTGTTATTTTTTATTTTTCCTATTTTCTAACATTGTTTAGTAAGCTATATACACCTTGTATCATAAAAAATCAAGATTAAGCAACATCAAGTCATTAAAAATCAACATTTAGCCATATTAAATCAAAAAAAAAATAACATTAAGACATATTAAGTTATAAAAAATCAAAATTTAGAGAAATGCTCTGGTTCTATAACAAGTTTGACTGGTCAAATGATATTATTTTTATATGAGACTTTTTGTATCAGTTATAATATAAAACCAGCTTTCCAACAAGTCTAAGATTACTTAAATCTAAATTGTAATGACAAATTTATGCTCCGGTCAAACTTATTTTTAAGTGCGCGAATGCTGTTAAAATCTCCTGAATGAAAATAATTTTATGGATATCAAAACAAAAAATTATTTTACCAGACTTTTGGTTTTTAGCAATGTTTTAATATGATAGAATTTATAAAATTTTCATAATCGAGAAAAACTCCAGCATTTAAAAGTTGAAAATCGCCCCTATAACCAAAATCCAGTTTTTCTTCTTGGACTGGGGGGTTGACTTTTTATCCTTTTGGAATTTGATTTTTAAACTATTTTTATTGGATTCAAATAGGGGGTATTTGCTTTTTTATGAATAATATCTTAAGTAAATGAAATAACAAATATAAAAATCATTTACTTAAATGATATTTGGCACAAA
>NC_056562.1:33969866-33984853 GCF_013358625.1 Macadamia integrifolia
TTTCTGGATGAAAATCTTTGATCAGATGTTCTATTTTTATCTGATAATTAATAATAAAAAAAATCCCTAGATTAAGGAAATCTACCAAACAATCCCCATCTCTCTCGCATATCAGCCCGAAAGTCTTCTTCTTCTTATTCTTTTTTTTAGGTGGATGTGAGTATGGTTGGAAGATTAGGAGAAAAAAAGAGAGGCATCATTCAATATCCCTCTTTTTTATTGAATGATAAAATAATAATAAAAAAAGGGGGGGGGATTTATATGCCTGTCTTACCTATTCTCTAGGTCATTCAATTATAGTTAGAACTTAGTTATTGACGTACATTTTAGGGAGATGGATTGCTATCATTTTAAAGTTCAGTTCCCCACTAATGAGGGGATTGGGTGATCAGTTATCTAGTAGAAAGCATTTAATAATAAGAGAGAATATGGGATCCACAAGCGGGATGTAAAAGGATATGTGCATGAATCTGCACGCGGGCATCATAACTTCTTTTTCCCTACTTTTTGTAAGTTATTCCAAATTTCTAATTCTCTACCAAACCTTGTCCTAGCCAATCACAGATAACAAAGAGATCTTGGGATGTATTCATCTCTCTCTCTCTCTCTCTCTCTCTCTCTCTCTCTCTCTCTCTCATATGTTTCTATTGTCTCTGAGAAATAAAATTACGCAGTTAGTGGATGCCCATGTTCCCTAGTCCAAGGCTCAACTGAGCACTAACTTCTTCAAACTCCAAGATGGATAGATTCTGTGAACTTGGTTTATAGAAGAAGGGAGAAAAATAAGCCTAGACAGCCAAGTAGTCGACCAAATTCTTAAAGCCCACTCTTCCAAGGTAATATAACCATTACCCATCTGTTCAATGTAAAAATCATATTTTATGGACAATATGTAAGCTCTTAATTTCTTTAACTCATTGGCTTACAAGAGCTTGAGTTATTTATTTATTTATGTATTTATTTTAGGATAGAGAGTGATGTCTGTTTGCGTTTTTCATGCCCAAACATATGGGAAAGGAGAGGCGGGCCTAATGCAAGCAGATAGCATTCCTCCCATTTTAATTTAGAGAAAAGGTTCCGAAGCTTTATAAGGTACACTAGGACTTTTTCTTTATCCCTTTTCTTTTTACGCGAAATGACATCCTTACCCTGTCTATGTATGAAATCGTTTTGATGCTGTCCCCATGCTACTTCCTCATGGTTCCCTTTTTTTATTTTTTGGTAGAACCTTATAGTTCCCTCTCTCTTTAGTTTATTACCACATGCTTTCTTGAATTTATTACTGTATTTTAGGGGGTTAGGTATTGCCGTCGGCTTTCTCGGAGCTGGCGCATCATCCAATGGAATGGCTGGGAGGGAGGGGTATAGGGAACTTTTTTAAGGAGATAGAGAAATACATAGATCTGGGTATACCAATGGCATACCCAGCCTTTTCCCTATATATAAATATAATTTAAAGAAAAAAATGATAAAAAAAAATAAATTACCACACACTTGGAGAATAAGGGTGCTGATCAATTAGTTCGGTCCAGTTTGGATCCGGCCTAATCAGTTTTAGGCATGTATTAAGCCGAATTGAAGTCTTTTTTTCCTTTTTTTCGGTTGAAAAAACTAAAAAATAAAATTGCAGAAAAAAATTGAGCATATTAACATCCAACTTCTAACCATGGTTCAATTTGTATTGTATCGGCTGATATGTGTTAATATCATTTATCTTTCTTTTGTTTGAAAAAATAACAAAAAAATCTCTTTTATAATTATATTTACAAGACTTTAGAATAAAAATAAAAATTATAAAATTTTTTTATTTCTTCCTCACAATTCAAAATTTTTAGGGTTTCAATTGATTTCCAACCACTTTTGATCCAAACTGATCCAATGTCCAACTATGGGTTTAAAAACTTTGATGACATTGCAAATGTTCCTGACTTCACAAAATCGTGAACTCACATGATCATACATTACCTTTGGATTTGATGGGAAAAGAAAACGGTGGTCAATGGGCTAATTTTATGATAATCTAAGAATATGACAAGTATCAAACCCGCTTAGGAGATCAGTGAGGTGTCCCACCAAGAATACCGTAAGTACCAGGGGGATTGAGAGATCAGTGAGGGTGTGCAAACTTTAGTCCCACATCGCCTAGGTAGAGATTCCTGGATTAGTTAATAATCTCCATCATTTTAAAACCTTGAGGCTTACGGGCCAAAGAGGATAATATTGTGTAAAGTTAATGGGGCCGGGGACCCACCTGGAATCCACGTATGAATCCGTAATAAGAATATCATAGAGAATCTCAGTATTGGGAAGAGTGGTTTTCCTATCATTTTCCAACATGGAAGTATACATATATATATATATATATAATAAAAAATAAAACCAAGGAACATGGCTACCCTCTTGGGCCTCACCTTGTTTTAAAAAACTCAGGAAGAAGAGAGGAAATGGGGATAGAATCCAAGTGAGAAAATCCCATGAATGGCAAGAAACATGCTGGCCCATTTTTATATACCAGAGTGGGAACATTCTTGCCTCACTTCACGTGATCTCTATTATTTATTTTCTTCTTAATATGTTGAGTGAGGTTATTGTTTGGGAGCTTATCTTCTTGGTTGGAAGCAAGGAAAGAATATCCCTACAAGGGCAAAAAACGTGGGGTTGGTGGCTTCAGTATATACTCAGTCTACATATGTTACTTCCACAATTATTGGTGAGACTTTATGTTTGTTTGATTCCAATGGGTCAAGGTCATATTTTCTAGAGTTTAATGGGTTTTTAGAGTTCTCACGTTGGCTGGCACTTCAGTCTTTCTTAAGAAGTATCGATTGGAAGATTTCTCAAATTTTTCATCAGGCCAATGTGATTGCAAATTCACTTGCAAAGAAAGCAACTCACTCTTGCAATGTTATGTACGATGTATTTAGCAAATCTAGATTTCGTTTTGACTAGTGTATTGTTGATCTTCTCTTGTTCTTTAAATAGATTTTCTGATGATGGTGATGTTGAAGGTGAAGAGTTTATTTAATTATTTTATATTCGTATCCCATTTGGGTGTGCCTATATATATATATATTTTTTTTCAAATAATTTTTTTGATGATTTTTAGCAAAATAAAATTTATTTTCACTTATATAGACCCCAAAATTTATGCATAAGGAAGTTGGACTAGGGTCAAACTAGATGATGAACCGATAAGATCACCAATAGGTCTTGGAATAAAGCAGGTTGGTCAATGTATTAGAAGGGTTTGGCCTCGATCAATATGCTGAAGAGTCTATGGTGAGTCTATCCCACCCCTTCAAAAAATCCCCACAAAATTTGGCTGGGATTTGAAGGAAAGATGAAGCAGGGTCACAACTTTTAAGTTGTTCCCCTTATTTTACTATTATTCTTTTCTCTATTATTTATAACTCCACTATATGTGGAGTCCACAATTTTAATTTCTTCACCACATTTTTTCTACAAACAAACAAATCTTAACAGTTCTTTGGAAAAGAGAATATAGCCTTGTTTATCAAAATAAAGTCCTTTATTATCATTGAATGTGTTAAGTTATGACATATGTTTTTTTTGGCTAACAATGGTATCCACGCCTTCGACCTGATTACTCATGCGAATCCATACTGACCCCATAACCGATATGACATGTTCCATCAACAAATTGCCAAAACAGTAGGGAGTAGTGACCGTATAAGACTGTCTACTCTCACTCACCTTCTTATTTTATTTTTTCCTCATAGTTTATTGTCATTGAATCCTCTGTAATGTGAACTCATCTATGAGGCCTTTAAGAGAGTCCTTGCAGAAGCTTACCAGTCCTCCTTTCTAGGGCAATACTTGTGGCCATCCATCCCTTCCTTGGGGGAATCCACTACAAATAGGGTATGGACAGCAAGAAACGAGAAAGAAGAGAAGAAAGGTGTAAATTGCAAGGGACAAACAAAATGGGCCACAAATCTTCATGGTTTTAATCTACCATGCATAGTCCTTTTCTTGTCAATTATGGATTTTTGATCTTTCAGATTTGTCAGACACCACCTCTCTTTTATTAATGAGATGGTTGGTTCCAAGAGTCTTCGTGAGTCTTCTTGCATATAATAAATAACTCTTCTGTTCTTGCCTTAAATGATCATAAGAGATGAGCCTTTCAATACTTAAAAAATGCTTTATTATAACATAGTCAGTGGACCTACCGGTGATCTAACACATCAGATTATTATATATCTTACACCCCCCACACACAAAGCGTACGATAGGGTTTGATTCTATAACCTCTTTTCCTGGGTGCCAACTCTTCAAGAAGAAACTGCCACCACTAAGCTATCCTAATGTTTGTGTTGAGATGTTGAGAGTTATAAATGCAGTTTTATCCGGTAACGTGAGATCTTGGATGTGTCTTAATATACACTCTTAAATCATTTCTATCTAATTCCTTAAGGTATAATCTTGTATCTCTCTGTTGTCCTCTCTAAGTTGAATGTCCACATATAAGTCATGTATATAGAAGCTATATATGAGGGGAGTGCCAAGATGTTGGGAGTTAAATAGTTATAGTTCTACATCGATTTGTTTAGGTTTGCACACTTGGGCTTGACCTGACACTTTGTAGTGCTTAGTGGAGTTACTGTTTGAGATTGGTCATTTGATCAACTCCTCTCATGTGGAGCGATGCTTGGTTTACACCAATTTTCTTGCTTTCCAAGAATTGTGGCCATGAACCCCCTATTGATTCCTCCATGGATCTGTGCTCGACTCTTTGTCGGTCTATTATGCAATGACCAATAGACTCATGAACATGAAAAAAAAAAAAAAAAAAACTATTTTAGTTCTAAATAGTTTCGTATACTTGAGAACCTCTCCACTTAATTCCTTAAGTGTTTGAATTAGAACATGATATATAAAACATCCATTTTCATTACTTTCTCAACCACCGTGATGTGATATATCCCTTCATTAGGAGTTGCATGGCTATGTGAGATGAAGTGGAGATCTTATCCACTTTGGACTAGCCATGACATCCTTTGAAGAAAGTATGTTTTGCCCATTCTTCATGGTCAAAGAAAGTGTCTCATTCTGTTTTTGCTTATATTAATGTTACCCGCAGAAAGGGGATGTCGACTTGAAAGGACTTTTTGAATGGAACTTGGGACAATCTATGGCCCATGCTAAAAGAAACACCTTTTCTTTGAAGTACAACTACAGGAAATAATTGAAACATTCTTTTGTCCTCTTCTAGTTTTCTTATGTGGGTGTTGAATTGATTAAAAATTTTGGATTTCTATAACCCAATCTGATGTATTTTATCAAAATTGTGGCTAAATTGAAATTAACATTAAGATTTTTGAAAAAGTTTTCCTGCACCAAGAGGTGAAGGAACCGTTTAGTCATCAATGGCTGTCAATATATGCCCTATTTTTGAATGGTGGATAATATTTTTCGCCATTCTCCTATATCCTATGAACACCATCTGAAGGTCTTAGTCATGGGATTCTCCTCTGATTGTGACTCAAAAAAAACCTCGATCCTTAAGACTTTATGGTTTTAAATTGAAGGAAAACGATTCTTTGGGCCACTGGGGCAGGGTATGCTAGAATATCAATGTCTATCTCTATCCTCCTCATGTGAAATGATCTCGATGGCCTCATATGTACAATATCGCTTCATCGTACCTCATTGGTATACTCTTCTACACCACTTGCTCAAAGAACCCTCTCTCTAAATCAAAATATTCCAATGTGATTCACCTTTTGTATGTTCAAAGAATTGAAGACACATAGAGGAGGAGAGAGATAGACTGTGGTGGAGTTTACACTCCTTGAAAGAGAACACAATCACTGTCCTCTAATGTGTGTCTACGCCTAGAAACAACAGGTGAAAAGACACTCTATCCCATTCTGCACCAGACAGTAATCTTACCAAACTATAAAAATGGTTTATTTGTAGATAAGTACAATTAAACTACTCATTAACAATGCCTCACTTGGCGTGATAGTATTATAAAATGTCATTTTCTATGAATACAATTTGCTTATGGGAGACTCAATGTAGTGTACCAAATGAAGAGAGAAAATTAAGCCACTTTTATTTTCATGTTTAAGAGGAGGAAACACAAATTAAAGGATTAGATGGATAGGAAACTTCCAGGATTCTTCATTCTTGCCATAATACATGCATGCGTGGATTCATCATCATACGCGTGACCATTCCGTAAAGCTGTTGGAGAAGATGAAAAGCTCTACATAATATAAGCAAGCTTTCATTGTTACTTTATCTTCTATATATCACAAATTAAAAAAACGGAGTTATAAAATAAAAGGAGAAAGTAGGGGTGCAACAGGGCTGGTTGGGTCGGGCTTCTTAAAACCTTAGTCCAACCTTGAGTCCCTTTGACTGGGCCCAAATCCACCCTGACCCTGACTTAGGGCCGCAAAACTTCAAACCATGCCCAACCCTTACCCACCCTGAATGGTCCTGATTTTTCAGGGTCAGGCAGGGATGACCCAGATTGACCTTCTCGTTTGCCATCAAAGGCCGGGTATACCCTGATTCACCCTGGTTTTCCATCAAGCGCTGGGTATACCCTAATCCTGACACTGCAAAATATGAAATAATTAAAAAAAATATATTTTCATAATAAAAAAAAACACACACACACATACATAAAGTCACAAATTACTTGTCATGAGGAGAACATCTTAAGCAAACATTCAAACAATACAAATAACTCCAACTATTATGGTAAACAAAGAGGAGATCATCATAAGAAAGCAAATAATCCAAAAACTTTCAATTATTTGTCATGATAAACAAATAGATCATCTTATTAAGGCAACAATCCGAATATCTCAAAACTCTTGTCATGTTAAACAAAGAGTAGCACATGCTAAGAAAGCAAAAAAAATCCAAAGTCAATATCAGGGGCAAAACTAGGGCCGAGTTAGGCCAAAATCAGGGCCAAAAGTCAGGATAAAAAAATCAAGGCCAGCCAAAGATATCAATCCTTACCTGCCCTAACCTTGACTCAGGGTAAAAAATTTCAGGGTTGAGCCGGCTCTTAGGACCAAATTTTCGGATTGGTACTTGTTAGGAATTAGGGCAGGCCAAGGGTGGGTTCCGACCATCAGGGCCAAACTTGCACCCCTAGGAGAAAGGGTTCCTCATGTCGCCAATGTTGGAGGAATTTTTCATGCCACACTAATTGCAGTGTGTAGTACGGGCTTCAATTGTAAATCAAAATCGAATCAAATCGATTGATTTTAAACTATTAAATCATTAGTTTTGAACCAATTAAAAATGATTAGAAGTGGTATGTTATTAAATGATTGTTAAGTTTGTCTCAAATTTTTGACCCGTTTTAAAGATTGACCCACTCCGACATATTTTGGTGGCGATCTAAATGGGAAGACTTTTTTTTTTTTTTTGAAATATGTGATGGAAGCAAAGGGATTGGGTCGAAAGGCCCAAGCTCATATGAGGGTGCGTAATATGGTTTGACCAGATTGACTGTGACTAGCGCTTAGAGTATATAATGTACTATCGTCTTGTTGAGCAAGTCATTATAATTTGAGGGGTTTTTTCGAGTTAGTATTTTAGGGTGAGTTTTCTCGCCGCTGCTTGGGTATAATCTCTCTTCTGCATAGTGAAACATCTTCTTCTCGCCCGAGAACATAGCACACCACATCAGTGTGTGAACCTCGTTAAATCTCTGTGTATTGTGTGAATCTGTCTTGGTTTATATTTCGTATTTCTTGGTGTTTGCTTTAACAATTATACATAAACAATTAAAAACTGGTTAAACCTGACATTCCATACACGGATTCTAATGTTTTGTAATGAATTACATCATGCAAATTTATTTTGAGATTGAGTTCATTGTCACGGTTTCTAATGTTTTGTATTGAATTACATTATGCAAATTTATTTTGAGATTGAGTTCATTGTCAGGCTGCATAGTATATACTAGCGTTACCTTGTGTCTCTCCCCTCTTAGAGTAAGGGGTAAATATGACATTTCATAGGAGAAATTAGATAAGAGAGAGATAAACACAGGGAAGCGTTAATATATACTATGCAACCTGGTAGTGTTTTTTCCTCTGTTACTATTGAGACAAATTCCTAGGTTTATGAGATAAAAATAAATTTATAAAACAAGTAGGTTTACAAGACAGATAAAAGTAAAACAATGTCAAACCTACTTGTTTTGTAATGCGTCTATTTATCTTGTAGATCCAGGCAATTTCTCTTTAATTTAATATGGTTTTATTTTTAAGTCATAATTTATGCGTAGATGTCGTTGTGCAACCTCAACCAAAATATGTTCATTTCCAATTAAGATCAAAATAATTAACTCTAATCAACAACTAAACCGAAACCAATCAAACAGTTTATTAAATGGTTTCCATTTGGGGAATTGGATCAGTTTAATAAACGGTTTGATTCTAATTTTTACCTTTAATACCTTGAACCGAATTATAATAGTTCTGAATCTTCTGATTAACATCCTTAGTACGCAAAAGTCAATGGTCAGAAAGGAGATAAGAAATAAATGGATAAAATAACTTTTAACTGGTCATGCACTCCTACGCCTACGCCAAACACAAGGTTCTTTCGGATCTGGATTCGGATCCTCTTCAGTTCCCTTGTACGCCCAGCTTGCATTGGATGATCGAGAGCACACAATCCTGGCCATTGGATGCGCATTAGACGAACTGGGAACACTTGAGAGGTTATGGTTCCTTCTCACACCTTGGAGGATAGGATTCTTCTCCATAAAACCCAGGAACCAGTGAGTGATCCCATGGCTGGCTGACCTTGGGACTCATGCTCGGGTTCTCTCAACTGTGGAATTATTCTCCGGTCTCTAGGCTCTATGGAGAGGAGCTGGATCACGCCCCTTGAATGCCTAGGCATGCTTTCTCATTGGGGCCCGCACTAATACTGGCCACGCAATCAGGTACCGGTCTCTCCAAAAATAAAAAACCGGCATGCATTAAAGGACAGAGTGGGAACTTTCTTATTAAAATGAACTCATAAGATTTATGAGGTCCTACTAACAAAAGCTTGAAACGTTGTTGAATTTTAATAAACAATATTCCATGGACTTCCACAAAATATTGTTGGTGAAAGAGAGTCTGGATCAAATGGTTTGAGCATCCACAAATCGCCCCATGAGAAGTGTAGCAAGAGGGTTGATATAGTTCAGATTAGGGGTGTCAAAAAACCCTGGTCAACCCAAACCAGCCCTGAGCCCTAACAAGGTTTGGGCTGAGATTTCAGCCCATAGAGTGGGTTAGGTTTGAGATTTTCAGGCCCGAGGCAGAATTGGGTTGGGCTTGGGTTGAGATCCCAACCTAACCCAATCCAACCCAACCATGTGTATTAAGTATATAATCATATAATTATGCTATAATTATTAATGGGTACTTTTAGAAAAAGGTCTTTCGTATTCCACAACGTACACATGTGAAAAGACTTTGATCTTTGGCCTTTACAATGCATCAAGATCAAGCAACCAAGCAACAAATAGTATTTGGTTGGACTGGATTGGGTTAAACCCGGCCCAATCAGGGTCCATTAGGGCTGGGTTGGGTTGAGCTTGGGTTACTTTAGGGATAAAACCCAGCCCAACCCGGCCATTGACACCCCTAGTACAGATCTACATAAATCCAATCCTAATTGACAAGTGGCATTTGCCAAAATTTTATCTGATCCGATCCAGCTACAACAAATATAACATATAACATCTAAAACCTTCCCAACTAAACTGGGGTCGGCTATATGAAGACTTTAAACAAGGATAAATGATGATCCATGCAAAAAGATTGACAGATTATGACTAATTATAATAAGTGCCGACTGTCAACCTAACACACCAAATTCAGATACAAAGAATGCCTCGAAGAGAAAAGCCAAGTTGACCAAAGTTTTAAAATGGATTCGTTTGAGAGTTGCAATCCCAGTAAAACTAGCACTGGATCACAGATCAAGCCCAGCCCCCCTTCACTAGCTTGGAGCGGCTACGACCCATCCAGTATTTTTATTTTCATCCAAAGTAACAAAATCTAGTATTTTTCTAGGTTAGGATTTTTGAATCAATCACCCTTTTCTTGTCTAATGGTATTAGGCCTGTGGTCAGTATCAAATCTAGTAGATGACAAGAAGTTTCAGACAAGGATCTAAGAGGTATCTGATGGCCTCAACTTCTCCATGAGCCAACTAAGAATTTATAGATACATAGAACACATTCATTTAATAGAACAAATGCTCTAATAAGTTAAAAGGATCATCATGGTTCTTCAAACAGATTCAAACAATTGTTAAATCATTATATTGACACGTGGCAAAATCAGATTAGGAAGAAATAAATTGACCAATGTAAAAATCCCTCCAGGAGCTTTCTACCATTTCATATGAAGAAACAGTCTGATACTAACCTGCTTATCACCAACCAAATACAAGAAAAGATACTTCTGGTATGGCCAGACATCTGTGGCAGAGAATTCTTCAAGTTCAATCAGTCAAAAAGCTATGACATAAATAATACAGCAGAGAAGGCAAATGAAAATGCAGATTAGAACCAATTTCAAATCCCACCTGCCTGAATATCAACAACAAAAAGTAATGCGAACAGAACCCAATACCCTTGGCAAGAAATGTCAATTTCTTATTCAGCAAGAAAACGAAGTACAGCCACCAGAAGTTCCCGATGACTCGGCAACATCCTCTAATCTCATTGTTACTGCTACTTCCTCAACCAGCTTCCCCCTATCTGTTGAACCATCAACAGCTCTATTCAATCTCTTCAACCAGATATCATAATCTACAGGGTATGGAGTTCCACAGAGGCTATCAACATAATCAGCGAATGCTTTTAGGAGAGCTGAAACCTCACCAAGCTGCTGCTGCACTAAACGCCTGGCCCAGAATCTCTCCCGCCACTGTAGTGCTGATTCAATGGAATCCTGCTGCTGCATTGTTCCCCCACAGACAAAATATAGGAGATAAACAAGGCTCTCGGCATCTGATGCTGGACACAGTTTCCCCTGCTGAAGTGCATAAGTAGATGAGAATTGCAAATTTATGGCAGGACTATCTCTATCTTCCAGAACAGCATGCCCCCAAGATACAGGGACATATCGAAATCTAGTTCTGGAACCATGGGTGTCAACAACACGTATAATGTTCTCAGGAGAGATGTCCCCATGTTGGACATTGGCTGTTGTAGCACTTTTCAGAGCTGATAAACAGTCCCTGCAGCAGCATACTGCCTCATCAGGGGAAAATGGTCCATCCCGAGCAATAATGGATGACAGTGGCTCACCAACCAGAGATGTCACAAGAATTGGGGTCCCACACCATGGATGATCACATCGACCACCGGGGCTCTGTTTCTTACAAGGACCAGAATGCAAAATTCGACCGGAGGCAATTATTTCTGGCAAATACTTGCTTGAGATCTCCTGTTGCTTAAAGATGTTCAATACCTTAGTCTGCCTTTGTACTTGGTACCATAGACTCATATCCTCCCAAGATGGCTCAAGCATTGATGGATGAGCTCCCACATATACAGTTAATGGCTCACCAGGATGTTCAAGAGAAACAGCACTGTACGACAAACAGTTCCCTTCCATGAGAGTCTCCAGTATTCGAAACCCTTTTCGCCCTTGCTGATCCTCCAACAACAGTACTTCACCCATCTTAAGCTTCAACTGTGATGTTTGCTTTCCAAAGGTTGGATCGTCATTGTGGTCAAGTTCGACAATCTCTACTTTCTGGCCAGACTCTAGCATGGAGACAAGTGCACTGCTATCCTCAAAGAGGCAACATTCTAGCCTACGCTTGTGAAGACGAAGACTATGATCTGCAGCCAATGCGGAAATTGACTTTCTAGGAGGACCTTTCCATTGAACAATGGAGTAAAAAGTTGCTAGAAGCAGTTGCAGAGGTCCTAGGTCCCCCCAATTTGCATTTCCTAGCTTGTTCCATATTCTGTCCACAGGTGAAACAGTGACTTCAGCATGAAGCCTGATCCATTCTGCCACAGAGTGGTATGGGTTGCTTGTGTTAACTTCTAGTTTGCTTAGATCACCACCAAATTTGACTACCCCACCAAATTTAGAATCAAGAACTAGCAGATAGACATAATCACTGCTAACAGTATTGTACTTGCTCAAAATCCTTGATAGAAGTATATGAAAACCATAAAAGAGGGCTTCACAGATAGACGTAGCAGAAAATCCAAACTCATTTCCCTGAGCAATGTCTGGTTTAAACAGAGTAAATTCCACCACCTGGTCCCATTGAACTTGTATATCATTCCCATTTTTCGCCATCAAAGCTGCACCACAAAGCCCTCCAATCCTTCCCCTCATTATTGCCCTTTCCACAGTATAGAACTTGGATCCAGGATAACGGGGACAAGATACAAAGAATGGTAATGGTCCAGATTTGTGCCAGAAGGTGCGCCACAAGCCTTCCACAGCAGCATTCAGGAAGTCCTCCAGGGCAAGATACTCATCTTCATTGAGATCATCAGAAGCGTATGGTGAGTAAGGCATACGGAAAAGCTGCTGAAATAACACATCTTCTAATGCATAATCAAGTTTATGGACTTCATCAATGTGAAAAGGAGATCTAAAGAATTGCTTGCTCTCAGAAGAACTGGAACGTGTCTTCTCCAGAATCCAGTCTTCAAGACTCTGCCTAAATGCTTCAATGTCAACCAGCTTCCTTGCATAATCTTTTAACCCCTTGAACAGTCTTCTGGAAGCAGGGTTGAACTTGCTTGAAGTTGAAACCTCGGATCTCCTATCAGGGGAGACACCTAAACCACATAGTCCATTTTTTATTGTTAGTCAGGGAAGTAGATTTTTCTTTTCTTTGGGCGGGGGAGAAGGATGGTGGGGCGGGAAGGGGCTAAACAAAGTTGAAGAACAAAATATAGAAGTGAAGGCCCTAGATGAAAGAGAAACCAAGACCAAATAGTAAAGGCAATAGATAATAAATAAGAAAATAACATAGAATCTATGTCCTAGTCTTCCCAAGATTCATTGACATCATTGGAGGATCTTGGCCTCTACCAACAGCAGTGGTGATTAAATGCTTTAAGTTGTAGAAGAAATTAGAGAGATGAAAACTGTACTGATAAGAAAGGGTATATGGTAGGCCAAAACAAGGATGAAAGTGTATTAAAATGGAACCCCCCCACCCCTTTTCGTGATCTTCTGATAAATAAAGAGATAATAGAAAGAACAGGAGCATAACCTCCAAAACTCTAAAGAGATGAGTGGTGGAGAATAAAACCGCCTGGATAACAAAAAGACCACCTGAAAACACATGCAACCACCAAAGAATCTCATAAAATAATAATCCCCAAAGCAGACTTGTTTCCAGACCCTTTGCTTTCCTAGATCATTTGTGAGCAGTTGATTTTAGAAGCATGTACGATTTTTTGAAAATGGAAGAGAGATTTGCCAGAAATATTTGATTTAGAGACTGAGGAAAAGAAAGATGGAATCTAAGTTATCCATCTTCTTATATGATTTCTGCGTGGGGAAACCAGATTTTAGTTGCTAGAGCTAGAAGAATACTTTGCTGGAATTCAGTGAATATCATCCTTTTTCCACTTAAATCAGATAATTCCTATGACTTCTATTCCTACCTTGAGCATTTCTAGCTGACATTTTATGTGCAATTTTGAGTATTCTGAATTATAATGTCGTTAATTTTTTAATTTTTATTTTCAAGAGGCAATAGTAGAAGAAACTAGGGTTTCTCTTCTATTGTGGACCCATTACCCTTAGGACCTTATATCTTCCCCCAATTAGACTCCCTTATCTCTGGTAATTTGCCTTCTGAATGTCACTGATAGGAAAAAATTATTTGTCATTAGCTATCAAAGGAGGCACTGTTCATATATTTACATCATGCATATTTCTGTTTCAGATACTGCACTTAAAAAGTTTGAAGATGTCACCTGTAAAGGAATCTAGGTTTTCGAAACAAAACCAGACAATCATATATGGCACTGTACATGGCGTACAAGTGAATACAACAATGAGAAGTACAAAACCATTGGATCTACAAAGTTGACAACAGTAGTGCATGAAGAAGTGAAAGTTTCAAATAAAAGGCCATTGTCAAAAACAGCTCAGATCAATCATCAATACAAACCAGATCTCGACCTCCTGAAACTTCCATCCAAACTTTGCCCTGGGGTTGAGTCAAGATCCTTTTGATGCAAACCTGAGAAAGGTGACTAGTAAGATACCACGCAAACCATGCTTCCAGCTTATAAAAGTTAATAAATCTTTGGCAGAAAAGACAGGGGACTGGTAAGATAACATGCAAACCTTGTTTCCAGCTTATATAATTAAATGAAGCTTTGGTAGATTAATACTACAGAATTCAGTATGTTTCTATATTCTATAGCATACTAGGACGAACTATAAATAATTTTCCAAGGGACATTAATGAGGATCAGAATAGTCAACTGCCCAACAATCAGCACAGACCAGCAACATGCAAGCAATAATGAAGGCTTTTAAAAAGCAGGAAACTTCTGGGGTATCAATTTTAAAGATAAACTGTCTTTAAAATTGACCAGAACCAAGAGAAACAAAGTGAAGAAATCATCTTCAAACTTCTATTCAATAGATCAACCAGAATTCTCCTCCAACACTGACCGGCACTCCTCTTCATGAAGATGATTTGAATGAAAGTAGTGTGCAGCTGGAACAGCAGGAGTTTTTTTGGACAGATGTTGAGCTTGAACCTGGGCCAAACTTATGCTTGAAAGAAGGCCTGTATATTGCCTTGGCCCCAAATGAAATCCATGTCCGGGCCTCCACCATTGCATATTCTTGATCCATTGTTAGACACCATTGGTCCTAAGGGTAATTGTCATGTGTTCAGTTCCAGGTGTAAAATGAGTTTTCCAAAATCTTACTAATTGAGTTTACCTGTAGTTCTATTAAAGAAAAAATTTG
>NC_056562.1:33984873-34002865 GCF_013358625.1 Macadamia integrifolia
CCCCCCCCCCCCCCCATCAGCAAGAAGAAGGAAATATTATTCAGAAGAGAAAAGTATGGATAGTGCTGTGCCTAAACCATGAGCAGGACCAAAATGGTGCTTTAAAAGAAGAATTCAATCTTACTAAAAAGTGCGTTCCCAGTGCACGAGGCACCCGCCACTGCGGGGTCTGGGGAATAAGAATTCAATCTTACTCCCACAAAATTCCAACCAAAGAAATGGGAATTTGAACAGATCCAACCAGATTTCCATTTTAATAAGCACAATGCGGAAGGAGGGCTTCAATTTCTCCATCCAATCTAAATTTCACTTTTCCTGATACATCTCCATATACAAACCCCTTAAGATAACATTCAGTAATGTTCTCCAAAATTTCTGTCCCTTGTACCAACCGAATTGGAGGCCAATTATTGAACAGAAAATGGTGATCCTCTGCAGAAAGCCAATTTGGCTTCAAAAATACATAGAAAGCAACTCCGTATTACACTGACAGACCCAAATTGACTTCAAAAAGTAATAGAAAGTAGCTCCATATTACACTGGCAGTTAGTGAATAAATAAGTTGTTCTCCCTTCTTCAGCCACCAAACATAAAACATGTATTAGCAACAAAAAGATTAATTTTAAAATGATATAAAGGTCAACATGTTATTCAAAGATGCAAGTAGGGAAAGGCTACCACCCTAGGTGGGACACTTAACAGGCTAGGAAAATACACCCGCAAACATAGCCAGTGAGCCAGAAGTCATTATTTCACTAAAACCCAATTCAATAATTTGATCTTGCAACCCAAGGAGGTAGCTCAGTTGGCAAGGACCAACAGTTATGAGGTTATGAGTTAAAACTCTCTTTGGGGCTTACCTATCAATAATAATAATAATAACAATAATTTGACCTTGCACTTTTTCTCTAACAGCTTCTACCGTTAGACATCCTATTGCCCATTACTTTTCCCTTGATAGCTACTCTTTCCCTTGCAGAAATGCAAAACCAGCAATATTTATTCATAAATCCACTCAACATCTGATTATCAAATTCCTAGCCCACCCTCCCCTTCCCATCATCCAACATAAGAGGCTCATGCCAGCAAGCTCACTCTTTTCGCTATATTCTTCCTCTGCATCAATACTAAGCCAGACAAGATCTTCAGCCACATCATACCATTTGTTGAGTGAGGATTAGTCACTTTGGCAAATATTTGTGCACTATTCAAGGGACTGGAAAAGAACATGATCCACCAATGACTCAATGGGTTCTCCAAGAATCAAATTCTCATGAATGCATTACCATGTATGCGATTGAGTTGTTGAGGTAAACTGGGAACCATTGAAGCACATATAGTTGGCATTAAGTTGAGCAGAATCATCAGTAAGGAATAGAGCATAATTACTCACTACTAATCTATACAATGGATTCAATCTATCAAAAGCGACCAATGAGCTTATCTACTTTACCATCACACAGGTTTATTTGGTTAGAGAACAAAATCAATGACCTTAACCACATGGATGCATGTGGCTCTGTACATATGGACATGATCGTCTGAACAGCCAGTCTCAGTTTCATGTTGACTGAGAAAGCTTTAAACCAATGGCTACTATAAATTACTTAGAGATAATACAGTGATGTATAAAAGCGAGAGCTGAGGTTGCTAGGTCTAGACCATCAGCCTAGTATAACGCTGTTGTCCATTGGATATCTAAGTCATATTGTTGATACTTGAGATTTAAATCATTTTTATTTTCGGATAGCTAACAAAGAAATTTTATTGCATAGAAATAAGTAAAATACAAAGAATGAGATACAACAACAATCAAAGCCACAGCCCAGACACCAAAGGTGGACAACACTACCTAGCTAGCTCATAAGCTACAGTGTAGCTGATCACAACCTCTAAGAAAAAGCAGGCTGCCCTCCCTCGCTAAGCAAACGAGCTTTCCTAGTAAGACAGATGTATCGCCATGGCTACCCAGACTGCTGATGAACCAATTGACCAACAAGGATGACTCACCTACAATAATAATTAAAAAGGGAACTCTATCCTCTCTAAGGAGACCTCCAGCCCTTTAATAGTGGCTTTCAACTCTGTCACTCTGTCACTGAGTCAGCGACCCCAATATAATCTCCAAAAGCCAGCAGGATGTGCCCATCATGATCTCCAAAAATACACCCTACAATTGCAATGCCAGGGTTACAAAAAGAGCTTCCATCAATATTGAGCTTGATGTAGTTGATTGGTGGAGCGTCCCACTCATGCTGAATACAATTTAAGAATGGAAGAAGACGATGCCACTAGAATCTACTTGAGATCTATATCATTGGGAATTCAGTTTGAAGGTTATCATACATATAAACTTCAGTCTAACGTACCAAAACAACAATGGTTGTTTAAAAAACTACCTGAGATCTAAATCACTGGGAATTCAGCTTGATGTTTATCATGAACTTCAGTATAATGTACAAAAATAATAATGCCTGTTAAATCAAGCTTTAAATGAGGGTACCAAACCCATGGAGTTAGATTACACATCAACAAGGAGATGGTGACATAAGTAGACAAAAGCTCCATCTTCAAACTCGAGGGATCAGCCTGGAGATATCGTGATGAGGGTTGATGCTCAAGGGCATCTATGCAATATTCTAAGCATATGGTAAGTTTAAAATGGCAGTCTAAATGCAAAAGATTGAGAGTAAAAACTTTAGTAGCCGAGTATCAGCAATTTCGCCTTAGAGCTAGAAACCCAATAATTTTAAGAGTAAATGTCACCATTCTATTAGTTGCATGGTAGACCATTCATTTCCCTTTGCAACAACTAATGTGAACCCAATTTACCAATTAAAGGAACAAAGAACGTCGACATTGTGTGAACTCCAGATCACAATTCCAAACTTTTTTTTCATGGATGCATATCCAAACTTTCTTACTCTATTTAGTGGGAATAGTTCTAGTCAGCCTATTTCCCAACGGTTCCCATTACCCATTTGGAAAACTTAATTCTTCAACTCATTTTAATCAATTTCACATCGATAAAACGCTTTCTATAAAATTTCAATCTGCAGCAGTTACTAACTGAATGCCAAAAATCTCTCATCCAGATTCCATAGCTAAATAGATACCCTTTAAAGTTTTTACCACAAGTGTTGCCAACGAAAAGAAACAAAGCAACCACATTTCACACATTTGGCCATTATTTGTTCTCCAGAAAAGAGATAGTTGAAAGGACTCACCCAATTTCATTGTTACACCGATTTTGAACAAACCTAATAGCCAGATCACGAAAACTCGAACTGGGTATCTCCCCAAGCTCCAACCCTAGCATTGTTCGAGCCGACAGCACCATACCCAAGTCCCAGAATCGAGCAGGAAACAATGTGGGACACAAAGATGAGATATCCGTAATGCTGAAACTTTGATAGGAGAAGAAAACGTAGGACACAACGAGGGGTTGAAGCTTGAGCTGCTCGACGGCATTTTATAGCTTAGAAGCTCGCATTCAGCTCCTCTAATAGACCATTTACAGGGAAAGGCGTTATAGCTGTTGCTAGTGTCGTATTTGTCTTCGTTGTTGTTCTTTAGATTCTTCTTCTCCTTCTCCTTCTCCTCCTTCGCGTGCTCTGCTGCTATGCTGTATGGGCTGTTCTGCATATCAGTGAAGAGGCCTTGCGATCAACTAAACCCTTAAAAAAGGAAGGCTACACCTCACGACAAACGAGGCTCAGGTAAACTCTAAATGGTAGACAAGCCCCACCTCTTCTCTCTTCTCTCTTCTCTCTTCTCTCTTCTCTCTCTCTCTAAGTATTTGGTTTGGTCCCCATTGAAAGTGCAGAGACTGTAATTTTTTACACTAACTTCCATTTTTGTTTCGTTATTGTTCCTGTACTTTATCTCACATTCTCTTTATTTTATCTTTATTTTTTATATATTTTTTATTTTATAAATATTCTATGGCTTCCTTTTATAGCTTTGTCTTGTCATCCTGGCTTATTGACTATCGTCACTCTAAAAAAATTAAAAAGATTGAGTTAGCATGATTACCGGAATTTAGTCAATATTAAAGTAATGAGGTAAATACCATAATTTCACCAAAAAAAAAAGTTACTAAGTTATGTTCAATTTTAATCAATGATAGGCATGTTAGCACCTATAAAGTGTTAAAAGGTTTAAATAGGTTCACATTATTCTATTACATACTTTCATTAGGTTTTATCATTCCTCCTTCTTTCAAGTTTTGATTAACATTTTTGATTTATTTCTCTAGTATGTTCAATTTTTTTTTTTGACAATGATTAAAAGTAGGATTTCTTCTAGACAATGAACACTCAACACAGGAATAGCCATCACCTAAAACAAAGCTAGAACCCTATTTTATTTTAGACAGTTTACCTTTTCTACAATCAAGAGAAATTGTGTAGGGACTTTGATAACCACCAAGGATTAAAGTATCGGTATCGATCGCCGTATCGATCGGCCAAAATTAAGATACGTATCGGAGGGTATCGTATCGTATCGGAGATACACTAAGATACGCTAAAGATACACACATAAATGGATAAGAAACATTTTTTTAAACACTTTTGCATAAAGAATTTGTTAAAAAATTTTATTGATAACATGTATTATGCATAAACACTAAATTGAGGGTATCGTACTAAGAATTCAAGGTTTGTTATTGTTCCATAAATGTAAAAACCTTGTTCCCAACATTGATTTCCACTTTAATTAGAAAGAAATATGACTGACAGCAACTTTGGAACAAAAATCCTTCAAAAAATCGTGTTTTTTTGAAATATTACCCATCTTGGCCATTATATGACCGTAGCGCATTGTAGCGGTACATACCGATACTCACCGATACGTATCGATACTCACCGATAAGTACCGATATATATATATGTATCGATACTCACCGATACGTGCCGATATAGACCGATACGTACCGATCGATACATACCAATACTCACCGATACGTACCAATACATACCGAAACGTACATTTTACCTCAATTTTATATTTTTCATAGAGTCGTAGTGAGGCATATCGTATCGTATCGATGTGTATTGGTGGTGTATTGATGCATATCGGTATGTATTATAGGATATATATCGATACGAAAGGATTTTAAAAATTTCATGTATCGTATCGGTGTGTATCGTATCGGTCGGCTAAATTTAAGATACGTATCGGAGGGTATCATATCGGTATCGGAGATACTTAAAACCATGACTACTACAATAACTAACTGTAGATATGACAATATTTTCCATTTGCCAACATTCTTTCACTTGGCTTATATTACCGCGTCAAAAAATGTTTTGAGTTGCATCTTATATATGTCTATATTTTAAACATTAGTTTTCTTAGCATTCAAAATGAAAAGTTCAACTCATGAATCATGGCAATTCATGTCTAATCTATAAGGTACTACCTAATTGGGCAGCATTCTCAATCAATGGTGAGGGCAAGCGCAAGCTTCTTTAGAGTAGGGCAACGTGATCTTTTTGTACCCACTATGTGTGGGTGTAGATACATACTCTCGGTCAGTGTTCTTTTTCTCATACTTTAAAACTAAAATGAATTTCACTTTCTGAAACCAAAACCAAAACCAAAACGAAAAAAATTCTTTTTGACTCGATTCCATTTGATTTAAATGATCCTTTCAATTCTGATTCTAAATTGACACCTTTACGATGAGGGTTGCAATCTATCCCAATTCCCAAGATATGATGTAAGAGCAAACACCAAGAAAAATATGAAAATAAACAGAAAATAGATCTGCACAATACAGAGATTTAACGAGGTTCATACATCTGGATGATGTGCTACGTCCTCAGGTGAAGAAGAAGATGTTTTACTATGCAAAAGTGAGATTATACGTAAGCAGTGGCGAGAAAACTTGCACTGAAAACCTAATTCGAAAAATCCCCCAAAATACAATGATTTGCTCAATAAGACAATAGCATATTATATAGTTCAAGTCACGGGTCGACCCATCTGCTTCCATCACAGATTTCAAAAACTTTACATTCGGATCATTACCAAAATATGTTGGAAAGGGTCAATCTTCAAAAGGGCTCAAGAATTCGAGATAACTTAACAAATAACAACTATGAGCCATAGTCCTAGTTAGCATTGCTGCTAGGTTCCCATACTTACTAGTACTTCTGAAAATTATTCATTTTCAATTGCTAGCATATATCATTTCCCATCCATCTACTTTCTAGTGTATGGCAAATGAGAAATTTGGCACATTTAAAGGCACACTTATTAGTAAAAAGAATATTTACGATAAAAATAGGCTAAACCCTGAGGAATAGTCGAGGTGCGCGTAAGTTGGCCTGGACACCTTGATAAAAAAAAAAAAAAAACTTACGAAATGATCTAGAAAATGTCTTTATTTGGAGCAATTATGAAGTAATTGAGATGCTTTTTTGATCATTTTAAATGCAATCTAACAGATGTGAAAAATGAGGTAAGAGGGAGCTTTAATGGTTTTTCATGGTCTGGATGACATATAAAACAATACACAAGGTTAAGGTTTTCTTTAGTAGCCCGTCGACGAAGTTCTTCCTCTATGATTCAATATATTTGCAGCAGTTCCACTAGGCCTAAATTTTGCAGACAGATTGTCTTCGAATGGGGCAATTCCATTTGCACCCAAAAACAAAAGGGAACAAGACAGTTCCATTGGGGCTAAAAATTTGCTAATTGGCAATGTCATCGTCAGGTTAATTCTAATTCGATCTAGATCCTCACAGCATAGAGATATGAAGCTTTGAAAATTCAGCTTTTGAGTTTTGACAACTAAGTTTCATTTCAATCCCTTGAAAATACAAGGATTGATGATATAATATGGTAGTCCCTATAACAAAGACATTGGTTTAACAAAAAGATAAGTTTGAAACTTTATATGTCTTAGGGAAAAGGTGCAGTATACTATCGGTATATTGTACGCTAGTACCCACTTTGTTTATCTCTTTCTTATCCCTTTTGAAATAACTCCCCTACCCTTCTTGTATGATACCTCATCCGGCATCCTCATTGGTGCTATCCATTAGCTTACTATACATTGGTGGCATACTTATCTCTCTCCTTATGTCTTAATACAAGGAGGGACTTCCTATTCATTGGTTGGTTTCACACACACACACACACAAAGTATCTCTAGACTTAAACATGGTATACCATTTAGGAAAGACTTAGGATGTATTTGGTTGTATAATTCGTTGGAGTCTTTCTGGTGAAATGTGATTCTTTTTTTTTTTTTTTTTTTTTTAAAGTGTTTGGTTGTTTTAGGAGTTGCTTCTTCTTAAAGATAGTAATTCCTTTGAAACACCCACCTAGGGGTGTCAATCGGTTGGTCTGGCTCGATTTCGGTCTGGGTTGAGTCGGTTTCGGTGTGGGAAAGCTGAAACAGAAACCGAATCAATAAAGAAATTCCAGTTTCGGTTTGGTTTCGGTTTCGGTGTGGTTTGGTTTCAGTTTGTTTTCGGTTTCCTAAATCTATTTGTAACCGGATTGGTTTTGGTTTTTGGTTCAGTTTGGATTCGACTTTCCATACAAATGTATACAAAATTATGCAAATTTTTATTTTTTTAATGAATTTTGGAGTGTTTCGGTTTCTTACCGATTTGGTTTCAGTTTCGGTCTGGGTTTTGAGCCGGTTTCGATTTGGTTTTGGGTTCATCCGGTTTCCGGTGCGATTCGGTTTGGTTTTGAGGTTGCAATACTCCAAACCGAACCAAACCAATAAGGCTTGGGTTCGGTTCGATCCGTGTTGTTATCGGTTTGGTCTGATCGATTTTACCGGTTCGATTTAGGAATTGACACCCCTACACCCACCTAAAGCTAAATGTTGTTCATATAAGAAATAAAGTAAATGGTAAAACTCATTTTTGATACACATAATTCTATCCCTCTAAATGTTGTTCATATAAAAAGTAAGGTGAATAGTTTTCAAGAAGAAATACATAACATAATTATGGGAAACCAAACAGTTTTCCAGAATATCTCTAAAATAAATAAGATTCAACAGAACCACTCTCTACGGAATCAATGCCAAATCAGAAATATAACTCCAACAAATTATACAACCAAACACATCCTTAGAGACTAGATGAAGGAGATTTTTCAATACAAATAAATAGTTTGGGCTAGAATATCTATGTAAGAAGTCACATTTTATATAACTCTTCAAATAATATTGTAGACAAATTCTTGTAGGAATAGTTTTCCAAATCGAAGAATTAAATTTTTTTTCTATTTTGTATATCACTTTGATGAAAACCCTAAATTTCATAAATTTTTTGTTTAATATAGATTTTTTATTTTTATTTTATGTAAACTTAGCAGAGATGTAAGGTTAAAGCATAGATTCCCTTTAGTAATTTCTTATTTGACAAAGAAGTTAATTGGTCTTCTCTTGCCTTCTTTTCTTTAATCATTTGGAATGGGTGAATTCAAACCCTCATAAGTTATAAAATATCACTAGAATCCTTCTCTGGAACGCTAATGGGTGTATGTATAATAGGATATAATTACATTTTCTTCTTTATGCTACAATTTATTCTCAAAAGGCTGGCCCGCCCTTACTTTTCTCCAAAAGGGGATTCTTCAAGGTCACTCAACTGAGACATCATTATGTTTGATTGACATAATTATGTTCCTTGATACAAAAGTTGTCCTGAGTATTGAAATGTTTCCCTTATGCCATAAGTGCAAGTACAAATGAGAAAATTTTCAATTAAAAAAAAAAAGAGTAAATGGGATTTTTTTGTTTTTTGGTAACTAGTAAATGAGATATTTGATGGCAATCCTTTGGGTCACTTGGTAAGATTAGTAATTTAAGGGGATACTTTCAAAGTTCTTATAAAGCATCTCTTAAGGGCGAATTTGTTCGCCACAGATTTATCATCTTAGGATTTCAAGATTTTCATAAGCAACTTTGCCGTTGCCAAATAAAAGAAAGGCATTTCGAGATTTCGAATGTAATACATATCTATGAAGGAATTTATTGTTTTTATTGTTACCATAATGCATTAAGAAACACTTCGATAACTCAAAAGTGAAAATGTTATCATAGGGAATGAAGCACCAGCTATTTTGCTTACTCTGATATCAATTGATGAATTAAAATATGATTATAAATATTTAATATTGTTGGGGGATAATGGGCCTGGTGGCAATCTGTTTTGGGTCAGTTTCATCTCTATCTAGCTCAAATGACCTACCATATATGGATAAATGGTGATCATAAAATATTTTCACAAAATTTAAACATCAATTAAATTAATTTACCACATGATAGATATTTTAGATTACTGAAGGAGTCTTCACCAAGCTTTCTAAAATTTTTGTTGGGTTCAGGTTAAGGGTCAAGCAACTTGACATGGGCCCTACTCAAACCCAACCTATTTACATCATACTAAGGTAGGCAGCTTTGCTTGGGCCCAATTCAAACCCAACCTATTTCCTTGCATTTGGTATGCCATATGTCAACTTTTTTAGAGAGTTAGGGCCTAACATGCTGACCTCACATGTTAAGTTTCAAATTATATGGATTTAACCAAATAGAAGCATAAAGCTTTGAAAAATGTAGGACTATAGAAGTATGCATGCCAATACATATATGATTGAAATAATACATGTATGTAGAGACATATATAAGAGGGTATATGATATTTGACCGGAAAAAAATGGCAGTTGACCTATCCAAAATATTTTCTAAATATGAAAAGACAAACAGGTCAATGAAAATACTTTTAGCAATAAAGTAAGGGAAAAGATCCCCACAATGCAAGAGTGTTGATTATATCACACACCCTCTCACATAATGAGCCATGAAACTCACATTGACACTCTCTCATGGATGAGATATATTGTTCTTTTCACATAATAGCCATGGGTGCTTCTTAGGCTGAAAATATCACTGCCAAAAGTTCCAATGGACTGAGCTCAGTTAGAGATGCCTTGGTCACCCAAAACTAGCTTGAGCCTCAAGCACAAGAAATCGAAGCCTTTATGGATGTTTATATATGGAGCAAGAGAATGCTACCTATTGGCACTAGTACACACCATCGGACGCGGCCAATGGGAGGGTGTGCGTGAGCATATTCAATGCCGGGGGCAACACGGTCTTTTCACACTCGTTGTGTCTATGTGTAGGCACACGCCAACAGGTGTTGTTTTTTTTTGTGGAAGAGTATTTTCTATCTGGGTGCATTCGCTACACCAGCAGGAAATACCCATTCAGAGCTCTCCCTTTGGTATAATTAAAAGAGGACATGGAGGTCATTACATAGGGGTAGAAGAGAGAGATAGACACAGTTGTATGAGGGTGTAGGGTACCCTCTTGGACAGAGAACATTACCCCTATATATATATATATATATATAGGAAAAATAATGCTACCTTTTGGTGTACCCTATGCTCATACACATGGGGGAGTGGAACTAGGCTATGAAAAGATGCCCATGCTCCGACTCCACTTCCCCATGTGTGTGAGCTTAGGATACATTATGAGGTAGTGTTCTTTAGCCCATATATAATTTTTTTTTAATGCGGAGGCCATGAAAAGATGCCCAAACCTCGACTTCACTTCTCAATGTATGTGAGCTTAGGATATAGTATAAGGTAGCATTCTTTAACCCATATATAATTTTTTTTTTGTGAGGGAGTGTGGCCCCTGTGCCTAAGGCCCTAGACACATGGAGGGGGGGGTTTAAGATGATCGGCCTACCCCCATGATACATGTCAATGGAGATGTGGGCTTAAGCTTATGGTTAACTAGTTTGGTTTCGTTTTTGAGAAAAAAATGATGAACTTAATTTTAATTTCAGCCTTTTTATTTGTGATAACAGGAAATATATATTATATTTTTTACCATGCCCCTCCCAAGGAAAACTTAATTTGAAAAGTTGGCTTTGTATGTTTGGATCTATTACTTGAAGGTTCATATCACTCTAACTGGGCCCCTCTATTTTCATTTCAATTGCTTTGATCAAGCAACGTGTTCATTAAAATTGAAAAGCCCACATGAGCCTGACTAAACATGAGAAAAATTGAACTGGGCTGTGGGCTTTATTGTTAAGGTTGGGCTCAGTTTAGGGCTGTTGGTATAGAAAACCCAAGATTGGGTTGGCCTAGGCTAGGCTTGGGCTCTAAGACCTCACGTTGGGCTTGGGTCACGTGTCCAACCTGCCTAATGCTCACTCATACGTTTTGTTGGTTCATCGTATTACTGGTAAACTTATATCATTTTTTTCTATATTTTCTCCATTTTTAAGATATTTTTTAAATTTTGGTAGTATATTAATGCATTGTACCAAAAAAAAGGGGAAAAAAAAGTATATTGATTTATTTTTTTATATATTTTTGAGGTAAGGCTGCGTAGTTCTCGTCTCCCGGACCTTGCACATGTGGGAGCCTTGGAAACACTAGTTTTTATGTGGCAATTTTTTCTGTTATATTCATTGACTAAACTGATTTTTAGCTAAGTGTTTAATATTATCGATTCTTAGACTAATGATTCGAAAGAAAGTAATGACTATGAAGAGTTGACCATAGTTAAAATGGGAACGACAAAAATACTTTATAATCCAAATTGCATAGAGCAATAGGAGTAAAGAAGGTAATAGAAACAGCCCCATCTACAGATCGCGCTAGGAATAGAGTTCCTAAACCCTTATCTAAGGGAATCTGAATTACCATGCTGCCTCCTCTACCAACCATTACCTCCTCAGCAACCAACCTCTGAGCACCATTAGAACACGCCCCAACCCCATTTGCAGCCTGGGCATCATCTTTGCCTCCAATTTGGAGAGAAGGGAGTTGAACAGGGACAACATCGTATTCATTTGGGACCAGGGTTCTAAGTATTGGTATTGAATTGGCCAGATTGAATCAGCCTGGATCAGGTATAGGCATTGGATCAAGGGTAAATTCTTTTTATGATCATTCTTTTGTCCCTTCCTTCATGTAGGTCTTGATTATGGTCTTTTTAGCTATTTCAATCAAACTGCATGATTTAAATGACTGAGCTTGTAACCATAGGTTATCTGTGGTGTTGGTTTTTATGAAAATCCTAAGTTGGAATATTAGAGGAACCTTATTTCCTTTCTTGAAGAAAAAAAAAAAAAAAAAAAAAAAATCCATCATTTGAGACTAATGATACCTTAATTAGTAATGGGTCTGGGTCCATAACAATGGGTACCAATGCACGAGATCTTGCAGCAATTACCAATGATGCCCTATCAATTAGATCTGTTCTTCTTAGACAAACTTTGGGTTCATCGTTTTGTGGACCTTAGTTTAGATCCAACATTTGTGGAGACCCTTCTTGACCCTATAATTTCAAAGGATGAGAATCACTTATCTTGTATACAATCGGTGGAGGAAATAAGGGACGTGGTTTTTAGTATAGGAGACCTAAAATTGCAAGATCGTATGATGGTTTATCTGGGATTTTTTCCCATTAGTGTTTGGAATGTTATTAAGATGGATATCTGTAAGTCTATTCATGGTTTCTTTAGATCTCTCAACCTGCCATTTGAGACTAATGATACCTTAATTACTTTAGTACCTATATCCAAAACCCTAGAATTTGGAGATGATTTTTGCCCTATCAGTTTATGTATAGTATCTTACAAAATAATTACTAAGATTTTTGCAAATAAATTGAGACCTTTCTTACACTGTATATATAGTGTCCCCCTTTCAAGATACATCAGTGAAGAATAGATAAATCTCAAACAATATAATTATTTCTCAAAATATTCTCCACTATTATTGCTCAAAAGGTCATAATGGAAAAAGCGGATGGATTGCTATTAAGTTAGATATGTCAAAAGCTTATGATAGGATAGAGCGAGACTATATTAGGATGAGCTTTGAATTTTTAGGATTTAATACTATATGGTGTGATATGATCAATGAAGTTGGAAGATCCCTCTTTTGACCGAACCAGGGATGGCTGTTATAGTCAAGTCATGTTCCTACTTATTAGATGTCATATTTCTCAATGCTGAAGAAGATTTGTGGTAAATTGGACTCTTTCTTCAAGATTTTGGAAAAGGTGGAAGAGGGGAAGAAGAAATGGTATGGTGTTGTAATAAAGAGCGTTTTTTATATCTAAACGAGGGGGGGGGGGGGGCCTGGTTATGGAATGACATCTCTTCTTATCTTGTGATTTTTCTAAGCGAATCTTCTGCTAGACCATTGGGTATATTAGAAAAGAGAATTTTCACATCAGTTTTCACCATCTCGTTCTATTTTATTCAAGAACCTTGGCCTGAATCCGACAGGGTTTTTATTTTTTTATCTCAGAAAAGAAAACTTTCATTAAAGAGGGAGCAGAGATTACCTCTTAATATATAATCTCAGGGGGCTAGAAAAGACATTACAAGCAAAGTATAGATATCTTCTATTCAGTTATAAGTGTACTAGCACTAAGCCATAGGTGTTATGAAGTCTATTTATCGGTGGACCTCTGACCTGAATGTCCTATTGGATGTGTTGAAATTGTATATTGCAATTCACTTTAATGAGTGTACAATGGTGCTCTTATATAGAGATTACAGTTATTGAGTTATAGACAAACTCTATGATCACATGTGGGAGACTCAAACTCTAATAGTAATGGGGTAGGACTCTGTTAATATATGTGAGTAATGGACAGAAAGTCTATTATCACATGTGAGAGTCTTATTCCAACTCTGCTGTCTCATGAGGTAGTCTTGGACTGCAAGTAGTCTCTAGAGTTTGTGTTCACTGAAAATGCCTACAATATAGGAGAGGTTGTTGAGTGTGAGTATGACTCTAGAGGTTGAGTTCGAGTGGGACGCTAACTGTCTTGATACACCCCCTCAAGGTGGGGATTTGAATGGTCGAATCCGCAGCTTGTCCTGTAGAAAGGAGAACCGTGTAGAGCTGAGAGCTTTGGTAAGGATATCGGCTATCTGGTCATGTGTTGAAATGAACTGCACTTGAAGTTCCTTGGAGGCGACTTTATCACGAACGAAGTGGAAATCAATTTCAACATGCTTGGTACGAGCATGAAAGACCAGATTGACCGAAAGGTAAGTGGCTCCAATGTTGTCACACCAAAGAATGGGTGCAATGGGAACAGTGATCCCTAATTCCTCAAAGAGAGAGCGAAGCCAAGTGAGTTCGGCGCAGGCATCAGCCACTGCTTTGTACTCAGACTCGGTGGAGGAGCGTGCAACTGTCTTCTGCTTCTTAGAGGCCCAGGAGATCAAATTAGAACACATATAGATGGCATAGCCTCCTGTGGATTTACGATCCGTACTGTCACCAGCCCAGTCAGCATCAGAGAATGCTTGTAATTGGAGGGAACTAGATTTGGAGATGAACAACCCATGATCCTTGGTTCCTTGGAGATAGCGTAGAATCCGTTTGACTAGTGTCCAATGGTCTTCGGTGGGGGCATGCATAAACTGGCAGGCACAGTTAACTGAATAAGCCACATCAGGCCTGGTGAGGGTGATGTATTGGAGAGCACCGACAATGGAGCGATATCTGGTGGGGTCTGAAAGAAGGACACCCCCTGTGGAAGATGCTGCAAAGGTGGTGGCCATGGGAGTAGTGACGGGCTTCCAGTCAGTCATGCCAGCCCTCTGGAGGAGATCAGTGATGTACCGGTGTTGAGAGAGGAGGACACCATCAGACCGATATAGGGCTTCAATACCAAGAAAAAAGCTGAGACGACCAAGATCCTTGATAGAGAATTCTGAAGCAAGTTGATGAAGGAGAGTCTGAACATGAGTTGGTTGGTTCCCTGTAACCAAGATGTCATCGACGTAAACAAGGACATATGTGACAACAGAGCCCTGCATGTAGATAAATAGTGATGTATCGGTTTGGGATGACCGAAAATCGGAGCGAGTGAGGGACTCAGTTAACCTGTGAAACCAAGCCCTAGGAGCCTGTTTGAGCCCATAGAGGGACTTGTGGAGGCGACAGACATGATTAGGGCGCAGGGCATCTTCAAAACCCTGGGGTTGAGCCATGTAGACTTCCTCAGATAGAATACCATGCAAGAATGCATTCTGAACATCAAGCTGACGAACAGCCCATCCGTTAGATATGGCCAAGGAGAGGACCGTTCGTATGGTAGTAGGTTTGATGATAGGGCTAAAGGTCTCATGATAGTCAAGACCAGGTTTTTGATGAAATCCTTTAGCAACTAAACGGGCCTTATAGCGCTCAAGGGAGCCATCTGCCTTCCGTTTGATGCGGTACACCCACTTGCAGCCAACCAGATTCATAGTTTCCCTGTAAGGCACAAGAGACCAAGTACCATTTCGTAATAAAGCATTAAATTCATCAGACATAGCAGAACGCCAATGAGGAACCTTGTGGGCCTGGGAGAAGCATGTAGGTTTAGTCGGGTCAGGGGAGGTGGTGGTAGAGAGGGTCAAGGGGTCAGTATAGAGATCGTGTAGGGTTCTGGTGCGACGGGGTGGGGTGGTAGAGGAGTCAGGGTTAGGGCCGGTTAGGGTTAGGTGAGGTGAGAAAGGAGGGGATATGGGAGAGGGTGGTTCGGGTAGGGGCGGTTCTGGGGTAGTGGGGAGAGGGATGGGTGGGTTTGGGAGTGTAGGTAGAGGGCTAGGGTGAGGTTGAGGGGTAGGTATGTTAGGTGCAATGCCCCACGGGAGAGGGGTAGTAGGAGGGGGTTGGGTTGATGAGGATGGTGGTGCAGTGTGAAATGGGAAGGTAGATTCGTCAAATCTGACATGGCGAGATATGTAAATACAACGGGTGATGAGATCCATACAACGATAACCATGATGGGAAGGGCTATATCCTAAGAAAACACATGAGGTAGAACGGGGTTCAACCTTGTGATGATTGTAAGGATGGAGCCATGGATAACAAAGACATCCAAAGATTTTTAGAAAAGAGTAGTCCGGAGAGTTGCCTGTAACTAACTGATGGGGGGATTTGTTACCTGTGATAGAGGAGGGCATGCGATTGATGAGAAAGACTGCGGTTTCAAAGGCATAATCCCAGTAAGCTTGGGGAACAGCGGCATGGGATAGTAGGGTAATCCCAGTTTCAACAATGTGCCTGTTACGACGTTCAACTGTTCCCTGTTGCTCATGAGTATGAGGGCAAGATAACCTGTGTTGGATGCCCAAGTTGGCAAAATAAGATGGGAGAGTACGGAATTCTCCCCCCCAATCAGTTTGAATGGCCTTGATGGAGCGAGAGAACTGACGTTCCACCAAGGCCTGAAAAGTACGAAAGGCAGAGTAAACATCAGACTTCAACTTTAAAGCAGTAAACCAAATATATTTAGTATGGTCATCAACAAATATAACAAAATAACGATTCCCATTTGAAGAAACTATGGGGTGGGGGCCCCATACATCACTAAAAATCAAATCCAAAGGAGAGGAACTACGAGTACTAGTTTCACGTAGTGACAATCTACTAGCTTTGCCCATTTGGTAAGCGGAACATAAAGAAGGAGACTTCACGAGCTGATGACCCGGTAACATAAGACGAAGCACACGTTCATGAGGGTGCCCTAAACGATGATGCCAGCGACTGAAAGAGGAGGCAGAGGCCAGATTGGCATAAGGTGACGCTGGAACGGAATAGAGACCATGCTTACTGTGTCCAGTGAAGAGGGTTTGATTGGTCTTCAGATCCTTCACAGAGAAAAAGGAAGAGTGAAACTCAAAGTAAACATTATTGTCACGGCAAAATTGCTGAATAGATAACAAGGAACAAGTGAGAGTGGGAACATGTAAAACATTAGAAAGAGAAAATGAACGAGAGGGAGAAGAGATGGAAGTAGTGCCTATGTGAGATATAGGAAGACCCTTACCATTACCAACCACAAGTTGGTTATTACCTGTGTATGGATCATAGGTGGAGAATTGGGTTAAGTCAGGGGTGGAATGGTGGGTGGCTCCAGTATCAGGGATCCAAGAGGTGGTGAAGGATTGTGGAGGTGTGGGGTGATGGGGTGGAGGTGCGATGGTAGGGGGTTGAGGGGTAGGGAAGGGTGTAGTATGGTAGGTGTTGGGTTAAGGTGGTGGCCGATTGTAGGGATGAAGAGGGGTAGGTAGAATGGCGGCTCTGGTAGGTCCCTGTGGACGGTAGTAGCAAGTGTCTGTCTGATGATTAGTGCGTCCACAGATTGTGTATGGATTGTGAGCAAATGCATTAGAGCGACCAAATCCACTAGCACGACTACGACCACGACCTCAGGAGGAGCTTGTACCACGACCACCAGTGGAAGGAGGACCACGACCTTGGTGAGTGACATGGCTGATGCATCGATGGCAGGATCAACAATGGGAAGGCGTGAGTGGAGAAGGTTCTCGTGACTCATAAGGAGACCATGCATGTCGGTGTAGGAGATGGGCTCCTTTTGTGCCATCATAATGGGGCAAGGGCTTGATATTCAGTGCGTAGGGCCCGAAAGATATGGATGTTAAAGTCTTCTGATGGGAGGGGCTTCCCTGCAGCTGCTAGCTCATCGGAGAGATGCTTGGCTCGATGGAGAAACTGAGTAATGGTCTCATCTAGTTTGTGAACCAGATTTTGAAGGGAGACGTTGAGAGACAGAATCCTGGTTGTAGACGGAGAACTGAATGCAGCATGGAGTGCATCCCAGATCTCTTTGCTAGTGGTCCGTCCGACTGCTAATGAAAAGGCCTCTTCAGAGAGAGAGGCGATGAGAAGGCTCATAATAAAAGCATCTTGTTCACGCCATGCCTTGGCTTTGATAGGGTCTTGAGGGCAACGATTGTCATCGGTGACATAGTCGAAGAGGAGTTGGCCAGTGAGATAGAGTACGACCTGTGCGCGCCAATAAACATAGTTCTTAAATGTGAGCTTTAGAGATATCATATGATGAGCATTAGATAGGGATGTGGGAGGTGGGGATGGTTCGGCCATGGTAGAAGAGGGAAGAGGTGGTTCGGTCATTAGGGATTGGGTTTTGTATGTGCAGGTTTTTTTT